>NC_057411.1:34767113-35067113 GCF_019320065.1 Cervus canadensis
CTGACCGCTCTGGGGCTGTGAGTTCTTGATTTAGGGCAACTCCCTGAACTGTGGTTAAGATAGCTTAGGACTAACATTCTTATTACACTCTCTAAACTGGAATATGTGAAACTAAATTTCAGACATCCTACTGAAACCAGGTGACTCAGAGTGGGACTTCAGTCCACGTGGCCAGGACTTGAACCCTGCCTAAACCTAGATGGGGACTTGAGCCCACGGTGTTTTAACTAGAATCACTCACCTGATGTCTGGGGTTACTGAGGCTCAGGTACTTTGTGTCCCAGTGCAGAAGAAATTCAGTAAGAGGCAAAGTGATAGGCAAGAAGTAGATTTGTTACTATAGAACAGTTGAGGAAATGCAAATGGGCAGGTTGCCTACCTCACAAATTAAGTGGTCTATAATTTTATAATCAAAGGAAAATGAGGGAGAGGAAAAGACTGTCTTCTTTGAGCAGAGGTCAAGCTTATATCACTAGCTCCTCCTTTGTATTGGGTAGGAGAGACCCTTGTAGGGTCAGACCTTGTAGGGTCAGACACTATCATAGCTTATTCAAATCAGTAGGAGGGTGGTAATGTTTTTCTTTGACCTAATGACCTGGGGAATGTCTCATGCTTTTTATTTATGACTTTATAGCAAAGCAAACCTGCTTCATTCCATGATAATCCCATAGTTTTCTTGAGCAATCATTAACTTACAGTGGTCTGCCAAAATTTCCTAAGTTTCTCTGTCTATAGTCCCATACTGGGACCTTTACAACTACCGGTTGCTGTTTAGTCCCTCAGTCATGTCTGACTCTTTGTGATCCCATCAACTGCAGCACTCCAGGCTTCCCTGTCCCTCACTGTCTCCCAGAATTTGCTCAAATTCATGTCCATTGAGTCGGTGATGCCAACCAACAATCTCATTCTCTGTCGCCCCCTTCTTCTCCTGCCCTCAATCTTTCCCAGCATCAGGGTTTTTTCCAATGAGTCAGCTCTTTGCATCAGGTGACCAAAGTATTGGGGCATATTCGGGGTTGATTTCCTTTAGGATTGACTGGTTTGATTTCTTTGCAGTCCAAGGGACTCTCAAGAGTCTTTTCTAGCACCGCAATTCAAAAGCTTGAGTTTTTTGGCGCTCAACCTTCTTTATGGTTCAACTTTCATATCCGTACATGGCTACTGGAAAAATCATAGCTTTGACTAGACGGACCTTTCTTGAGCAATCAGTCTCCCAAAGTTTCCTAGGATTCTGTATCTATCTATAGTCCCCTACCGGGACCTTTATAACTACTTGTATAAGTATCCTATTCTGTCCTTATCACTGCCATCACGAAATAACAGGCTTACCAATGCTCTAGTTTACAGATGTCTTAATGACCCATGTTCATATGTATAACTGGCTTCCTCTTCCTCGTCCATTGCTTTCTATTCTTTATCCCTCCTTCCTTTTACTTGATATCCTAACCCTAGTCCTGCCCTGAAGCCATTATGAAAAGCTTAGAGCTTTAGATCTGTAGCCTCAGGTACCAAGGAAAGGAAGAAAGCCTTGCAAAACAAAGAGAGCCTAAGGGAGTTAGCTCCAGGACAGACTGTCCTCAGCCAGACTGGCTTGAACAAAATGACAGAAATGATCCTCATAGTTTTAAAATTGCCTTTTATCAGGCTATATGCAGTTTTATATACAAAAAAAGTTACTTTTAATTACTTAAGACTCTTCTTTTAAAAGAAAATAAGCTCACTGCTTTTCCAGTTGTGTTTGTCATTCATCTGTTGGGTATGAATTAACATGTCTAGATTCCCCCCGCCCCCCAGATTAAATGAGAACTTAATTGAATCATCTTTTTAAAAATTATTATGTGACTATTTTTAAAAATTTATTGATTGATTGATTTTCTGCTGGCTCGTTGCGGCAGGTGGGTTTTCTTTAGTTGCAGTGAGTAGGAGCTACTCTCTAGTAGCGGTGCAGGAGTTTCTCATTGCTGTGGCTTTTCTTGTTGTAGATGTCGATTAAAAAAGATGCACCACGTGAGAGTTACAAGTTTTATTTAGGGCGAAATGAGGACTGTAGCCTAGGAGATAGCACCTCAGATTGCTCTGAGAGACTACTCCAAAGAGGTAGTGGGGGAAGGTCAATATATAAGATTTGGGTGAATGAAGCACTTTACGAGAGGTTTTCTGCTCGTCATGAAGAGCTGATGTCATCATGAAGGGACTTAGTGATTTTCTAGATATGAAGAGATGCAAAGATTGGGATCATGAAATCAGTTCCTGAAAACATCTACCTCTCTAAAGGCCTGTTCTGTCAGATTCCGTGGAGCACAGAGTGCCTCGCTCTCCACCCTAAACTCCCTCAGGGGTTGTTGAGGGTCAGCAGCTGCAGCAGCAGAGGGTTCAGTCTCCGCAGAGGCAGATGGCAAATGCCCTCGTTGTTGTTCAGTCCCTGGCAAATCCTCTTGGCAAGTGCCAGTTTGTAGTTGACACAGAGCGTGGGCTCTAGGTGCACAGGCTTCGGTAGTTGCAGCACATGGGCAGTCGTTTGGGGCACGGCTTAGCTGCGCCTCGGCATGTGGGATCCTCCCAGACCAGGGATCTAACCTGTGTCCCCTGCATTGACAGGTGGATTCTTAACCACCGGACCACCAGGGAAGCCCTCAATTGTATCATCTTAAACTGGCTTTTATATTCAGCTGCTGCCCTCCTTAAGAACTAAGACCTGCCGTTGCAAAGGGGAATTGAATAAAGTCTTGAAGTCTCCGCTGGCGTGCCTAGAGCAGTGGCTCAGAGGGTAAAGCGTCCGCCTGCAGCGCGGGAGACCCGGGTTCGATCCCTGGGAAGATCCCCTGGAGAGGGAAATGGCAACCCACTCCAGTACTCTTGCCTGGAAAATTCCATGGATGGAGGAACCTGGTAGGCTACAGTCCATAGGATTGCAAAGAATTGGACCCAACTGAGTGACTTCACTTTCACTTTCTTTAGAAGGGAGATGCTCAGGATTTTCAAGGACAGATGTCGCTAATTGATTTGTTGCCTGTTTTGGCCTGGACCTCAGAAAAGGAGGAATGGCCTTTCCTCTGGCTCTCCCTCCCTTTCTTATTTCTTACCAACCATCCTGGATGGCATCACCGACTCGATGGACATGAGTTTGAGTAAGCTCTGGGAGTTGGTGATGGACAGGGAAGCTGGGTGTGCTGGAGTCCACGGGGTCCCAAAGAGTCGGACACAACTGAGCGACTGAACTGGTAACTCAGCTGGTAAAGAATCTGCCTACAATGCAGGAGACGCCAGTTCGATTCCTGGGTCTGGAAGATCCCTGGAGAAGGGATAGGCTACCCACTCCAGTATTCTTGGGCTTTTCTGGCGGCTCAGACAGTAAAGAATCCGCCTGCAATGCGGGAGACCTGGATTTGATCCCTGGGTTGGGAAGATCCCCTGGAGGAGAGCATGGCAACCCACTCCAGTATTCTTGCCTGGAGAATCCCCACAGACAGAGAAGCCTGGCGGGCTACAGTCCATGGGGTCACAAAGAACTGGACTTGACTGAGCGACTAAGCACCACACACATTGCTTTTATGTGAATTCTGAATAGTAAGGACTGATGTTGAAGCTGAAACTCCAATACTTTGGCCACCTGATGCGAAGAGCTGACTCATTGGAAACGACCCTGATGCTGGGAAAGATTGAAGGCGGGAGGAGAAGGGGACGAGAGAGGATGAGATGGTTGGATGGCATCACCAACTCAATGGGCATGGGTTTAGGTGGACTCCGGGAGTTGGTGATGGACAGGGAGGCCTGGCGTGCTGCAGTTCATGGGGTTGCAAAAAGTCGGCCACAACTGAGTGACTGAACTAAACTGAACTGAAGAACTAAGAAAGGCAGGGAGAGCCAGAGGAAAGGCCATTCCTCCTTTTCTGAGGTCCAGGCCAAAACAGGCAACAGGTCAATTAGCAACATCTCTTCTTGAGCAGCCAAAACAGGCAACAAGTCAGTTAACCAACATCTGTCCTTGAGCAGATGTTGAGTGGTGCCAGGGAAACCCCTAAATGCTGTGTATAGTGAGAAGCATCTCCTGTGGATAAAAGAGGCTCTTGTGGACAATTCTGGAGGTCGCATGACAACTTCTAACCTTATTTCATGGAAATTTCCTACAGCTGACCCCCTGGAAGATTTGTGGGCCGAAGTCCATTTTTAAAGTTGAGGACTTCGTGGTGGATCATGTCTTAGTTTTGACTCTAGAGGCCTGGACATTACAGCGGACTCAGGCTGCCTTCTGTTTGTAGGTCAAGCTCTGTCTTCACGGCATTGAGTTCACTGGCTAACCTATGAAACTCCCATCATCATTAGAGAGACTTGATAAACATTCATGCTTAGCTGGGTTAAAATTAAACAGGCAGAGTATAAAGTAAGCACTTTCTTGGTCCGTGGTCTCCTGGGAATTAAAATCTAAAGTGTGAGATTAGGAGAGAGTGGATCCGATAATCCAGTCTTCTTCCAGGTCTTCCAACTTGTTTCTTTGTATTGTCAAAAGAAGGAAAGACATACACAATCCTTTTAACTTTGGCAGGTCTGATTTTTACCACCCTGGAGAGAGTTCAAAGATTCACAGGCTGTGAAATAAGGAATGCAGCTTACATAGGCCCTGTGATTTGTTGAATGCCATTCATGTTTTTGTTGTTTGTTTTATTTATTTTGAGTCTCTTTTGGAATATGGAAGATTATCAATACTTACAATAGAGCACTTTGAATCAAAACATGACTGGTTAGACACAGGATTAGATATGAATCATGAGCCCATTTCTTTTTGAGGAATTTATCCCCCCCCACCCCCACACATAGCACCTTCATCATTTCTTATATGTATATTTATAGTGAGACCAGGGAAGCCCAGTAACTCAGACGGTAAAGCATCTGCCTGGAATGCAGGAGACCTGGGTTTGAAACCTGGGTCAGGAAGATCCTCTGGAGAAGGAAATGGCAACCCACTCCAGTGTTCTTGCCTGGAGAATCCTATGGACAGAGGAGCCTGGTGGGCTACAGTCCATGGGGTTGCAAGGAGTTGGACATGACTGAGTGACTAACATACACATAGGCCGATTTAGATGAAAAAATCTAGTACTTGTCTTTCCTTGGGGAAAAAGATAGGTAAACAGTCCAAGTTTTAATATCACATCCAAATATGGAAGATAGCAGCCCTAACTTCTAAAAAGAAAGTGAGCAGTGAAATTGTGCTGAATTCTTACCAAACATCAAAGAGATTGTTCCTTCAAGTAACACAGGTCTGGTTGAGCGGTAGAGCAGAGACTGAAGTCTGGGTTTTTCTGCTTCCAGATCCACTGTACTTTGCCTCTTCTGAGCATCTGCTCAGCGCCATGGCACTGTGCAACATGTATGAGTAGGTAACCTTTTGAAATCATTGCTGGGAGTATTTATGTGTCTTTCTGTTCTCAGGGATGGAGGGCTGAAGAGAGCCAAGGTGAAGGACACCTTTAAGGAAGAGCAGCAGAAGAATTACAGCAAAATGATTGTGGGCAATGGATCTCTCAAGTCGGAATTGAACTGAATGCCATGCAGGCTTTCCAGAGCTAGTCCTTAGAAATGGAACGGGGTGGAGATTTTTTGTTTTTTCTTTTGACAAGGAGAAGAAGGAAGTGCGTTGTTTTGCCTTTTACTTTTTTTTTTTTTAATTGTTAACCTTTTCTACAGGATGGTTGTCTCTACCTCCTCTTGCCAGAGGCGGAACCTACGGTGCCATTTTTGGCTTTTGTTGTTAAAGCATTAGCCACATGAACTGTAAAGTCGTGTGCTGAGTTTGAACTGATTCTGCCTTTTGTGAAATGACTGTGGCCTTGTGGATTGAATGAAATATTTGTACTGGAAAAAGCTCTTCTAAAACACTTTGGGAATTCATTGTGTTTGGAACTCATTGAGAGGGCAGTTCTCAAGAAAATACCCCACACTTTGTTCATGATTCGTTTTCACACGCCCTTCCCTTCCCACTTTCCTTACTTAAACAAGGATTCCACATTAGGTTCTAATGGCTGTCATGGTTTTGTCCTACTACAAGATTGAAAAGAAAAATGGAAGACAGTCTTTAGGAGAAAGGACAGCTTTGTGGCCCCTTGATCTGAAAGTTGAAAGGAAATTAAATATCTTTTACTGGCGTGTTAGAGGAGACATCCCATTTGGTGAACTTTACCAAAGAAAAGTGAATCTACGTTACAGTGAGCGCATATTTATATGTAGGAGACTTTCAAATAGACCTATGTTAGCCAGCAACCGGTGATAAAGCTTTTAGTTTTCCATGTTTCTATAGTAAAGGTCTCTACCTGATGCCTCTCGCATCTACTGATTTGTTTGATCCATGTCACCAAACACATTTCAAAGAGGAAGAGCCTCTGACAACCACCACCAGTCACATTGAGCGTCTTCCGCAGAGGTGGGGGTGTTGTGAGTGAAGTGTTTGGCGCTGTTCCTCCCCCATCACCCCTTTGTCCTTTATTTCAGAACTTTCCCATTTTCTTAAACATGAAAATAAGTGGTAAAATTACCTTTTGGAATCTGAGCCTTAAATCTTTTGAAGGGGAAAATCAGTGTTTCCCGACTGTGCAGCCTAAGCAATGTTGATAGCAATATAGTGCCATCAGAGTGTTATTTCTCTTCTGGGAACCATGTACAAAATGTGACACTGTCTTACGGTGAATATAAATAAATTCTATATTTCTAAACGTGTGTTGCATTATTTTCTCTGTACCTCAGCTCTCTTGCCTTCTTTTGATTTTGAGTAAGTTAAATTTTTTCACATTACAATCAAGGATTGTTTGTTTTTTCATTTCAGTGACATAGTTGGATTTTATTCGACTGGAACGGCTGGAAAATGAGAAACATGAACCATTGGTTTTGCTGTGTTTTTTTTTCTCTCTCCTTTTTTTTTTTAAGCTAAGTTGTCTGGACTCTGACTCTTGGACCTCGTCTTGAGCAAAGACAGAGACTTCAGTTGTTTTGCAAATGAACGCAGGCACTCCTCTCTTAACTGAGATAGGCCTGCCCCAGCACAATCAATGTGTATTCTTCTCCTCAAGCTTTATGGATTTGATCCCAAAGGAAAATTTGTGAACAGGTGACCGTCACCGTCAGCTAGCTTTCTTTTCTTACTTCCCCCTATCTTTTTCCTTTGTTCTTGCTTTAACCTTTGCCCCGACACCCCCAAAAAACTCTCTTGAGGGTAAGCTTTGACCCCAAATCAGTGAATTTGTATGTTGAGGTGACTCTGTTTTTTTCTCAGAAGATTTCCTTTTTCTTTTTGCTTGTCATATATTCAATACAGCTTGAATTAATAAACTCATTCTATTAATTCGGTCAATTCTCAGAAAAGTTGGTAGAAGAACTAATAGCCCTTTTGTTTGGATACTGGTAATATGTATCTTTCCAAGGGCACCATGAAAGCAATCATGCTATCACACATTCACTAGAAAATCTAATGCTGTTTTTTTTTTTTTAATCAGAATATAATTGCTTTACAATGCTGTCTTAGCTTCTGCTGTACAAGGTGAATCAACTATATGTATACATATATCCTGGAGAAGGAAATGGCAACCCACTCCAGTGTTCTTGCCTGGAGAATCCCATAGGCTGCCGTCTATGGGGTCGCACAGAGTCGGACACGACTGAAGCGACTTAGCAGCAGCAGCTTCCCTCTGGAGCCTCCCTCCCCTGCAAAACCCACCCCCGCCCCCCACCATTCCACCCCTATAGGTCATCACAGAGCACCAGAACCTTTGTCTTGTAAGTTTTTGACTTATACAACTAGTTTTCAAGTTGTTTTAGGAATTACAGTGTTACTGAAAGCATGTTTTTAGAAAGCAAATACTGCTCAGATTTAGCTTATGTTCCCTAGAACACCTTTTTTTTTTTTGACTTGCCTTTCTTTATATTATTTTACACCCACTTTTAGGAATATTGTGCCCAGAGTTTAGTATTCCTGGGACTTCTGTAACTGTTGGTGTATGAAGGGTAAGCAGGAATTGGTAGAAAAAAATCCCATTAGATAAGCCCTTTCATCTGACTCTTCCATGTAACACAGATTCATTCGTTGAGTCTTGTGAAGGGCCATCACCTAAAAAAATGATGGCCCATTTTTATTCCTACCCTTTGCCTTGGTGACCTCTATAGACACTGGGTTTCAGGAACACCAAGGGTTTCTGAAACATCTTGGCACATACTGGGATTTGATGAGCAGCCATCTCTGAATCAGCAAATAATCCTCAGAGCACAGGGGAAACAGTCCTGGATCACAGCCTGGTGCAAAGAACAGTGGTGAGGAAAGTTTTCTAGTAGAGACAGACTTGCTAAGGTCTAGTCAACTTCTTGGTGATTTGCACATGCTGCATTTCAGACATCTGCTGATATCTGGAAATACACAATAAGGGCTGTTGGTTTCTCGTGCCTACAGATAATGTACTGGGGTTATGAGGGCCGCCTCTGGATCAGAGTTGCTTTCAGTAGCTGTTTCTGAAATATGATACTTTTAAAAGTGTGGTACTGCAGATCTAATCTGTTTCTTGCTGGGTCTGAGTGACCTATTATGAACTTGACAAAAGCTGTATGCTTGCTTTTTGTTTTTTTTTGAATACTGGGTTCCAATGGATAGATGCTACTGGTATTTGATGTTATTTTTTGGAGTAATGGTTAGGATGAGATAAAGAGTCATAAAGACATTTTCTAATTGTGACTGTAGCACTCATCAACTTTTCAGCCTTTGACTAATTACTGCTCTGATTCTCATTTGTCTTTTTATTTATTGTGAAATTGTAGAGCACACACAAATGTACCTGTGTACATTTGTGTGCAGGTATACTTTAAGGGCAATGATAAAAACAGATACTTTGTTATTGGCATGTTTGTTACCAAGTCAATGAGTAGAAAATGACTGTATCCTGGAAGGTATGAAAAATTCACCAGCTATTCCATTTATAGTCAATGGACAGTAGGGTTCTTTTCAGTGTGTTGAGACATGCTTGTGTATCTCTTGGTAGACATGCTCAAGAGTTTCTCTAGTTGTATGTGTACTAGGAATTAGGATTGCTCTCAGTTCAGTTCTGTTCAGTCGCTCAGTCATGTCCGACTCTGCGACCCCATGAACTGCAGCACCCCAGGCCTCCCTGTCCATCACCAACTCCCAAAGTCCACCCAAACCCATGTCCATCAAGTCGATGATGCCATCCAACCATTCTCATCCTCTGTCGTCCCCTTCTCCTCCTGCCCTGAATCTTTCCCAGCATCAGGGTCTTTTCCAATGAATCAGCTCTTCACATGTGGTGGCCAAAGTATTGGAGTTTCAGCTTCAACATCAGTCCTTCCAATGAACACCCAGGACTGATCTCCTTTAGGATGGACTGGTTGGATCTCCTTGCAGTCCAAAGGACTCTCAGGAGTCTTCTCCAACACCACAGTTCAAAAGCATCAGATCTTTGGCGCTCAGCTTTCTTTATAGTCCAACTCTCACATCCATTACGACTACTGGAAAAACCATAGCCTTGACTAGACGGACCTTTGTTGGCAAAGTAATGTCTCTGCTTTTTAATATGCCATCTAGGTTGGTCATAACTTTCCTTCCAAGGAGTAAGCATCTTAATTTCATGACTGCAATCACCATCTGCAGTGATTTTGAAGCCCAGAAAAATAAAGTCAGCCACTGTTTCCACTGTTTCCCCATCTATTTGCCATGAAGTGATGGGACCAGATGCCATGATTTTAGTTTTCTGAATGTTGAGCTTTAAGCCAACTTTTTCACTCTCCTCTTTCACCTTCATCGAGATGCTCTTTAGTTCTTCCTCGCTTTCTGCCATAAGGGTGGTGTCATTTGCATGTCTGAGGTTATTTATATTTCTCCCGGCAATCTTGATTCCAGCTTGTGCTTCCTCCAGCCCAGGGTTTCTCATGATCTCTGCATTTAAGTTAAATAAGCAGGGTGACAATATACAGCCTTGATGTACTCCTTTTCCTATTTGGAACCAGTCTGTTGTTCCATGTCCAGTTCTAACTGTTGCTTCCTGACCTGCATACGGGTTTCTCAAGAGGCAGGTCACATGGTCTGGTATTCCCACCTCTTTCAGAATTTTCCACACTCTAGGATAGGGTATAAGCATTTCAACTTTAGTGTTGAAACAGCCATACATTTTCAAAAAGGTTGTACCATTTTACACAAATTGTGCTATCAGCAGTACATGAAAGCAACATTGACATTTAGTGTAGTAACATATTTGAATTTTATTTTTAATCTTATTTTGTGCTTTCTTGTTGTTTGTTTTTTCGCTAAGTCGTGTCCAACTCTTCTGCAACCCTGGGGATTGTAGCCCGCCAGGCTCTTCTGTCCATGGGATTTTCCAGGCAAGAATACCACAGTGGGTTACCATTTCCTTCTCCAGGGGATCTTCCCAGACTAGGGATTGACTCTGAATCGTTTGCATTGGCAGGTGAGTTTTTTTTTTTTTTTTACCACTGAGCCACCAGGGAAGCCCTGTTCTCTTTCTTACATTTTTAAAAATGGCTCTCTCTCTCCTTGCCCTTTTTTGGGTTTATTTCTTTTTCCATTTTCTCTACTTAAATTGGAGTTTAATGGTCTTATTTGTTTTCGTCTGTGGTTACTCTATAAATTTCAACTTGCAAAGTCTAAAATTGATCACTATCCTTATACTCCTGAATAAAAGAGGGACTTTGAATTCCAGTCATTCATTCCTTCTTTCAACTTATATGATATTATGCATTTTAATTACTTACATAATCCCACAAAATATGGACATTGTTGCCATCATAATCTTTTTTGTAATTTTATATAGTCAGTGTTTACCCATATGTTGACTACTCTGTTATTCCTTACCTCTTTTACCTCAGTCCTTCCATGTGGGATCACTTTTCTGATTGAGAGTCTCTTGGTGGCAAATTCGGTTTTTGTTTTTCTGAATGTTTATTTATTTTCTATACATTCTTGAAAGCTTTTGCTAGATGTAGAAGTTTATGTTCATATCAAGTTATTTTTCTCTAAACATGTTAAGGATCATCCCACAGTTGCTACTGAGAAGTCAGCCATGAGGCATGATTATTACTTCTTTGAAGGTGGCGTTTCTTTGAGCATGTTTAAGGTGACTTGTTTTTGTTCTTATACCACTTTGCTGTGATGGACTCAGTGTGAGTCTCTTGTTATCTCTCTTGCTTGTGACTTGACTTCTCATCTGTGGTTTAGTATTTTTTATCAATTCTCAGATATTCCTTTCCATAATGTTTCTGTCCCACTTGCCCTCTCCTGTCTTTTTAGAAGTCTGATTAAGCAAGTGCTAGACTTTCTCACTCTATCCTGTATGTCTCTTAATCTCTTTTTTATACTTTCCATTTCTTTGCCTCTAGCTAGACTTCCTTCTGGACAATCTTGTGATTGTACCATTTCACTAATTCTTCAGTTCTGCCTAATTTGCTGTTCTGTCCCTTCATTGAGTCTTTAACTTCAGTTTTTATATTTTTCATTTTTATGAGTTATATTTGATTCTTTTTATTTTTTATTTTAATTTTTTATGGGGCTGCAAGGTATTTTATTGAAGATTTTAAAATATAATTCTCTAAAGGGCATATTGCTTAAAATCACAGTGTTTAATATTTTTATTAAAATATAGTTTATTATATTCATTTCAGTTTCACAGCATAGTGATTCAGTATTTTTACAGATTCTACGCCATTAAAAATTATTACAAGATGTGCTTATCCTTATTGCTTATCGGTTTTATACATAGTAGTTTGTTTCTCTTCATTCCATACCTTCAATTTGCCCTTCCCCCTTTCCTCTCTCCATTGGTAATCGCGAATTTGTTTTCTATACCTGTTAGTCTATTTCTGTTTTGCATATACATTTATTTGTTCCTTTTTTTTTTTGTCTAAATTGCAGTGTAGTTGATTTACAATGTGTTAGTTTCAGGTGTATAGCTAAGTGATTCAGTTATTCACGTATCTGCATCTATATATGTCTATCTGCTTCAGATTGTTTTCTAAGTTATTATAAGATATTGAATATAGTTCCTTGTGTATTTGATTCTTTTCCAAGAGTGCTTACTCTTCAGTAAGTTTTGGAGCATCTTACACATATAGATTTTATATGTTTTTCCACCTATTCCAAAGTCTGACATCTTTCTTGAGTCTGAGTCTTTTTTTTTTTTCCCCCCCTGTGGCTTCTCATTAAGGGAGTCATTTCTTGTGTGTTTAGAGAGTTTTCATGATGATGTCATCTTGGAATTTTTATCTTTAAGCTTCAGGCCTTCAGATCAAGGATAAGCAAACTATAGCCCATAGGCTGGACCCTGTGGAATACTTTTTAAAAATTTTGTAAGATTAAAAAAAGTTTTTTCGGTAAGATTTTATTGGAAGACAGCCACACCTGTTTGTTCACTCCCTGTCTGTTTGCTTCTGTGCCACAACTGCAGAGCTGAGCAGTTGCAACAGTGAGCAGATTGCCCAGAATGCGTAAAATATTTACTCTCTGGCCCTTCACCTGGAATGGTTTGCCTATTTCTGTTCTAGGGTACAGTCAACCTGGCACCACTTTATACTAACTGACTAGCTTGAGAGTTATTCAACCATGTATATAGTGAGAATGTAGCTTGTCAACCCAAGTGAGGTCATCTGGTGGTTTTGAATTCTCTGCTTAATGTTTTTGAGATTCATCCATATTGTTATATTTATAAGTAGTTCTTTCCTTTTAATTGCCAAGTGGTTTTAAATGCTTAGGGGAAAATTATTTTTCCCTTTCACTTAGCACTAAGGTTTGACACAGGCAATTTATTGGGCTGGCATCTGGGAGTGAAGAATGGGTGATTTCTTCTTTCTCCTTACTTAAAGGATGTAGTCCTTTGAGATCCCACCCTTCAAGGAAAGTTTCTAGTTAGACTTCTCACCTTGGGCTGGCCTTCAACATTTTATCTGGTCCCTTAGGTCCTTCTTGTTGTTGTTCAGTTGCTCAGTTGTGTCCGACTCTGTGATCCCATGGACTGCAGCTTGCCAGACTTCCCTGTCCTCTACTATCTCCCAGAGTTTGCTCAAACTAATGTCCATTGAGTCAGTGATGTCATTCAACCATTTCATCCTCTTCCTCCCCCTTCTCTTTCCCTCAGTCTTTCCCAGCATCAGGTCTTTTCCAATGAGACAACTCTTCACATCAGGTGGCCAAAGTATTAGGGCTACAGTTTAGCATCAGTCTTTGCAATGAATATTTAGGACTGATCTCCTTTAGGATGGACTGGTTTGATCTCCTTGCTGTCCAAGGGACTCTCAAGAGTCTTCTCCAACACCACAGTTTGATAGCATTGATTCTTCTGTGCTCAGCCTTCTTTATGGTCCCTGAGGCTCTGGAAACCACTCCTCAAGCTTGCTTGGCTCAGCCAACACCCTCAAGGTGAAGGGCAATAGCTGGCCTCTCCAGTCTGCTTATCTGCTGGGGTAATGTATCTTCCTTCAGTCTTTGGTGTGAGTACCTTTTTGCTAGTTAATGTGCTGTGCTATGCTTAATTTCTCAGTCGTATATGACTCTTTACAACCCCACAGACTGTAACCCACTAGGCTCCTCTGCCCATGGGGATTCTCCAGGCAAGAATACTGGAGTGGGTTGCCATTGCTAGCTAATGGAAGCAGTCAAAATAAAGGAGAGGTACATGTTGGTAGAAATAAGAGTTCTAGAAAGCAATAACTTTCTAAAAAGTTTCTCTGAGTCATTATTTTAATATAAAGAGCAGAGTGCTTCCTTTAGGATTAGAACTTAATTTGCAAAATTAAGTACTGTGCTGAAGGTTTTTTGTAAGATGAAGTGATAAACAGGAAGATACGGGCCAACACAGGGAAAGCTCTGAGATTCTTAACAGTCACATTGCATATGATAACCTAATGGCATGATGGCAGTTGAAAGCAGGTGCAGTGGTATTTCCTGAATTTTTGGTTGAATGACAAGTTCTCTGACTGCCTATGGTCTGAGTCAACCTGGGCTGAAGTCCCATCAACGCCTTTGATTGCTCTTCATGAGGGTCAAAAATCTCCTTGATGGGTGACCCCTGCTGTTGTAGGTAGCATACAGCGGTTCTGGCTACTCAATGGTCTCTTGGAAAAGATGCCCCAAAACCGCTTTTAAAATAGAATATTTATGCCCTGTCTTGGTGAACTGAAATACCGTGAATTCCTTTGAGCTCTAAGCTGTGATTAGGGTGTGGGATGTCTGGAAGACGGGGACCAAAAAGTCATCCTCCTTGCAAAGTGAAATATGATACTACTTTTAAAAATAAGTGAACTTAATTTTTTTGGAGATGCTTTCAAAATTATATCCCTTTGCTTAAGATACATTATTGCCAGTTATACAAACCAATTAGGAATGATAGCTTTCTTGGGAAAGATAGCTTCCTTGGGAAAGCCTTCAAATGACTGTTTCTCTAGCTTTATAAAGTAAAACACATACTTGGTGCCTGCTCTGTGTGCCTGGTCCAAGGACACAGCAATGACAAGGAATGGCAAAGTCACTGGGCTTACAGAAATCCACAGTAGCAGGTGAAAAGCAAAAAATCAAGGCACATGTTTGGACAAAACCATCCCAGGGATTCAATGTGATCTTTAACTTTTTTCATTGTATAAGCCTAGGATAGTAAATGCCTATGCATTCTTTAGTGTAACTTTAGGAAGAGTTTACAGAAAATTATACTCTTCTTAGAGTATCGCGTCAAATCAATGGAGCTCTGTAACTGGGAGAAGAGAGTGAGCCTAAACTCTATGGAATGCACAACTGACAGTCAACATTGCCAAATGGACTGAACACTTGACCTTGGTTAAGACCTGCTTATTATAGCAACCGTCTTCTCATACTGGCAACCCTGATGTCTTGTTCAATCGCTCAGTCGTGTCTGACTCTTTTGCAACCCCATAGACTGTAGCCCCCGCAAGCTCCTCTGTTCATGGGATTTCCCAGGCAAGAATACTGAAGTGGGTTGCCATTTCCTTCTCAAGGGGATCTTCCTGACCCAGGGATCGAACCCATGTTTCCTGCATTTTATGTCTCCTGTGTTACAGGCGGCAGCTTTACCGCTGAGCCCGATTGTTGCTAAATTGGGCACAAGTGAAAGAGTTCCAGACTTCCTAACTGGAAATAATTTTCAGTGCTGGTTGTTTTCAAGGCAGGTTCTGAGGTTGTCCTTGAAGAGCCAGAATTTTGTTTAGGATGAGACAAAGGAAGGACTTTGAAACCCTGTCTTACCCAGGAGGTTCTACAGTAATTTGGTTAATCAGTGGAGTGATGAATGAGATGCTGTGGCTTTAACCAATAAATCCCTTGGTTTAATACCTCTCTTTGGGAAATGCTTTTTTTTTTTTTTTTTTAAAAAACAACTCATTTATTTACTTATTTACTTAATTATTTATTTTTGGCTGCGCTGGGTCTTTGTTGCTGCTCTGGCTGCGGTGTGAGGGCTTCTCATTTCGGTGGTTTCTCTTGTTGTGGAGCACAGGCTCCGGAGCATGGACTCAGCAGTTGCGGCGCAGGCTTAGTTGCCCTGCGGCCTGTGGGATCTTCCCAGAACAAGGATGGAACCGGTGTCTCCTGCATTGGCAGGTGGATCTGTAACCACTGGACCACCAGGGAAGCCCTGGAAAATGCTCTTATTAAACAGTGGTTTTGTATAGGTTTTTAGCTCATTCTTTAGGTAATGCAGATGATGATTCTGACTCTGCTAGTACGGAGGCCCTGTGCTGCCGAAGATAGGAATCGGCACCACAGGAGTTTCAAGCCTGGAAGTGAAAACAAGCATCACTAACCACAAGAGGAAGTGGAAAGACCGTTGGTTTTTTTTTTTTTTTTGGCCCAGGCGAGAAGTGCTGTGGAGTCTGAAGAAGTGGTTAATGCAGGGGATGAGAGGGCGTGTGGAAGGGAGGACATGTGAGCCATCTCTGGAGGGTAAGTGCTCTCTGATGAAATTAGGGAAAATGCAGATGAATGGATTCCTCCTTTCCCTATGTGCACCTAGGTATACCACGCCCTCCCTCCCCTCACCCCAAACAATAACAGAACAAAAGCCTCAGTAGGAGAGGGTTGTTTATAATCACAGAGCTGTTTGTGAAGTGTTTCCTGTTTTTATTTTTAGAGCCATTTTACCCTTTCTCTCCTGTTGTTAACACTACCTGAGCCCAAACCATCATCACCTCTCACCTGGGCTACAGTAAGAATCTTTCAATGGATTAACCTGCTTCCGCTCTTCTCTCAAAAATAGTCTATTTGGTGACTGCAGATCACCAAATAGCATCCTAATGAATGATGGTGATCCTTTAGAATCATAACTGAATCATGTCACTTGCCCGCGAAATGAGCCCTGTGGTTCCTTCCCCCATGGACAGCTCTGCCCCCTGTGCAGGTTCTAACACCTGCTTTGGTCTCCGCTCCCCGAGCCTTCCCACCCCCAGTGTGGGGGCTGCCTTACTCTGCACCACCTGTGGTCTTAAGACAGGGTGGTTCAGGAAAGGGAGAAGCAGAGAAACGGGAGGTGGGAGAGCCATTCCTGTTTTTTGTATTTTGAGGAGGGAACAGCAGGGGCATTGGTTAGCAGTTGCAGAGTGTATCTTTTTTTCAACCTTTACTTTCCATCTTACATGTTTCTTTAAATTACACATTTAGATTACATATTTAAAGATCCCTGGTGGCTCAGATGGTAAAGAATCTGCCTGCAATGCAGGAGACCCAGCTTCAAGCCTTGGTTCAGGAAGATCCCCTGGAGAAGGGAATGCAACCCACTCCAGTATTCCTGCCCAGAGAATCCCATGGATCAAGGAACCTGGTAGACTACAGTCCATGGGGTTGCAAAGAGATGGACATGACTAAGCAAGGAGCACTTTAACTTTCACTCTAAATAACTAGGTCATTTTCCTGCATGAATTGTTTTTTTTTTTTTTTAATGTGGATTGCTTTTTATTGAATTTGTTGCGATACTGCTTCTGTTTTATGTTTTGGTTTTTTTGGCCCCAAGGCATGTGGGAGCTTAGCTACCCTACCAGGGATCCATCCCTCACCCCTTGCATTGGAAGGTGAAGTCTTAACTGCTGGACTGCCAGGGAAGTCCTCTCCTGGATGGATTCTAATTTTGCTTTAACAAACAAGGAATGTCAGAATGTTTTAGGACTATGTTTTCTTTTGAAAACTGAGATCTGATGGTTGTTTTTATTGTTCGGTTGCTGGGTCGTGTCCTGCTCTTTGAGACCCCATGGACTGCAGCACGCCAGGCTTCCTGTCCCTCACCATCTCCTGGAGGTCTGGTAGTACTATGAAACAAACTGATGTCTGATATTACTGTGCTGCGGAGGGTAAATGTTATCTTTACTTTTGCCATATTCTTTCCTGTTGTTGCCATGCTACGGTACTGAGCAAGAGACTTCTCCTGTCACTGAGGTTGGTACATCCCCTCCAGGCTAGCCAGTTAGAGAACTTCCTTTGTTCCCAGTGTGAACAGATGACCCAAGAGTGTCAAGCAGAGTCTTTTGAAAGAGCAAAAGGCATATAGGAGAGATAAGTTATTTTTTTCTGAGGTTGCACATGCAGATCTCAAGATTCTGAGGTCATCTTTGCTGCACATGGAGAGCAGCTTATTGAGAATGAAGCCAACATAGAGGAAAGTAGACAGAAAAAGGATTCATCCTGATGGTACAGTTTTTTTTTTTTCTTTTTTTTTTTTTTCTGATGGTACAGTTTGATACCCTTCATTCACGCATGCCTGAAGCCAGAAAACCCCATGAATTTTGAGATACAATAATTGATAAACTACTTTCCCCCTACTTAAGCTAGATGGGTTTGTATTTAGAGTGAGTTTAAATTTTTGGCTATAGTATGTTGAAAATGAAACAGTCCTAAAACAAATAGCTTTATAAATATATATGTATAGTTTATATACATATATGTGCACATACACAAGAACTTTCCAGCCAGGAATTTTTTTTAACTTTTAAAAATATTTATTTATTTATTTGGCCATGCTGGGTCTTGTTGAGGCAGGCAGGGTCTTAGGTTGTGGCATGTGAACGCTTAGTTGAGGTATGCGGGATCTAGTTCCCTGACCAGGGATCGAACCTGAGCCCCTTCCATTAGAAGCCTGAAGTCTTAGCCACTTAGCTACCAGGGAAGTCCCAGGAATTCTTTTCTTTTCCCCAAAGCCCAAATGCCCAGAGCCTCATTCACTCGGTCTCCCTTTGCCTCCATCCATTCTCTCTGGGGCAACGCTGTGAAATCCTGGGGCTCTGCGAGACAAAAATGAAAGCCCATTTTTGGGCAATGAATGTGCAATGTGCATTTTTAAGGAAATTCCCCTTTAGTTAAGTAGGGCCTAATTTTAGTGGTTTAAACATAAAACAAGTACAGTAAACCTGTTATTGACTATTTATAGAATTTAAATATCTCCCTCAGAGGACTTTTTGGACGGCATCATTGTCATGCTAATTAAATATTAATGTAATTAAACCCGAGTCCAGCTGAGATCGGTAACTGTGCCATGAGCCCCTGGCAGCTTCCTGCCTGCTGCGGAACTCCTGTCTGAGGCCGAGAAGCCAGTGTGGGTGTTGGCCCTAGACGAGGGAGACCTCAGAGTCACGGATTCTTTCAGCTGCTGCGGAGCACAGAATCTGAGTTCAAGGTCAGGGCGGACAGCCAGCCAGTCTGAGCCTGTCCTGAGCAGTACAGAGTTATCACATGCTCACAGGAGGTAGAGGAAGATTTTTCAGAAGTCTCCCCCTCCCTTTAGGAGTGAGCTGGAGAAAAAGAGCATTTGAGACCCCAGTACCTCTTGTGATGAATCTATACCTGACTCCAGCCATCTCCTAAGGGAAGTCCCCATATTCAGCAGAACACACACACATTTTCTAATGCTGCAGAATGATAGATTTTGGTATAGGCACACCACTCTGCCTGCAGTGTGGGAGACTGGGGTTCGATCCCTGGATTGGGAAGATCCTCCGGAGAAGGGAATGGCATCCCACTCCAGTATTCTTGCTTGGAGAACCCCATGGACAGAGGAGCGTGGAAGGCTGTAGTGCATGGGGTTGCAAAGAGTCAGACATGACTGAGTGACTATCACACTCACTTTCACACCACTCTGACATCTGAACATAAAAGGGATAATTGAACAGACTCTCAAAGGGGTTTAATAATAAAATACTGGGAATTAGAGATTCCACAATGCCGTAGTTACACTTTGAGGGGGACCACGAGAAGGCTGGTGTCAGTGCTTTTCTTTTGTAAACAAACCCCTATTATTAGGAGAGAATGCTTTTGTTATTGTTTAGTTGTGTCTGACTCTTTGCGACTCCATGAACTGTAGCCTGCCAGGCTCCTCTGTCCATGGAATTTCTCAGGCAAGAACACTAGAGTGGGTTGCCATTTCCTTCTCCGGGGGATCTTCCCTACCCAGGGATGGAACCTAGGTCTCTTGCATCTCCTGCATTGACAGGCAGGTTCTTTACCACTAGCGCCGCCTGGGAAGTCCAGGAGAGAATGCTGCATTGCAGAAGAACAACTCGCAGAATCTCAGAATGGGTAAACCATGGCAACCTCCTATAAAGCAACATAAGAAGTAACCCATTTTCTCTCGTTATGACTCTGTATGACAGTCTCTAGGTCCATCCATGTCTCTGCAAATGGCACAATTTCATTCCTCTTTATGGCTGAGTAATATTCCATTGTATATTCGTACTACATCTTTATCCATTCCTCGGATGGACATTTAAGTTGCTTTTATGTCCTGGCTATCGAAATAGTGCTGCAATGAACATCGGGATACACGTATCTTTTCAAATTATGGTTTTCTCCAGATACATGTGCTTAAGAGTGGGATTGTTGGGTCATATGGTAGCTCCATTTTTAGTTTTTTGGGAACCTCCGTACTGTTCTCCATAGTGGCTGTGAGATAATATCTCATTGTAGTTTTGATTTGCATTTCTTTAATAATTATTGATGTTGAGTACCTTTTCATGTGCCTCTTGGCCATCTGTATGTCTTCTTTGGAAAAATGTCTATTTAGGTCTTCCACTCATTTTTTTGGATGGCATGGTTTGCTTTTTTTTTTTTTTGATATTGAGCTGCATGAGCTATATTGTATATTAATGCATATATGTGGAATCTAAAAAAATGGTAGAGATGAAACTATTTGCAAAGCAGAAATAAAGACACAGACATAGAGAACAAATGTATGGACACCAAGGAGGGGAAGAGGAGTGGGTTGAGCACTATTATGTATAAATGGATATGAGAACCTACTGTATGGCACAGGAAACTCTACTTCCTGCTCTATGGTGACCTAAATAGGAAGGAAATCCACAAAAGAGGGGCCAAATATATATGCATGGCTGATTCACTTTGCTGGATAGCAGACACTAACGCAACACTGTAAAACAATATACTCCAATAAAAATATTTAAAAACAGAAGTAACCCATTTTCTCATTGGAATCTGGGACTCCCAGTCTGTATTAAAGAAAAACATTTTGGTTTTTCCTTTGACCTTGTTTTCTTTTGCTCTTTTCTTTTCTTCTATTTATAGTGTGACTCCTTCAACACTCAGTCTGGCTTTGGTCGCCTGTGTTCAGTTCATTTAGCTTTGCTATTTTTAACACATCATTGAGGTAGTTTTGGATCAAAATCATGTGCCTTGGCAGCACAAGTCATTCAGCTAACAAAGGCGTAGTAATCACTGAAGCGAAGCCAAGTCAGAATTTTTTTAAGAGTAGTATTTTCCAAGTGGTTATGTGAATTCTTTCTAGTGAGATTTGCTTTGGAACAAGAAGTATTTATTTCCCAGGACTGATCTCATTTCCTTCTAAAGTGGTCTCATCAAATAATTGCTTGCATCCTTAGAAGAAAATCCAGTTTCATAGACACAAGCCAAAGTCTGTGACCAAAAGTTCAACTTCATGTTCTACTAAGAAAGTAAATAATGTCATATTAGCACCTTTTTTCTTTTTTTAATAATGGGAAATTGCTATATGGTCAAAAGGTTTTACATTTCTTCCTTCTTGCGACTCCTAATAAATTCCAATTCAGGAGATTTTATTCTGCTGTTGTCATGTTTATATTTATAGATGAAATTGAGGGAGTTCTTCTGGTGGCAGTTCAAAATACTTTGTGGATTAACCACCTGTCCTATGTCAATAGCCCGACGTTCTGAACAAAAGCTTAAAGACAGTGATTCATTCACTCAGTGATCACTGAAATAGAACCTTTCCTGACAACCCTCTGGGCAGAAACAAGCGTTAATTTTTCACATCGATTGACGTCTCATCCGTTTGTCTGTGGGTGTGGCCATGGGGCAGGAGTTGAGTCTGCCTACAGATCTTTCTCCGGGCTTGGGGTCCGTGTCCTGGCCCCTAATTGTGGTGGTTGTGGGGGTAGGGTGTGGCCAGCATTGGCGCGTCAAGCTTTTGAGCATGGCCTGTGAGACTGCCTCCTAGTGCTCCCCGTGGAGGGGCTGGAGGTGGTCCCTGCCACGTTGGCAGATTCGTTAGTGGCCAGTGGGAGCGACGGGGCTTCCCAGGTGGCTCGGTGGTAAAGAATCCACCTGCAACGCAGGAGAGGAGGGTTTGATCCCTGGGTCGGGAAGGTTATCTGGAGAAGGAAATGGCCGCCCACTCCAGTATTCTTGCCTGGAGAATCCCCATGGGCAGAGGAGCGTGGCGGGCTATAGTCCATAGGGTCACAAAGAGTCAGGCGTGACTTATGGCTAGACAGCAGCAGCAGCAGTGGGAGTGGTTGGCATTTGAAGACTCCTGAGTTCAAATAGGGGTGAGGGAGACTGTGTTTCTCTTTGTTTATCCCCTGGTGTTGGATTTCCCACTAAAGCTGGTAGATTCATGCAATTTCCTGGAAGAGAAAGGAACTTGACCCGCAGCTGCTTCGATAGGTGGATCCGTCTGAGCCACACAGCCGAGCATGTGGTCACCTGCCGAGTGTGCTGCGCTTACTTTTTAAAATAATGTTTCATTGACATTTTTATTGTTATTTAATTTTTCTTTTTTTTGCCACACTTCGTGCGAGGCTTGCATGGCATGTGGAGTCTTCATTCCCTGACTAGGGATCAAACCTGCACCCCTGCAGTGGAAGTGTCACATCTTAATCACTGGTCAGCCAGGGAAGTCTCCTCCCTTACTCTTTTGAGTTGCAAAAGTAGGTGTCATTGCTACTGTGTGTTCTGTATCCCAGGGACTCTGACCCTGCAATGTAAGAATTATTATCCTCATTTTCAGGTGATCAGGAGTGAAGCCCACAGAGGCAAGGAGACTACCTAAGGCCCCACAGTTTTTGAGATGGAGTCACAGCTAGTATACATTTAAGATATTTCTTTATAAATATTTTACTGCTATATTTGTCAAAATGGCTGCCACTCCTTATCACTTGTTTTCCTTAATTCTAATTCTTTGCCCTAGCATTCCGATTGCTTTTCTGATTTATTGATACTGTATGTCCTCTGGGTCTTCTCTCTCACCTTTGTCTCCCCATCAAACTGTCTGGCAATGTCTGAACCTTTTACCCTCCCCTACCCTATACATGCAATTGGAACCTTCCTTTAGGCTCACTCCTTTCTTCTTTTCTGTCATCACCATTCAGGCAGCGTTCGGACCAATTCACTCCATTGCTAGATTATAACAGCCTTGGAACCAAAACTCTCCAAATCTGAAGCCACCATTAGATTCAGCTTCCTAAAGTACCCTTTCATCCTGTCCTGGTTCCTCACTAGATGCCAAACAAAGGTCAGTTCCTTAGCCTGGAATTCTAGGCTCCCCACAGCATGGTTCCAAACTAATAAAATTGTTATTTATTTATTTACTTACTTTTTTTGAGGATGCCTAGGTGGTTCAGAGGTAAAGAATCTGCCTGCCAGTGCAGGAGACACAAGAGACGTGGGTATGATCCCTGGGAGGGGAAGATCTCTTGGAGGAGGAACTGGCTACCCAATTGTTTTTGGCTGTGCTGGATCTTTGTTGCTGTATGGGGACTTTTTTTGTAGTTGTGGCAAGTAGGGGCTACTCTCTGGTTGCAGGACACAGGCTTCTCTTTACTGTGATTTCTCTTGTTGTTATTTAATTTTTAATTTTTAGAGCATGGGTTCTAGGACACATGGGCTCAGGAGTTGTGGGGCATAGGCTTAGCTGTGGCATCTTCCCTGCCCAGTGATGGAACCTGTGTCCCCTGCATCAGCAGGCGGATTTTTAATCACTGGACTACCAGGGAAGGTCCAGCATCAATTTTTTAAAAATCTATAAAATGGGCATAAAGTTGTTACTGAAATAATATATTTAAACACTTATTAAATTATGAAATATTCTGCTAATGTGAGGTGTTAATAGTATCTTCACAGAAAACTCTAAGATGTAAATAGGGAAGGACTTATTCTTCATTTTAGACGGGAGTAAATGAAAACAGATTGGTAACAGGGTTTGTGGTCACTGTGAATTAGTGATGAAGGCAGGACTCAAATTTCTGATTTCTTGTCTAACACTCTTCCATGATGTCACATCCAGGGTTCAGAGGAGTGGAAGGTATACAAACCAGGAGAGGTAGTAGGAAGATGTGTTTTTTAAAACATGAGCAGGTGAATGCTGTGATTTCAGAGCTGTCCCTGTGGAGTTGAACCTAAGACATCTCCCTACAGAGGCTGTATATTTGGTTGTCAGTACATTGAAAAGAAACATAGCTACACCTTAGGTATGTTTTAGTTAAATTAAAAGATGGACGTGTATTTATTTTGAGGTGATGATTGAAATACCTTCCCCATGTGTAATGGAATTTTCTTTTTTTGGCAATGCTGAAGACAGTTCATTTAGCTGCATATGTTGTCAGTGAAATTTCCCACATGCTTACACGAAACATTTGTCTTCTCCAGATGGCCTGTGTAAAGCCCAGTTGTTCTTCCAAATAAATTTATAGTTATGACAACCGTGGTATCTCTCTAGACTAGATGAGAGTTTTTTCTTGGAAAAGGAAATGGTCTCTTTCCATTCAAATAGGGAAAGTGGGCACCCAATTGTATTAAGGCTGAAACTTGATGGGGTCTGTATTAGAGAGGTCAGTAGGTTAGGGATCCTGTTTTTATTCCCTCTCCATCCTTCAAATCTGTGTGGTCTTTAGCTCCCTCCATAAAAGAACCCCAAACATTAAAGAGCTCCAGAAAAGGGTCCACAGATTTTTTTTGTCAGTAATACCTTCCTTTCTATGTTAAAAATTCAAACATTTATTATTCAACAGTTAATATATAAGAAAGAATGTCTGTACCACATACGTAATTAAGAAACCTACTAATAAGTTGAATATCCATGGAACCACCAATCTGCTTCTGAGCCAGGACATGGTTAATGCTGTTCAATTGATCTGTGGCTCATTTCCTTCCTCCTTCCCTTCCCACTATGAACCGCATTGCGCTTTCCAAAATTTTCGTGAACTGACTATATTTATAAAGAGTTTTGAAAACCTTTTAGGAGAATATGCAATGTGACTTCAGATGTGTATTTATTAATACAGTAATTCTTCACTTCGTGCTGAGGGCCTTCAAGTCTATGATCTCCTTTGAAATTCACAACAGTTCTTTGAACTAACTCGGATGGGAATTTTATACTTTTGCAGGTAGAGAAAAGAGGCTCACCCAGGACTCGTAGCTGATAAGTAGGTATCAAAGTTGAGGTTAGAACCAGAGCCTTCAGACCCCAGGTCCTGTGATCTTTGCTCATAACGACATTGCCCATGAATGAGTAGTTGCCACCAAGTAGATTTCCAAGGGGAAATCCATCTTCCTGGCCTGATAGGATTATCGCTGCGGGTCATAGTAGTAGACCACAGGAACTTGTATTGTTAGCAGACCCAGACACTCAGGGCCACGTAGGGTACCTTATTTTTCCATGTTTTCTCAGCCCTCAGCATGGTATCTGAAACACAGTAGGTCCAGGTTAGAAGCCTGGGTTCTGGCATCCAACATCACAGCATTGCAAACTGGCTCTTCATTCAGTAGCCGTGTGACATTGGGCAGATAAATTAACCTCTGTAAGCCCCAGCTACTCCCTTGTAAAATGAGTTTAATCATCCCAATTCTCAGGAGTGCTGAGAGGAGTAAATGAGACAATGACTATGAAGTGACAGCAGAGGGATTGCCAGGGAGCAAGCACTGAATAGATTGTAGCTAAAAATAAAAAAAAAAGAGTGTCTGTTTCCATGTCCTTGGGCGAATCATTTGATTCCATCTGTTCCCCGCTTTCCAAAGCTTCGGAGCCTTATGTGTGCAGGGAGGGGGTTAGACAAAGATGAACTCTCAGGACTTTGGAGCTCTGACTTTCAGTGAAGCTAAATACAGTTCCCAAGACTTCTGCTGACTTAGTTTAACTTAATATTTGACTTTCGAAAACCATATTCAAATGCCTTTGTTGTTTATACTTCCAAGTCCTCACGTGACACACAGACTAGTGTGACGAGAGAGAACTGCAAAATAATAACCAATGCTTTTCTCTTCTGCAATTTTCTTGTTGCTCCATAGGCTACTGGTAGCATTCACTGCTTTGGCCCTAGAAAGTGTAAAAATTGAGTTTTATGTGATTAAAAAAAACCACACAGCAGCATTCATTATTATATTCATTATATTGAATTATTCATTATTATTGAATTATTCATCATATATAATGATATATATATAATAAATATAATAATTATTATATTCTTTATTATATTGGAAATCCTATTGGAGGAGTTAAACTTTTGAGAGAAAAAAGAGGCCTTAAGCATTGAGTTACCTTTCTAACTGTGGTCTGGAAAGCATGTGCAATGGTGTGATAGTAGCTTCCCATCAGACAGGCATTAAAGTTTAAGTCTAATGTTAGAAGCCAAGTTTCAGACAGAACATGACCGAGGTTTGATGCTGTTGAGTGTCTGAGACGGGCCTTCTGCACTATGCCATGTAGTGGAGGTGGAGGATGAGAAAGGAGAGACATTCTTAATTCATCTGGGAGGATGTCGGAGCAGAGGGGACCTGCCCCTTATTTCCCAGGTGAAGCTTTAGGGCAGCAAGCAGTGAAGTCCTTCTGAGATGGCGCAGCTGAGGAAGAGCGGAACGGCGTGGCCTGTGGAGGCACAGTCTCCCCCCACGGCTCACTCACAGGCGCGAGAGAAGTTGCCAGAACCGGTTCCCAGCGGCGGTGGGGAATTGACCGGCAGCCAGGGAGGAACCTGGAGAAGCCTTGCAGCGTGGCCGAGGAGGCCCCACGCTGACTTGCATGGGGGGCGGTGACCGGAGGGAAGGAGGGAGGCACCGGACACCACTGCGCGCAGAGGGAACGGAGCCTGTGAAGCAAAGGACAGGATGGATCATGTATGCAAGAAAACCAGCCTGAGCGGAGACCGCTGGAGAATGGCTGGCGGACTGTATTCCTGTGGATGGTAGGCCAATAGACTGCCCGGCTTAGTCTGGGAGACAGTCTGGACACAGGTAACTGTGTCCACCAGGCATGCCGGCTGCTGTGTGTTTTACTAGATTATATCCAAAGTGTCATTTTTTTTTTTTCCTGCCCCCACCACATAGCATGTGGGATGTTAGGTCCCGGACCAGGTACCAAAGCTGCAGTGGAAGGGTGATGTCTTAACCATTGGATCGCCAGGGAGGTCCCCCAAGGTGCTATGGAAACCTAGCCACACATTTCAGAGCCTTCCTGGGCACAGACCCCCCCATATCACTTGTACTTAATATTAAACTGTAATATTAAAATATTCAATTATTTTTAGTCTGTAACTTTTCCTCTTGGGATTTGAGTTATCTGGCTGTTTGTTCTACCGTTTAATAAAACAAAAACCAAATCAGCACCCCTTCCTCCTAAACCACCACTGGTCATCAGGCTTCTGAACTTGAAGAGGAGTGAAGAACGGGGGGAAAAGCTGTGAAATGGGGAAATAGTTCAGAAATAATACTTTCTTTTTTTTTTTGAAATAATATTTTCTTGGCAATAAAAATATTATCTTATTTTTCTGTGCATGTAAGCAGCTTTGCATACATCCCCTTGATTGATCCATGTAAATTAGGCTGTTACAGATGAGGAAGAAGAGACTCAGATTTCTAGATTGAAGCTCTTTCTGCTGCCATTATGATCAGAAACACAGTGCCTAGAGGTGTGTGCGTGTGTGTACTGTGCATGTGTTGGAGGTGAGGGAGAAGGTGTGGGGACTGAAGGCAGATTTTTCTAGAGAAAAATGTCAAAACAGCCCAATCACTCAACAAAGGCACGATGAATCAAGGACTAGAGTGATTTGCTTCAACAAGTCATGAGGATCTGGCTTTAGATATACGGATAATGGCCCTTTTAATTCCCATTTTCCTTATGACATCATCACTTGCTGTTCGTCAAAACATTCTGGGAGGAAAACTCCGGAGCTCAGAGATCAGGCCAATTATTGTGGAGACTCTTTTGGAAGAATATCATGCTTCACTCTGCTCAAGGGTACATGGTACACTGGAGGACCTAGAGGAATCTGCACTAGGTTTATAGGCTCTAAGGGACATATGGACTCTTCTGTATCTTTTCCTTTTTTTAAGTAGCAGAAGCATCCCCCTTGACTGGGTTCTTAGTGGGCCTGTCAATCAAGATGCCCCTCCTTGGGTCAAGGGTTGATCACATGATCCACTCTAGGCCAATCAGGTTCCCCCTCGGAAGCTGGCGTCTGGACTGAAATGTTCAGGTGGACTGAGTGATTCACTTTGAGGGAGATAACTTGAAGAGAATCTGGTCATTATTTCCCGCTACTGCGATCTTCGAAGCTGCTCTCTTTCCTCCTTGGGGTCTGATACTTCTCTATTTCCTTTGACTTGATAAGTTACCACATGCCCTTCTAATTTACTGCTTTCAGTTTAAGTCACCCAGAGTTAATTTTGGTTGCTTCAATCTAAATATCTCTAACAGGACTTTTCCTGGTGGTCCAGTGGTTAAGACTCTGTGCTTCCAATGTTGGGGCCAGAAGTTAGTTCCTGCCTGGGGAGCTAAGAACCCACAGTCTGTGTTCTACAGCAAGGAAAAAAGAAGGGGGGAAAAACTCAGGCTTCCTTCGTTGCACAGCATTAATAATAAAAAAAACTAGCAAGTTCAGCAGTGGTACAGTGTTGCTCAGTATTTTCTTTGTTGTGGGCAGTCTTCATATTCTATGCAAATACTATGCACATTTGCTAACTTGTGGAGAAAAAGCCCTTTTCAGGCAGAAGACAAGCTGGAGCCAGGTTAAACAGTTAATAAAAGTGAAGGAAATCTGAGCTCACGAGGAAACAGTGGGTTCAAGAAGAGAAAAGGTAGTTATCAAGATGTTTATTGGTCAAGAACCCTGTGTAGGCACTGTTTACAATAGCCAGGACATGGAAGCAACCTATATGTCCATT
This sequence comes from Cervus canadensis, assembly GCF_019320065.1. Classification (NCBI taxonomy): domain Eukaryota; kingdom Metazoa; phylum Chordata; class Mammalia; order Artiodactyla; family Cervidae; genus Cervus; species Cervus canadensis. The sequence continues at coordinate 34,795,522 of NC_057411.1, forward strand.
GGCAGACGAATGGATAAGAAAATTGTGGTACATATACACGTTACTCAGATGTTAAAAAGAATGCGTTTGAATCAGTTCTAATGAGGTAGATGATACTGGAGCCTATTATGCAGAGTGAAGTAAGTCAGAAAGAAAAACACCAATACAGTATATTAACACATATATATGGAATTTAGAAAGATGGTAACAATGACCCTATGTGTAAGACAGCAAAAGAGACACAGATGTAAAGAACAGACTTTTGGACTCTGTGGGAGAAGGCAAGGGTAGGATGATTTGAGAGAATTGCGTTGAAACATGTATATTATCATATGTGAAATAGATCACCAGTCCAGGTTCGATGCCTGAGACAAGGTGCTCAAGGCTGGTGCACTGGGATGGCCCTGAGGGATGGAGTGGGGAGGGAGGTGGGAGGGGGGTTCAGGATGGGGAACACACATACACCCATGGCAGATTCATGTCAATGTATGGGAAAAACCACTACAATATTGTAAAGTAGTTAGCCTCCAATTTAAATAAATTAAAAAACAATTCTGTGTAAGGTTGGAGACCAGGTCAAGTTTTATCCATCTATGGCCAAGAGAGTTCAGGGAGAACTCTTGTTGGGACAGGAATAGATCAGAACTTCTTAGTCAGCCTCTTCCTTGGGCAGTGTGTGCTGGAAACGGGTTGGACACCAGTGACTGTTATAGATCCTAGGCTCCCTGAGTTAGACTGTTCTCCCAGCCTGAATTGTCCTGGACTCTGGAACTGTTCTCTGAACCTGCCATTGTTTATCAGGACACAGATCCTGTCCTGATAAATCATTGCACCTGCTTTGTAGTCACTCTCTGCCTTCAGGAAATTGTCTCAGATTTGTGACACTCATTTGTTTACTCATTCAGTAAATATTTATTGAATGCCAGTCACTGATATTGATGCTAAGTACCTAGTGGTACAGAATAGATACAGTTCCTTTCTCAAGGGGACAGTAACTGTTGAGAGGGGGAGAATGATATTAAGCAAACAGTTAAACAGAAATTTATAATTACAAATTGTGCCACGTGCTAAGCAGGAACATTGCAAGTTGTGATCAGGATGTAACATGGTGTTTTACTATTGAAGGAGGGGCTATGGAGAGAGACTTTTCCCTGTAAAGAGGGTTCACCAACTTTCATTCTGATGGTAAGATCTTTGCATTTTATCCAAGAGGCTTTGTGCGATACATTCTGTAAGGTACAGTATGTTTTTGTGTTGACTTTATGGGTAGTAGGTTGTAACTGAAAGCTGAAGGCAAGTTTTAAGAAGACCTCTTGGGCCAATTGTGTATGTGTGTTTGGTTGCTCAGTTGTATCCAACTCTTTGTGACCCCAGGGACTGTAGTCCTGCCAGGCTCCTCTGTCCATGGGGTTTCTGAAGCAAGAATACTGGAGTGGGTTGCCATTTTCTTCTCTAAGGGATCCTCCCAACCCAGGGATCAAACTGGAGTCTCTTGGGTCTCTTGCACTGCAGATGGTTTCTTTACCACTGTGCCACCTGGGAACCCCCTTGGGCCATTTGGTGGGCATTAAATCTGGTTTAGACACGGGGACATAAACTTGTGACTCTAAGTTTCAACAGAGAAAGTGATTTAAAACTCATTAAAGTTGTGTTTGGCCGTGAAGAAAGAACAGATAATGAGGCTAATTTCATGGGTACATCATAGGAGTTTGGCGATCTCAGCTGTCATATGACATGTTGATATGATGATGTGACATGTTGATATTTGATAAATAAACATTTATTTTTAATTGAAGGATAATTGCTTTACAATATTGTGCTGGTTTCTGCCATACGTCAGCATGAATCAGCCATAGGTATATATATATCCCCTCCCTCCTGAACCTCCCTCCCACCTCCCACCCCATCCCACCCCATCCCACCCTCTAGGTTGTCACAGAGCATTGTAGTGGGTCGTACATCCTTGAGTAATACAGCAAATTCCCACTCTTATCTGTTTTACATATGGAAATGTATATGTCTTCATGCTACCCTCTCCATTCGTCCCACCCTCTCCCTCCCCTCCCCTCACTGTGTCCACAGTCTGCTCTCCGTGTCTGCATCGCTACTGCTGCCCTGCAAATAGGTGATATGACTAAATTTCCTAAACACATTGTAGGTGCATCTGTTATCCTGAAAGAAATGACCAGACCTCACCTTCTTCCATTTGTTGAACATGTTAGTGATTTGACCATTAGCTGAACATGTTAGTGATTTGACCATTAGCTGAAGACCGTCGTTAAGAGCAGGATACTCTGTGAGGTACACTGTAACGACCAGCATGTATATGGAATCATCTAGAATAAAGCAATTTTGCTATCTAATAGGAATCTATGTGGCTCATAAATAACATCTTAGACTTTGACAATCATCCTGAGTGGCTGAGAAGTCTTTGAAAGAATGCTTTAGGTGCCATCTTGTGGTCAGTATTATGAATGTATTGAATTCAACTCATCTTCAGCTTTCCAGAAAAATTGTTAAAAAGTTTGTGAGGTTCCCACCAGCTATTTATTTGGTGCTCTATGATGACTTAGATGGATGGGATGGGGGTAGGTGGGAGGGAGGTCCAAGAAAGGGGGGATATTTGTATACATATGGATGATTCACTTCATTGTACAGCAGAAACTAACACAGCATTGTAAAGCAATTATGTTAAAAAAAAAAAGAAAAAAAGGGAAAAGTTTATGAGGACTTCTGGGCTTTCAGACTTAAAACCTCACCCCATAGAACTAGTGTCTTAAAAGGAGTTTACATTATTTGGCTAGGACAAAGCCTTGGTATAGTAATCAGTTCTCTTTCCATGTCAGTTGATAGACACCTGTTTTGAACTGTCTTAAGAAAGGTGTAGGAAATGGCAACCCACTCCAGTATTCTTGCCTGGAGAATCCCATAGGCTGCCGTCTATGGGGTCGCACAGAGTCGGACACGACTGAAGTGACTTAGCAGCAGCAGCAGCAGCAAGAAAGGTGTTATCTTGCAGAACTGAGGAAGCTGCCGCAGGAGCCAAGGCCTTGGCGGCTAATTCCAGGTCCTACTGTCCCCAGGCCCTGCCCCTCTATTTCTCATTTCTGTTTGGTTTTATCCCCTCTTGCTTCAGGGAAGAGTGCTGCTAGAGGTCCAGATTTCTAACCATTTCTGTGTTGTGACTCAGGTACAGATAGAAGAATCTCGAAGGAAGGACTTTGGCCCGATTTGGGTCCCATGCCAAGCCTGGTACCAACCATGTGATAAGGGAAAGGGGGCACCCTGAAGAGTCAGCTTGAGTCTGTGATCATGCCCCGTGGTTGGGGGTGGAGGAGAAGGCACCTTGGCAACATGAATATGTTCCCATAGTGACGGAATCTGTGGGAATGCCTATAGGCCAATGAGCAAACACAGGGCACGACCTGACCCACTACAACTGCACTGCCTGGACCCCAGCACACATCCAAACCCTTCCCCAAATCTGAAAGGGCCAGAATACTTTACTTTCCTGAGTACACGCAACAACACAAACTCACCCCCTCTTCAAGTGGAGGCAACTCAAAGATGTGCTGGGTTGACAAATTCAACACCAACAAGTTCAGGATTTCTAGACAATGTACATTCCTCTTAGGTCCAGATGGAGTGTCCAATCTTGGCCCAACAATCTGTTTCCATTAAGGAAAAAAAAACTCAACCACAAAGTCAGTTCCCTTGAGTTGATCTATTTTGGGTTTCCTTAACTTATCTTTGAAAATTTCCTAAAGAAAAAAAATCCTCTGAGAAACATTTTAGTAAGTCAGACACTTCAGAGACATTCAATCATGTATTCAAATAAACAGTTATTTGAACCTCTGATGTTTGTCAGTTGTCATTTTAGCTCCTGGGAATATGTCCCTGATTTCTCTGAACTTAAAGATGTGAAAAATAATTACAATACTAAGCAGTAAGGGACTGTGATTGCAGAATGAATTACATATATGTTCAACTTGTAGCATTTTTCAGAATTCTGTATATTTCACAAGTGGTCTTTATGGAAAATTAAAACTGCTGAAATAAGAGAATCTCATTGGTACAGAGAATAGGGATAAATACCAGTAAAACCTCAAAGAGTTGGCCATATTTCTGGGAATAATTTCAGAGTGAAAGATACTTGGCAATGGTTTGTCTAAAAAGATTGAAGCATTTTCTTCTTTTGAATTTTTCTAGTCTTTTGTTCCAAACAGTTTCTTCACTTGAGGGCTGATTAATCATGAAACAATGTTGAATCAATTTACATTATTCATTAATTAGTTTCAGAGCTCATTATCTTGTTGGTGTTTCTAATTTAAAGCAAATTGAATGATTTATTTTAAGACCTACATTTAGCTTAATGATTAGAGAAGAAGGATAGAGTAGTGCTTAAGAACATGGGTTTTGGCACTGTATTGATTAAGATTTGAATCCTACCTCCACTCTTATTAATTGCCTGACTTTCAACCCATTTTTTAACCAAAGTCTCTGTTTTCTGATCTGAGTAATGGGAGCAATACCAGTACTCACCTCATAAGATTATTGTGAGGGTTTGGTGAACGTATAACAGAATTAGTAACTAGTGCTTCCCTGGCTCAGACAGTAAAGGATCTGCCTGTAATGCAGGAGATCTGGGTTTGATCCCTGGTTTGGGAAGATCCCCTGGAGGAGGGCATGGCAACCCACTCCAGTATTCTTGCCTGGAGAATCCCCATGGACGGAGGAGCCTGGCGGGCTACAGTCCATGGGGTCGCAAAGAGTTGGACATTACTGGGCAGCTAACCACAGCACAGCACACACATCCCTCACTGATTGAGGGTTGCTTTGGGGGTGTTAACTCCCTGACACCTTTGGCTGACCATTTTGTACCCAGTGGAAATCTTTAGTTGGGGAGAAGCAGGTATAGTACTTGGTACAGAAAAGCATCAGTATGGCTAGAACTCTCTGTTGAGGCTATGAGTGACTGAGTGTGGGTTGGGGGGATATGGGTGGGGTACCAGAAATGTGTGCTAGAAACTTTTCTGTGAATCCCTCTTAACTATGTAGGTGCCCTCACTCTATGGTTCTACAGACTCTTTTTTTCTTTAAACTTTTAATTTTATATTGGAGTATAGCCAATTAACAATGATGTGATAGTTCTAGGTGAACAACAAAGGGACTTAGCCATATATACACATGTATCCATTCTCCCCCAAACTCCCCTCCCATCCAGGCTGCCACATAACATTGAGCAGAGTTCCGTGTACTGAACAGTAAGTCCTTGTTGGTTATCCATCTTAAATATAGCACTGTGTACAAGTCAATCCCAAACTCCCTAACTACCCCTTCCTCCTATTCTTCTCCCCTGGAAGCCGTAAGTTTCTTTTCTAAGTCTCCACAGATTCTTGCTTCCTCCTGTATAAAACCTACCACATTGTACATGTTGTCTATTCTTTCTCCTGGGCTATCATCTCTATGTGGGCAGGGACAAGATCCACGTTGTTCACTGTGGTGTCTCCAAGCCTAGGTGATCAGTAAATATTTGTTGACTGAATGTTCTGATCAGGAATAAATAAATATTCATGGAAAAAACTAACTATATGAGTATTAATAAAGCAAGTTTTTGTGCTTTGTATTTTCTACACATAGAAGAGTACTGCTGAACTCTTTTTTTTTCCTGATCAATTTTTATTTATTTTCTTTTTTTTTGGTTTGTTTTCTAAAACTTACCAGGTTTTTATTTTTTTTATTATTATTATTTTTTCATTTATCGTTACCAGTTGGAGGCCAGTCACTCCACAATACTGTAGTGGGTTTTGTCATACACTGACATGAATCAGCCGTGGATGCTGAACTTTTTCAACACAAAGACATGAATGCTTGATTTGAATCCATTTGATCTGGTGTCAGACTTGAAGGAAACTTGTCTTTTACAATTTTATGGTCCATGGAAAAAGTAGAGATCAGATATTTCTCTCTCTGAAACACATATGGTAAGCAGGGAGTAGCTTCCATGAAGGTAAGATGGAATAAAAATGTTATTAAGTTTGAAGTCTTTTTAAAATTTATTTATTAATTGGAGGATAATTGCTTTACAATGCTGTTAGTTTCTGCTGTACAATGAAGTGAATCGGCTACATGTATACATATATCCACTCCCTCTTGAAACTCCCTCCCACTGCCCATCTCACACTTCTAGGTCATCACAGCACTGAGCTGAGTTCGTGCTATATAGCAGCTTCCCGCCAGCTGTCTATTTCACACGTGGTAGCGTATGTTGGTTCTGTTTGTGAAGTTACTTGTCAAAGTTTCCCAAAGGGAGTGTGCATGCAGGTTCAGTTACTCAGTCGTGTCTTGATTCTTCGCAACCCCACAGACTATAGCCTGCCAGGCTCCTCTGCCCATGGGCTTTTTCCAGCAGGAATACTGGAGTGGGTTGTCGTTTCCTCTTCCCGGGGATGGATTAAAACCCGAGTCTCCAGCATCTCCGACATCAGCAGGTGGATTCTTTACCACTGCGTCACCTGGGAATCTCATTCCCAAAGTGAGAGAGTTCAGCAATTTTGGAGGAATTTCAAGGCTGAGAATATGGTGGCGAAATGTGGCAAATCTGCCAGTAGGTGGTGCATTTCACGAAGCAATCGAGGTGGGTTTTTTTTTGGCGTTTGGACTGTGTTTGAGTTCACAACATTAGCCTCAAAATGAACTGGATTAGTTTCTGAAGGATTGATAAGATTTTAGCATCAGGCAAGCAATAAGGGGAGAAAAATCAGCCATCCTCTTCCACAAGCAAAAAATTCAGAGGGAGATACAATCTTTGCAGTTCACACAACTGCAGCCAGTAGTATGGGGAAGAAGAAATGCATGAAAATGACGGTGTGTACAAGTCTATCCCAAACTCCCTAACTTCTGTCCCCATATCCTTCCCCTGGACCTGTACACACTGCTATATTTAAAATGAGTAACCAGTAAGGACCTACTGTATAGCACAGGGAACTCTGCTCAATGTTATGTGGCAGCCTGGATGAGGGAGGCATGTAAGGGGGAATACATACATGTACGTGTGTGGCAGAATCCCTTCTCTGTCCACCTGAAACTATCACAACATTGTTAATCGGCTATACCAAATACAAAATGAAAAGTTTAAAAAAAAAGGTAATTGTAGGTTGGTTATATGCTCTTGTATGGCCTGAACAATTCCAATTTTGAAAACTTGGACAGGCACATATGCCAGGAAAAATTCAGATTTAATGGATAGTTCTGCTATAGGGTTAAGAGTTGCTTAAATGTACAGTGTTAAGATGAACGGGGAAGTATTGGACTTAGCTTTGTGAATTACCACATGGAAGCGGAAGTGTTAGTCACTCTATTGTGTCCAAATCTTTGTGGCACTATGGACTGTAGCCCGCTAGGCTCCTCTTCCATGGAAATCTCCAGATAAGAATACTGGAGTTGGTTGCCATTTCCTTCTCCAGGGGATCTTCCCAACCTAGGAATGGAACCCAGGTCTCCTGCAGTGCAGGCAGATTCTTAACCGTCTGAGCCACCAGGCACTTGACTGTGAATTACCACCTAAATACACATAACTTACCACGTAAATACCACATTTATGCTTGCGAGTTATTACATTTAAAAACGAGTCATACAGTAATTTTTAATACTCTGATATGTATAACTTGACAAACTGCTGAGCTATCTTAATATTTCAGTTGAATTTAATAAACATGTATTGGGGGTCTACTATGTACCAGGCAGTCTGCCAAGCACTGGAAATCCACAAATTAGTAAAATGGAGCCCTTCCTTCCATGTCAGCCTTCAGCCCAGCTGTTTGCAGACCTGTGGAGACCCTGCTTCTCCTCCATCACAGCTAAAGGTCTCAGTCCAAGGGCTGCGTGCAAGCAGAGGAGTCAGTGCTCCCTAAATCTGTGCTCCCTTCTGTAGCAAGGTCCCTGCTTCTCTCACACAAAAACCTTGCCTAGTCAGGGGCTGCAGAGGAGTTAGAATTGTTCACCCTCTGATTATGCTCCAGTAGTCATGTATGGATGTGAGAGCTGGACCACAAATAAAGCTGAGTGCAGAAGAATTGATGCTTTCGAACTGTGGTGTTGGAAAGGATTCTTGAGAGTCCCTTGGACTGCAAGATCAAACCAGTCAATCTTAAAGGAAATCAACCTTGAATATTCATTGGAAGGACTGATGCTGAAGCTCCAATACTTTGGCCACCTACATTGGCCAAAGATGCACATGATGCAAAGGGCCGACTCATTAGAAAAGACCCCATTGCTGGGAAAGATTGAAGGCAGGAGGAGAAGGGGAGGGTGAGATGGTTGGATGGCATTACCGACTCCGTGAACACAAGTTTGAGCAAGCTCCTGGAGGTGGTGAGGGTCCAGGAAACTTGGCATGCTGCAGTCCATGGGGTCGCAAAAGGTCAGACACGACGGAGTGACTGAACAACAACATGCCTCTTGTACTACCACATTTTTTTGTTGTTCATTTTTTTAAAAATGTTTTTACCATTTTTAAAATGGGTGTGAAAGTGGTTTTATTTTTTATTTTATTTGTTTTGGCTGTGGCACGCAGCGTGTAGGATCTTACTTCCCTGACTAAGGATGAAATCTGCAACACCTACATCGTGACAGCAGAGTCTTAACCACTGGACCAGCAGGGAATCCCCTCTCACCCTTCAAACATGGAAGAAGTATGGTCATTTTCAATGTATATTAAAATCCAGTGATAGGATAAAAATGCTCATGCGTCACACCTGAATTCTATAATTATATCCTTTCCCAGGATGCTTGTAGAATGTTCAAAGACATGGCAAAACAGTCAAAGTCATATTCTAGGAGAAGGCTTGAAAATGACACCTCTTGTGCCAAGGCTCTAATAAGATTGTCCCCAGGTTTATCCACTCCTCATCATCCAGAAAGATTCAGAAAGGTAAAAGTTGCCCTAGGCGGTAGCAGAAAGATGCCCAGTTACTTTTTATGAATCAGAGCTTTTAGAAGAAATGAGCAGCAACCATTTTGAAATGGGTCATAGAACAAAGACATCTTTGAAAACACACAGCCCTGGTTCAGATCCCAACTTAACCACATGTCAACTCTGTGATTTGGGGTAATTTATTTAACTGCTGTGAGCTTTGGTTGTCTCACTTAAAAAAAAATAGGAATTATAATTCCCAGCTCATAAGGTTGTTGCAATGCTTGAAATAGGATAACACATGGGAAAGCAACTATCATTCCTGGCATATGAGGCAGTCAAGTAAATTTTAGGATTACTTTTTCCCTCTTTGGAAGGGGCTGTGTGTGGTCAGTTGGGCTTGCTTGGTGGCTCAGTGGTAAAGAATCCGCCTGCAATGCAGGAGATGCAGGAGACATGGGTTCGATCCCTGGGTTGTGCAGATCCCCTGGAGGAGGGCATGGCAATCCACTCCCGTATTCTTGCCTGGAGAGCCCATGAACAGGGGAGCCTGGCAGGCTATGGTCCAGTGGGTTGCAAAGAGTTGGACATGACTGAAGTGACTGAGCATGCATGCATGTGTGGGTGGTCAGTCACACAGTCATCAGACAATGTGTAAGGATGTTTGGTATCAAAATGATGTCATCACCATCGACCCATCATCTCTTGGTTTGCTAGCAATGCCCCTCATTTTGGTGGCAATGTCAATAGACAATTTCATTGTCTATTGTAAAGTCAGTGGGCAAAGGATTTCAAGGGCTGATTCTGAAAGTGTGTGTGTGTGGATGCTCAGTTGCTCAGTGTCTAACACTTTGCAACCCTATGTACTGTAGTCTGCCAGGCTCCTCTGTCCATAGGATTTCCAGGCAAGAATACTGGATTACACTGCCATTCCCTTCTCTAGGGGATCTTGCCAACCCAGGGATTGGGCCCTTCTCTCCAGCATTGGCAGGTGGATTCTTTACCCCTGAGCCAGCTGGGAAACCCCAAGTCTGAAAGCATTCATAGGCAAATCCAGAGTGGAAACAGACCATTTATATTTTTCACACATGTTCTTGTAACTGGTAAGCTGGAAAGCTGGCATTCTCAAAGAAATTGATGAGATGACAGGTAAGGTTGGGGCATCCCAGAACTTTCTCATTTGCTGTGGGATCCTCAGCCTGCTGGCTTAAATGAAGTGAGGAACAGTTTCTCTTCAACTGCCATGGACAATATGGGAGCCCGACTGCTTTTGTTGCTGATGAAAATATTATGGCCTCAGTTCCCTGTAATCAATTTACTGCTTTATGGACCCAAAGTCCTCCAGAGAATTTAATAAATTCACATAATGTTTCTAAGTGCTGCATTGTGCATTTGGAGCTCTGATTTAGCTGACAAATGTGAAAAATTCGTGTAGCTAGACAAATCCCCAGTGATTAGACATGTGTAGAAGCTAAAGAGAGCACGCTGCTCCGGAGAAGGTCAGTATTAACATAAGGCAGAGATCCTTCTCTCGTGATCAGCTTCGTGTCCCCCCAGCTCTGACAGTTAATACCATCAGACCGAGTATTTGCAGGGGGGTTTCCACTTCCAGTGGGGCTGCACTTTTGGTTCCCTAACCAGCTGCAGTTTCTGATCCAGGCAGAGCAAAGAACAACAAAAATAAGGCAATGTTAGAGTGTGTGACAAGCATGGTACCCACTGGATTTAGATAATGAAATGGTCACTGAATTATGGACATTTGACCCCAAAGATGTCAGAGTTCTCTAAGGGAGATTTTTATGGGCTAATATCACAGGTCACTTGTTTAAAACTGCTTTCACTTAAGTTGTATTGAATCTTTCTGCACATCTTTTTCTTTCATTCTAATTTCCTTCCTTAAATTTACCAAAATAATAAATATTAAACCATTTTTATTGTTCAAGATAATCTCTCTTTATTGATGTACATATGAGCATTCTACCTAGTTATAATCAATCCATCGATTGCTTTGTCTTAAAAATACCATTTTATATTCCATTTTTTCTCCTTAATGTTATTTCATACAAGCAATAATGTTATTTTATATCCATCTAGATGGGCCACAGAGCTGTGGTTTCAAATAGCTCTTTAGCATTGAATTTCTGGAACTTATCTCTTAAAGTGGACAACTGCTGTGTGCTTCAAAGACCACTATTGTTCACAATTACTGCAGATTTTATTGCCTGACTTTTAACTTGAATTTTGATTTTCAGTTTGAGCTATATTTAGGGTTTAGCTTCCCTGGTGGCTCAGTCAGTAAAGAATGCCTGCAATGCAGGTAGACCAGGGTTCAATCCCTGGGTCAGGAAGATCCCCTGGAGAAGGAAATGGCAACTCACTTCAGTATTCTTGCCTGGGAAATCCCAGGGACAGAGGAGCCTGGCAGACTACAGTCTATGAGGCTGAAAAGAGTTGGACATGACTGCAATATTGAGAATACACACACACACACACACACACACACACACATACAATTTGCCATTTTAACCATTCTTAAGTGTACAATTCCGTGGTACTAAATACATCCATAATGTTGTACAGTCATCACCACTATCAATCTCCAGAGCTTATTTCATCTTGTAAAACTGAAATTCTATACTCATTAAATAGTATTTTTCATTCCTCTATCCCCTCAGCCCCTGGTAATCACCATTCAACATTTTGTCTCTATGAATTTTACTATTCTACCTCATATAAGTGGAATCTTATGGTATTTGTCTTTTTGAGACTGGTTTATTTCTTCTTAGCATAATGTCTTCAAGTTTCATAGATGTTGTAGGGTATGTCATAATGTTCTTCCTTTTTAGGGCTGAATAATATTCCATTGTATGCATATACCACATTTTGCTTATCCTTTCATCCAATGAATGGACACTTGGGTTATTTCTGTAGCTATATTTTTAGTATTTATTAGTTGGGAAAATCCAGAATAGAGTCATAGACTATTTGCAGTGACCCTGTAGCTTCTTGGGGGGTGCCTAGAATGGAAAATCACTGCATAAGAGATTTTAATTTTTAAAAACTTTTTGGTAAACTCTGACCTGAATGGCAGCATGATGCAATGCTCTTATAAACAAGATGTTTAACTGTGAGACTCCCTGTCACTCAGATATTAGCAGTAGATGATAAGAAATGGAAAGTTTGGGGGTTAGTGAAGGTCCCTTTCAAGAGGACAGGACTTGTTAATGAACATGCTTTCTAGGAGTTCCACTTTATATGGAGAATGGCCCCATATGCCGTATACTAACTGGAGTGTATTCCTGTCACCCATCTTGAAGTGGTAATGCTTATACCAGGCAGACAAGATTCTCCATTAATACTCAAAGGGTAAACCCTTGTGATGCTGCAATTTTATTTTTGCACTATTTTGTTGCTGTCACTGCTGATAAGTATGTCTCTATACTTGCCAGGTTAAATTTGTCACCAGTTGTAATACATAAAACGCATACCTCTATATGTACACATTTTTTTCATTTTCTAAAACGAACATCATAAAAAAGACAGAAGCATGACCTCAAAAGGCAGGATACAGACTCAAAATATTGTACAGCAGCTTCATCTTTTTATTAGATTTTCTGTGTTTTCTCCCCCCTAGTTGCTGGATAAAATCCATACAAATGAAATACTGGCTCACTCAGTAAATAATAATGAAAAGGTAAATTCATTTTACAGAGAAGCCAGTACATGTAAGACATCATCTTGAATGACTGTGATTTTCTTGAACTGATCACCAGGCTATTACAGTCTCTCAAAAATAATATCTGGCTTTTAGGCTCTCCAATTGTGCCTGCGACCTCTCCTTAACCCTTTGGCTCTTAAGAAAAATTGATTTTTTTTAACCATGTGCAGCGTATGCTGCTAAAATTACATAGGTGCCATTTGGTTCGCATCACTTTGGTGTTGGAAGAGATGACAGTGCATGCCTAAGGTCTTCTTTCTGCCATCATTTCCCCCTCAACTGTAACACCCAACCATTGCATCTTCAATAGTTATGATATGAAGATATTAATACATTATATGAATAACTAATTCTAATTATTTTTTTAAAAAAATAGAAAAGAAATACCTTTAGGGCTCAAATTTTGTTTTCTTTTAAAGTTTGTTTTGGACTTCCTTGGTGGCTCAGACAGTGGCCTGTAATGCCGGAGACCCAGGTTTGATCCCTGGGTGGGGAGAATACCCTGGAGAAGGAAATGGCAACCCACTCCAGTATTCTTGCCTGGAGAATTCCATGGACAGAGGCGCCTGGCAGTGCATGGGGTTGCAAAGAGTTGGACATGACTGTTTTGTTTTCTTTTTAAGTTTATCTTGAGCTAATTATGTGTCGAAACCTATGTTAGATTCCATTGTCTGTTTTTTGAGAAAGTCCAAAAGTGTGTGTGTGTGACAATTTTGTTCTTTCCTCACTATTCTCTCAGACTGGTGGGAATAACTACATTTAAATAGATCTTTAGTGTGCCAGAGAGGATGACTGAGTGACCAGCTATCCTGGTTTGCCTAAAACGGAGGGAGTTCCCAGGACATGAGCCTTTCAAGGCTAAGCTTGGGAAAGTCTGGCAAACACAGGTGAGCTGGCTACTCTGGAGAATGGGTTTATTCTGGATTTGTTTCTGGGTGAGAGAAAGGTCAAATTCAACAACAGTTTTTCTGAGCAATTTCAATGTAAAGGGCAGGGTTTCCGAAGGCAGAAGGTTAGCAAAACAAATGGGCTCTCAATGAACTTTCTACCTGGAGGAGCTGGGGAGTCACCTGTCCAGAAAGCGGAGGTCACACCTGGACAAGCCAAGTGCCGGAGGAGCAGGTACCTAGGCTATGGGCATCCAAAGAGGGAATGGCCCCTCAGAGTGGTCTGTGCTCATAGTTCTCTTCTAATCAGAAATAAAACCCTCAGGTCACCACAGAATGGGCTTCCTGGATGGCTCAGTGGGTGAAGAATCCACCTGCAATTCAGGAGACACAGGAGACGCGGGTTCGATCCCTGGGTCAGGAAGATCCCCTGGAGGAAGGAAATGGCAACCCATTCCAGTATTCCTGCTTGAAAAATCTCATGGACAGAGGAGCTTGGTGGGCTATAGTCTAATGGTTCACAAAGAGTTGGATATGAATCTCCCAATTCATCCCACCCCTTCCCCGAACTCTTGCCCACATGTCCATTCTCTACGCCAGTGTCTCTATTTCTTCCCTGCAAATAGGTTCCCCTGTACCATTTTTCTAGATTTCACATACATGCATTAATATAGGATATATTTGTTTTTCTCTCGGGGCTGAGAGGGAAAGCCAAGAGGGAAGTTATATATGTATACATATAGCTGATTTACTTTGTTGTACAACATTGTAAAGCACTTACATCCCAATTTTAAAAAAGGAGTATGTTTTAAAAAATTAAAAACAAAAGAAATAAAATACCTATAGCTCAGAAATGCCATGTAAATAACTATTTACTGAGCATCTGAGAAGGTAGAATGCGAGTAAAGTCCTTGAGTCAGAAAGAATTTGTCCATAACTCAAGATGAGGCTTCGTCATTATTAAAAGCTTTATTAGGCTTTACTGAGAACTTTGAAGATGGAAATAAGTTGGAAGATTTTATGTCTTCGTCTCTAATATCGGGTGAGTAGTAGCCTGAGGAAATACTCCTGTAACCTTGAGAAGTGTGTCCAGTTTGAAATAGACTTGAATTTGAGGGAAGGGAACTGAGCACTTGGCCAGACAGGCCTCCTACCTGCAGAGAAGCCAGGCTGCTGGGGTGAGGGTCTTCAGAAAGGAGGCCTCGGAAATTCAGCAGAGTAGACTGTGGGTGGAAGCTGAGGATGGGCAGGCCCTGGTGCAGTTATGATGTTGCCGTTCAGTCCTTAAGTCATGTCTGACTCTGCAACCCCAAGGACTGCAGCGGCTAGGCTTCCCTGTCCTTCATTATCTCCCGGAATCTGCTGAAACTCATGTCCATTGAGTTTGTGATGCTATCCAACGATCACAACCTCTGCCACCTCCTTCTTCTTTGCCTCCAGTCTTTCCCAGAATCATGGTCTTTTCCAATGACTTGACTCTTCACATCAGGTGGCCAAAGTATTGGAACGTCAGCATCAGTCCTTCCGGTGAATATTCAAGGTTGATTGCCTTTAGGATTGACTGGTTTGATCTCCTTACTGTCCAAAGGACTCTCAAGAGTCTTCTCCAGCACCACAGCTTGAAAGCATTCATTCTTTGGTGCTCAGCTTTCCTTATGGTCCAGCTCTCACATCTGTACATGACTACTGAAAAAACCACAGCTTCACTATCTCCTGGGAGATAGTGAAGCTATGGACCTTTGTCAGCAAAATGATGTCTCTGCTTTTTAATACACTGTTTAGATTTGTCATCTTTCTTTCTAAGGAATAAGCTTCTTTTAATTTCATGGCATAGTTATAGTTGCCACCAAAAGGAGGAGAAAGCAGGCTGAGTGTGGGATGTCTGTCCTGATTTTTGAAGGTGTGAAAAGTGGTGGATGGCCAATGAGGAGAGGCTAAGGGTGGAATCAGACAGTCCTTTATTGGAATCCCTTTCCCAGGGCTTTCTAGCTGTGTAACCTGGGGCAATTGACTTAATCCCTGCAAATCTCCATCTTCTTATTTGTGAACAGGGACATAATTCCTTCATGACAGTTAGTCATTAGGATTAAATAAGATAATGTAAGAAACTTAGCTCAATTCCTCTACATAATTCTAAATAAATAGTAGCTGTGAACACTTTCGTTTCTAATAGTAGGGCAGCCATCTCATTGATGTCGTCAAACTGTGATGCTGGAGAAGACTCTTGAGTGTCCCTTGGACAGCAAGGAGATCAGATCAGTCAATCCTAAAGGCAATCAACCCTGAATATTCATTGGAAGGACTGATGCTGAAAATGAAGCTCCAATCATTTGGTCATCTGATGCAAAGAACTGACTCATTGGAAAAGACCCTGATGCTGAGAAAGATTGAAGGCAAGAGAACAGGATGACAGAGGACAAAAAGGTTGAATGGCATCACTGATTGAATGGACTTGAGTTTGAGCAAGCTCTTGGAGATAGTGAAGGACAGGAAAGCCAAGCGTGCTGCAGTCCATGGGGTTGCAAAGAGTTGGACACAACTGAGCAACTGAACAACAACAAAGTCATCTCATTCACTTGCCATGATTAAATAATAACATTTGGTACTTCTTTATCATTTTATACCATCTTTCTTCTTCCTGAACTTTTAATTGATATGTACTGTAATTCTGAGAACTGTTTTCTAGCTGAGACTCAGATTGAAAGCATAAGGTATCCATCTGATAAATGTCTTAGGACTGAAGTCTGACCTGTGTGACAAACCAGCTGATCCAAGATTTCATCAGAACCAGTAAGTTTCTTCCTGGGACTCCTCTGGGATATAGTTTATTCTGTCCTCCAAGGGCTGTTTGCTCTCCTTGGCTGAGAACCAGGATGGAAAGTAGAAGGGAAACCCCATGGATAGTTGTCAGTGCAGTACATGCAGGGCTTCTCAGGTGGTGCTAGGGGTAAAGAACCTGTCTGCCAATGCGGGAGACCTAAGAGACCAGGGTTCGATCCCTGGTTTGGGAAGATCCCCTGGAGGAGGGTGTGGTAACCGATTCCACCATTCTTACCTGGGAAATCCCATGGACAGTGGAGCCTGGCGGGCTACAGTCCATAGGGTAGCGAAGAGTCGGACACGACTGAAGAGACTTAGCGTGTGCCGCAATACATATGATGGACAGTGGGAGCAGCCTTGTCCACACAAACCCCCCTGCCCAATGTGCTCTGCTCTCCTCTCCCTACAGCAGTTCCATTGACTTTCTGAGCCAGGGAAAGTCATCCTGGGGTCGAGGATTAATCCTTCTCAAGTGTTCTGGCAGGGATGAGAGCCGGAAGCAGGTACAATGAAGGCCAGGTTTGTGTTCAAGGAGAAGAGAAACACTTTGAAGTAACTGCCTTGGGCAGCGAAGCAGATTTATAGCCTATCCTCCTTACTGGGCAGCCGGAAAATATACCCAGTCCAGATAGTAAATTCACCTTCCCATGGTTGGATTTTGCTGCTAAGACTTTTTTTTTTTTTTCGGTTTTAAAGGAAACTAGGAATTCAGTCTTATAAAAATTAGAGTTACAGCACTGACATGTGCACACTACCATGTGTAAAACAGATAGCCAGTGGGAAGCATCGCTGACTCACTGGACATGAGTTTGAGCAAAATCCAAGAGACTGTGAAGGGCAGGGAAGCCTGGCGTGCTGCAGTCCATGGGGTCTCAGAGGGTCAGACACGACTTAGCGACTGAACAACAAGTAGGGAGCTGCTCTATAACAGCGGGAGCTCAGCTCGGTGCTCTGTGATGAACTAGAAGGATGGGACGGGGGTGGGAAGGAGGCTGAAGGTGGAGGGGAGGTATGCACACACACAGCTGATTCACTTTGTTACACAGCAGAAACTAACACAACATTGTAGTGCAATTATACTCCAGTTAAAAAAAATTACAGCTACAGACTGGGCTGAATGAGGTTATTCTCTGCCTAGAAGGTGAATATTTATGGTCACCTAATACCAGAAAACAACATTTAACAGTTGGTGGCGAAATTTGTGGACTGGGCAAGCAATGTGAGCATCAGCTGAGTTGGTGGCTGGGGTTCAGCGGTGTCGACAGAAGTAGGTCTGTTTAAAGTGCTGGGGCGCCTTGTGGGAGAGGACTGACCCTGAGGGAGGCAGGAATCCGTCTGCATGAGTCCAGTCCCTGACCAAGTCCGGGGTAAGGTTTTGGGAGGACCATTATTTGAATGGGCCTCCCTAGTGGCTCAGGGGTAAAGAATTCGCTGGCAATGCAAGAGCCACGGGTTCGATTCCTGGGTCAGGAAGATCCTCTGGAGAAGGAAATGGCAACCCACTCCAATATTCTTGCCTGGAGAATCCCATGGACAGAGGAGCCTGGCAGGTTACAGTCCATGGGGTCTCAAGAGTCAGACATGACTTAGCGACTAAACCACCACCAGCACCATTGTTTGAATATATTCTACCTCATAGATGAGTAATGAAAAAAAAAAGGCTATAAGGCAGAAGCGGACAGAGTCATGATGCTAAAACATCTGTTTGTAAGCAGACTAGAAGTGCTTCAATGATAGAACGTTCATAAGAGAAACAGACTTCTGAGATGTAAGACCCCATAAGGCCATACTGCTGATGCAGAAGCTCAGAGGCTGGATAGATACCCACCATATTGAGCTGAGGTGGTGATCTGTGAGGAGAGCAGTTTTGCCATGTAGCAAACATGGAGTTTACATCTACAGAATGGATATTGTGGGTTGGATTCCTGGAAAGGTGGCTCTAAACCAGAGGTTAGTGTGTGAGTTTATTAGGGGTGCTCTTGGGAATCAGGACTTGCTGGGGAGGGATTGGGTGGAAGGAGGGGTTGGAAGGCAATGTGGCTACCCCCATGGCGAGCTCTGCAACTACAATTGCCCTTTGGAGTTGACCCCATTTGGGGCTTGGAGGCTGGATTTTCATGGCCCTATGTCAGCCAGTCATCAAATGCAGGTTGACCCTGGGAAGTGGGTAAGACTTTGGCTGAGGTGGTTGCATTCAGCCAACTTGAGGGCAATTCCCAAGAGCTGAGGGTTGGTGGAGGGCAACATGCCCAGGAGGTGGGGGGAATAAATCCTTCAGTCCTAAAGCTGAGATTTAGGTGGGATAGCACAGTCTGTTTCAAAGGGACTTACTTTTTGAGAGAACAATGGAATGTACTGAATGAAGTGCTTCTGGTTTGGGGAGATAGAAGTCAGTGTGACTATCAAACAAACTGAGTACTAAGTTGCTCAGTCATGTCCAACTCTGCAACCCCATGGATTGTAGCCCCCAGGCTTCTCTGTCCATGGCATTCTCCAGGCAAGAATACTGGAGTGGGTTGCCATGCCCTCCTCCAGGGGATCTTCCTGACCCAGGGATTGAACCCACATCTCTTACGTCTCCGGCGGGTGGGTTATTTACCCCTAGCGCCATCTGGGAAGCCCAAGCAAACTGTAGTAATCCTCAGATCTGGGAATCAGGGACCGACTGTGTCTTTAAACTAAGCTTAAAATCAGGTCAGATTAAAATGAATGAGCTCCAATCTGTCCCTATGGCCTTCTCATTCTGAGAAGAGCATACCCTAAGATTTCTCATTCAGTTCAGTTCAGTTCCATCGCTCAGTCCTGTCTGACTCTTTGCGACCCCAATGGACTGCAGCAGGCCAGGCTTCCCTGTCCATCACCAACTCCTGGAGCTTGCTCAAACTCATGTCCATTGAGTCGGTGATGCCATCCAACCATCTCATCCTCTGTCGTCCTTTTCTCTTCCTGCCTTCAGTCTTTCTCAGCATCAGGGTCTTTTCTAGTAAGTCAGTTCTTTGCATCAGGTGGCCAAAGTATTGGAGTTTCAGCTTCAGCATCAGTCCTTCCAATGAATATTCAGGACTGATTTCCTTCAGGACTGACTGAAGATTTCTCATACTCTAGTCAATAGTAAGTACTCTGTGTACTTCTAATGTTGCCTGGTGCTATAGAAATAAAAGCAGTAAAGATAACAACAATCACAATTAACACAAATTGAATGTTACTATGTGCCAGCACTCTTCCAAATGCTCTATTTACTATTTTCTATTTAACCCTTACAGTAACCCCATAAGGTAGGCAGTTTTATTATTCTCACTTTCAGGATGAGGAAAATCGAGACTCAGAGTTTAAATAACTTGTCCAAGGCTATGTAGCTGATAAACCCAGTGCTGGGTTGCAAACTCAGTCAGGAGAAGCAAAAGTGGAAAAATCAAAACCAAAGCAAGGTGGTCTTCAGAAGAGATGATCCCTGATGCTTTGAGATCTGGTCACATGAGGTTTCCTGACCAATGTTAGTGGCATGACAGGTCACTTCTCTTTCAACAGGTGAGAGTGCTGTGTCTGCGCTATCCTGAATTAGCCCGTGGAAGGCACGGCCTCCTGAATAGCATGGCCCATTCGAGGTTCAAAAGAGATTTATTCAGTGATGGATGGAGTGAGTGTACTGGAAGGATTATTATTATTATTTTTTCTTGGCTAGAGACTCCCCTTGGACAGAGGTTGCAAAGAGTCAGACAGGACTGAAGCAACTTAGCATGCACATGTGCTCAAAACAGAGTTAAAACCCTGGACAACTTTCTTACTCTCTCTGAGCCTCAGTTTTTCATCCATAGAAAGGAAATGATGTCTTTGGGGAGATGTGAGGTTTGGAAATAGTCACTGATGTAGCACAGAGTTTTGCACTGCATACACATTCAACAAGTGGAAGCAATTGTTGCTGTCATTATTATTATTATCGATTTTGCTCCACATGCTAGAAGGTGATGCTTGATCTAAGAACTATGAAGAAGAACGAAATGCCTCATTCTTTCAGCTTTGGAAGGCTTGACTACATCATCTCTAGCATTTTGTTTTAAAACAAAGTCCGGAATCCTAGATTTTCATGTTTGTCAGGTGCAGAGTTTTTAGACAAATAATTTGTACCTAAGTGAAAATGGAGCTTCTTGGTTTCATCCGGCCCCACCTGGCCCCCTTCCGACATTTTCAAGGCACGTCTTGCTTTTATTACCCTTGCATTAGCAGATCTACTTCAAGGAGCTTACCATGACCCAGGAAATGGAGGCTGATGAAAATTGGAGGAGGAGAGAGGGCAAGAAGACATAAAAGGGATTTTATGTTCTTTTTTAGGAGTCATTAAAGTAGTGTAAAAAAAAAATCCTTAAAATGCCACGTAAAGTAGTGTTTAGATAAGACTCAGAGGACATTTTCTATAGACAGATGGAAAAAGCCAGTCTCTGTGCTTTGGGCTGGGTTAATTCCTGGGTAAGGGGTCTGTCAGTCAGGGCTTGGTTGGATATAGGAGAAAACTTTTCACTTACTTTAAGCAGAAGGAAGTTTCACACAGGGAATAAATGTGCTTATGAAATCACTAGAGGGATTGGAGGAGGAGGTACTGGGTGGCTCTCCAGGTGCTAGTACTAAAAGGACAACCCACACCAGCTTGGTAGAGGGCCATGACTTCAGCACAGCGGGGAAGTTGGAGAACCAGGCGGTTCCTCGGGCTACTCTTGGTTATGAAGTCACGTTACCTTAGTTGTGAGTCTGGGGTCAGGGTGCTACCACCTCCACTGTCGGTTCACAAACACACTACCTCAACCAAAATCTAGGGGTCAGGAAGCTGGTCCCAGCATTGTTGGCTCTGGAGCTGTGATCGTCTGATAAATCTGCACTGGCAAAGTTGAAACAGGAGGCAAGGGGGCAGAGCACAACCTTTAAAAGAATGACATAGCCCGAAGACATGACATAAACTGATTAGAACCAAAGTAGTCCAAGATGGTGGACACGTTGACTTCCACTAGACCTTGAGCCTCAGAATATCCTCGTTGTAACACATCAGCCTCGGTACATGCTCATTGTAATACATCAGCAAGCTAAGTGATAGACCCACAGGTGCCATGACAATTCCAAGACCCACCATAAAGGTAAAAAAGTGGAACAGTGGCCTGATTCCTGGAAATCTCCAGCCCTCACCCGAATTAGTTGGAATAATCTTCCTGCTAATTAGCCTGTGAATTACCCAGCCCATAAAAATTAACCATGCCATATTGGGAGGCCACTCTCTCCTGAGATGGCCCACCTTCTATGGAGTGTGTTTCTCTCTAAATAAATCCACTTCTTACCTACCTTCCTGTCTACTTTGTCTCTCACTGAATTCTTTCTGTGATAAGACCAAGAACCTGAGCTTCATTAAGTGCTGAAACCAGGGTGTGATCTCAGTTGGAAGACCATGGGTTTTGGCTGGGTTCGAGTCCTGGCGCCACATGCATTCAAGTTCCAATCTGAGAGGCACATGGTTTCAAAATGAATATCTCCCTCCCTACTTGACTCAGGATGAAATCCAGTTCTTGCCCAAATTCATCTTCAAAGGAGTCATGCAGATGGAATTTTTATCTTTCCAGCTTCTGCAGTGCAGGAAAGCATGGTAGACAGAGGTTGGGATGAATGAATAGCAAATCCATCCGCTGTTCCCACCACAT
Source organism: Cervus canadensis (assembly GCF_019320065.1). Taxonomy (NCBI): domain Eukaryota; kingdom Metazoa; phylum Chordata; class Mammalia; order Artiodactyla; family Cervidae; genus Cervus; species Cervus canadensis. The sequence continues at coordinate 34,817,518 of NC_057411.1, forward strand.
AGTGGTTTACAGGTAGGAAAATTGGGAAGGCTTTGATTTTCTCTTCTTGCATAAGCTTGATTTTGCATGTGTATGCAAAGAATAGCACCTGAGTGTTTGGAAGTGTAAACTGTCCACTGTTACCTTATCTTGATCCCATGATTTATTTCAGTGAACTCTAACACTAAATCTGAATTACTTGGAGGCCAGCACTTTGTTAACACCAGACACATTTAGAAAGAAAAGACAGTTTAAATATCATTGGAGGAACTTCTCGGTGGTCCAATGGCTAAGACATCACACTCTCAGTGCCGGGGCTCTGGGTTCAATCCTTGGTCAGGAAACTAAGGTCACACATGCTGCAAAGAAGATATTGCATGCTGCAATGCATTGCAGCCAAATAAATAAGTAAATGTTAAAAAAAAATTGGAAAAAGCAGTCCCTGTCCTTTAAAACTATTTTCAAAAAACCCACACCCATTAAAATCTCATTAGATAAATAGCAACTCCAATTCTTATTCACAAATATATTTAATAGTAATGAGCTTAATGGAGCTGTTTATTTTGTAATACACTTGGAAAACCATTGCTTCTCCAGTGACTGTGACCAAATAAGTGCCCAAATTATTTCTCTTCAGACCCTTTGGTCATGGCTAGATGCTTGGGTCAGAATCAAGTTTCTTTTTAACAAAAGCACATAGAGCAGTAGTACTTGGAGCTTAATTGATGAACATACTGGCTTGTAGTCTCCATTTGTAAAATTTATTTATAGCTTGTAATCTCTATGAGATCAGGGACCACATCTTTCAACCCCCTCATCATCTGCTTCCCACCACTGTTGATGCTATTTCCCAGGATCATGGACATACCAAGTGTGCAACCAGTTTTTGTTGACCATTTCTTAACTGAATGATGAAATGCAGGAATAAATAATGGCTAAAAAGACCACATATTTGCTCAAATCACAGTGAAATGTCAGCTATGCTGAGTCGCTCAGTCGTGTTTGACTCTTTGCTACCCCATGGACTGTAGCTCTCCAAGTTCCTCTGTCCATGGGGATTTCTCCAGGCAAGAATACTGGAGTGGGTTGCCATGCCCTTCTCTAGGGGATCTTCCCAACCCAGGGATCGAACCCAGGTCTCCCACATTACAGGTGGATTCTTTACCATCTGAGCCACCAGGGAAGCCCAGGAATACTGGAGTGGGTAGCCTATCCCTTCTTCAGGGGATCTTCCCGACCCAGGAATTGAACCGGGGGTCTCCTGCATTGCAGGCAGATTCTTTACCAGCTGAGCTACGTTGGGAAACACACTAGAGATTTTCTGCTTTGGTAAAGTACTTTAGATTTGACAGTTCAACAGTTCAGCTTTTATTTATTTATTTTTAACAAGAATAGTTAGGAAGATGGTTCATGTATATCACAGATCATTTTTTTCTCCCTCTGGTTTTTATTCTGCAATAGACACAACGATAAATGAAATTCCCAAGGTGATTATGCTTTGAGCATTTCATTCCCTGGAAGATATAGCTGTGAACAAAGAGAAGGAACATATTCTCTTATGGATATGTTCTCTAGGGAAGCATCCATACCCTAGCCTTCTTTTTAGTACTTTGCATGCTTTCTTAGATTTCATAAGTCACCCCAGAATGACTATGTTCTCAACATTTTTATCCTCCCTATGCCCTGATCAATACCATCCTTTTTGACCTTTGCAAAGAGCAGTGGGCAAAGCAAAATTTTGCTCTGTAGATAAACTGCAAATTGGTTTCCCTAGTGAACTTACAACAGATGACTCAGAATAGTGTTCCACAACAGACATGGTCAAGATGCATTATCAATATAAAGTCAAATACTTTTCTTTTGATGAGACTTCTGGTAGGGGAAAAGACATGAGTTCTAAGCAATCTGCTTTCATTATGGTGTTTAATTTGTGTGTCTGAAGGAATGTGATAAATTACTAGGTAAAAAGTTCAAAGGTTATTTCATCATTAACCAACTCCAAATTATTTTTGAGTACTTGGTGTATGGATGCCAGGTACTGTTCCACTTGCTAGAAATACAGCAAAGAAATGAAAATTTTTGCTTTCACAGAACTTACACTCCATTTCAGTTCAGTTTGGTTCAGTCACTCAGTCGTGTCTGACTCTTTGCTACCCTATGGCCTGCAGGACGCCAGGCATCCCTGTCTGTTACCAACTCCCAGAGTTTACTTAAACTCATGTCCATTGAGTCGGTGATGCCATTCAACCATCTCATCCTCTGTCATCCCCTTCTCCTTCAATCTTTCCCAGTATCAGGGTCTTTTCCAATGAGTCAGTTCTTTGCATCAGGTGGCCAAAGTATTGAAGTTTCAGCTTCAGCATCAGTCCTTCCAATGAATATTCAGGACTGATTTTTTTTTTTTAGGATTGACTGGTTGGATCTCCTTGCAGTCCAAGGGACTCTCAAGAGTCTTCTTCCACACCACAGTTGAAAAACATCAATTCTTCGGCACTCAGCTTTCTTTATAGTCCAACTCTCACATCCATACATGACTACTGGAAAAACCATAGCTTTGACTAGATGGACCTTTGTTGGCAAAGTAATGTCTCTGCTTTTTAATATGCTGTCTAGGTTGGTCATAACTTTTCTTCCAAGGAGTAAGCGTCTTAATTTCATGACTGCATTCACAATCTGCACTGATTTTGGAGGCCAAAAAAAAAAAAAAAAAAATCTGTCACCATTCCCATTGTTTTCCCATCTATCTGCCATGAAGTAATGGGACCAGATGCCATGATCTTAGTTTTCTGAATGTTGAGCTTTTAAGCCAACTTTTTCACTCTCCTCCTTCACTTTCATCAAGAGGCTTTTTAGTTCCTCTTCACTTTCTGCCATAAGGGTGGTGTTGTCTGCATATCTGAGGTTGTTGATATTTCTCCCGGCAATCTTGATTCCAGCTTATGCTTCTTCCAGCCCAATGTTTCTCATGATGTACTCTGCATATGAGTTAAATAAGCAAGGTGACAATATACAGCCTTGATGTACTCCTTTTCCTATTTGGAACCAGTCTGTTGTTCCATGTCCGGTTCTAACTGTTGCTTCCTGACCTGCATACAGGTTTCTCAAGAGGCAGGTCAGGTGGTCTGGTATTCCCATCTCTTTCAGAATTTTCCACAGTTTATTGTGATCTACACTGTTGAAGGCTTTGACATGGTCAATAATGCAGAAATAGATGTTTTTCTGGAACTCTCTTGCTTTTTTGATGATCCAGCAGATATTGGCAATTTGATCTCTGGTTCCTCTGCCTTTTCTAAAACCAGCTTGAACATCTGGAAGTTCACGGTTCACGTATTGCTGAAGGCTGGCTTGGAGAATTTTGAGCATTACTTTACTAGCGTGTGAGGTGAGTGTAATTGTGCGGTAGTTTGAACACAATTTTTGAGCTTTGGGTCGCTGGAGTGGCGAGTGGCGGCTGCATGGCACTGAAGCTGAGAGCAGCCGAGAGGAAATACCCCACGTCCAAGGTCATTAGCCGCAGCCGTGAGGAGATACCCCATGTCCAGGGTAAGTGAAACCCCAGTAAGACTGTAGGTGCTGAGAGAGGGCATCAGAAGGCAGACACACTGAAACCACAATCACAGAAAACTAGCCAATCTGATCACATGGGCATTTTTATCTAACTCAGTGAAACTAAGCCATGCCATGTGGGGCCGCCCCACACGGACGGATCATGGTGGAGGCTTCTGATGAAATGTGGTCCACTGGAGAAGGGAATGGCAAACCACTTTATTATTCTTGCCTTGAGAACCCCATGAACAGTATGAAAAGGGAAAAAGATAGGACACTGAAAGATGATCTCCCCAGGTCGGTAGGTCCCCAATATGCTACTGGAGATCAGTGGAGAAATAACTCCAGAAGGAATGAACAGACAGAGTCAAAGCAAAAACAACACCCAGTTGTGGATGTGACTGGTGATAGATGCAAGGTCTGATGCTATAGAGAGCAATATTGCGTAGGAACCTGGAATGTTAGGTCCATGAATCAAGGCAAATTGGAAGTGGTCAAACAGGAGATGGCAAGAGGGAACACTGACATTGTAGGAATCAGCAAACTAAAATGGACTGGAATGGGTGAATTTAACTCAGATGACCATTACATCTACTACTGTGGGCAAGAATCCCTTAGAAGAAATGGAGTAGCCATCATAGTCAACAAAAGAGTCCAAAATGCAGTACTTGGATGCAGTCTCAAAAATGACAGAATGATCTCTGTTCGTTTCCAAGGCAAACCTTTCAATATCACAGTAATCCAAGTCTATGCCCCAACCAGTAACACTGAAGAAGCTGAAGTTGACAGGTTCTGTGAAGACCTACAAGACCTTTTGGAACTAACACCCAAAAAAGATGTCCTTTTCATTTTAGGGGACTGGAATGCAAAAGTAGGAAGTCAAGAAACACCTGGAGTAACAGGCAAATTTGGCCTTGGAGTACAAAATGAAGCAGGGCAAAGGCTAAAAGTACAGAATGAAGCAGGGCAAAGGCTAATAGAGTTCTGCCAAGAAAACACACTGGTCATAGCAAACACCCTCTTCCAACAACGCAAGAGAAGACTCTACGCATGGACATTGCTAGATGGGCAACACTGAAATCAGATTGATTATATTCTTTGCAGCCAGAGATGGAGAAGCTCTATACAGTCAGCAAAAACAGGACCAGGAGCTGACTGTGGCTCAGATCAGGAACTCCTTATTGCCAAATTCAGACTTAAATTGAAGAAAGTAGGGAAAACCACTAGACAATTCAGGTATGACCTAAATCACATCCTTTACGATTATACAGTGGAAGAACCCATAGAATATTATTAAATACAATTTGGGATTGTATTGTTGTTGAATTGGTTGAATGGACTCCTACTTGGACCCTAGCCTGGCCAAAGCCCTCTACCTTAGTGGGGAAGGTTCTTTTTTGTTTGGATTTGCACAGCCAATAACATAATCATTACTGAGACTGAAGCAGCACAAGCTTTATTCAATGGCCAGAGAATGGAAAAATGGGAACTTAGTTTGCAAATCAACTTCTCAACTCTACTGGTAGGAGGCTTGAGGTAAAAGGGTGGGATTGGGTAAAGAGAGGGGAATATTCATGAGTTATCTGGGAACAGGAGTGTAGTTTGCTCAGAACTGAGGCAGTACCCCTTTTCAGGCCTTGTATGGGCTCTTCCAGGTGTCATAGGTGTCTTGGTGTTGGTAGGTGTGTCAGTTGGCATGTTAATTTATTACAATGAGCAGGGTAATGAGGTTTGGGACTTCCCCAGTGCCTCAGATGGTAAAAAATCTGCTTACAGTGCAGGATACCTGGGTTCGATCCCTGGGTCAGGAAGGTCCCCCTGGAGAAGGAAATGGCAACCCACTCGAGTATTCTTGCCTGGAGAATCCCATGGACAGAGGAGCCTGGCTGGCTATAGTCCTTACAGTCCATGGGGTCGTGAAGGGTTGGACATGACTGAGCAACTAACACTTTCACTTTTCATATAATGAGACTCAGGGTCTACTGAAGATTGTGTCATCTGGCATCCTGGATTTGACTGGTTCTAACCAGTCCCAGTGGGCTCTTGCTTGCCTCTTCTGGTGGTTTCATGTAGGACAAAGATAACACTTCTCTGCAGCTTACATTCTCTTAAGGAAGGAGAAGGGTTAGAGCTGGAGGCTAACAGCCATGGTAACAATATGAAGAAGAGCAACAATGTAGTTTTCATTCCTACTGTTGTTGGCTTAAAAAAACTGTGCAATGTGAGAGTTGCGAGTTAAATTTCCTTTGGGGAAAAATGAAGACTGCAGCTCTGGAGATGGCACCTCAGATAGCTTGGAGACTCCAAACTGCTCCAAAGGTCAGTATGTATGTCATTTTGGTGCAACGGGCATGCATGCAATCAAGCACTTCTTTTTCCAGAAGCTTTCTACTAGTCTCGTGAAGCTTTTGCTATCAGGAAGAACAGTAGTCCCCATGAAGGAGTTTAGTGCTTTTCTACATATGGAGAGATATAAGAATTGGTCTCATAAAATCAGCTCCTAAAAATATCTATCTGTAGACCTGTCTTCCCAGTTTTCCCCCAAGCACAGAGTGCCTCACTTCTGCTCTCCACCCTGAACCCCTTTCAGAGGGTGTTGAAAATCAGCAGCCGCAGCAGTACGTAATTTAATCCTTATAGAGGGAGAAGGCAAGTGATAATGGCAAGTGCCAATTTGTAGTTGACACTGTGCTGTGAACATTATTGGAAGAAATGTGCTCAGAAGGCAAGAACAGAAATTTAAGAGCAGGAAAAAGAAGAGTTTCAAGGACCAATTTTAGATTGAGTAAATGGAGATAATGTGGAATATCTGTCTTGGAGATATTTTAGAAAAGCACCTAAGAAAATATTTAAAATAAAGTGACGGCGTCTATTTCAGTGTTGACAAAAATCCCGGCAACAACATATTTTCTTAGGAAACTTTTTGTTCACCTGGGCTCCTTCCCTTTCATCTCTTTTTTTCAACTAATTACTTGAACAAGAGATTAGATTTTGTAAAGTTACATTATCAGAACTTTGTCAGGGGTGAGATGGAGAATAGGTTCACACACCTCTCTACCCCCAAATTGTATGTAATTATTTTATATTGTTAGGTTAATCATGTTCCATTATGGCTTGCAATTATAATTATCTCTTATTTTTTGGTCTGGCTATTGATTGTGAAAACTGATAAACATCTTTTACTATTGTGACTATGTAACTATTAGCCACTTACTACCGTTGTATCATGATTGGTTAACAGAAAAATAATAGAATTCTGTATTACCAAAACTACCATTTAATAGAAGAACCTGTAATCACTTTTAAAAATCCAGATGCATATCAGAATTATCTTCGAATTATTTGAAGAATACAAATGTCCAGGTATTGCTTTTTTTCCTTCAGAACTCCAGATACATTTCTAATGAGCAGCCATGTTTAAAAACAACTGGACTATATGATGATCTTTTACTTTTATCTAGTTTGTTTCACTTTTTCTATTTCATATTCAGTACTCCCAGTTTATGTTGTCCAATCTCTCCATCTCTTCTTTTTTTTTTTTATGTTTTTTCTCAAGCCTTTATCAAGCATAGCAGAAAAACTCTTGTATACATATATGAATAATATATATATAAGAAAGTTTATGAATTTTTGCCTAATTTTTTATGACATTTTGATTCCACTTGTTTGATGTAGTGTGAATAGAATGTTAGATTTCTGATTAAAAATAGGTATACAATAAACAACAAAGGTTTACTGTTTAACGCAGGGACCTATAGGCAATATCTGGTAATAACCTGTAATGGAAAATAGTTTCAAAAATAACACAAGTGCATATGTACAGCTGAATCACCTTCCCGTACACCTGAAACATTGTAAGTTGACGATACTTCAGTAAAATATATATTTAAGAAAAAAATAGGATAGTTGGGAAGATTAAAAAAAATCTAATTGATTTATCAAAGAATGCCATAAGCTTCTGAAATAGAAAAAAAAACTTTAGAGAAAGCTGAATCTTCAAGGACAAATACCTATAGAAAGGTCAGAATTAAGGTCAGAATTCTAGAAGTAAGGTCAGAATTACTAAAGCAGGAAATGAAATGCAACCTCTAAAGTTGAAATAGAACATTCTTTTTTTTTTTTTTTCCACTATCAGGAGCAAGAAAAGACCAAAGCAGAGTGATGTTCTTTAATTACACAGGAAAGAAAGAGACTCAGTGATGACATCAAAAGGCCACAGGGTATTCAATATTTTTTTGAAAAACATTTCCGCACAATCGAGTAGAATGGGGCTCTGGAAATAGGTAATGCAGACTTCAGGAGAATGACAAGTATAAAAGAATACTTGGAGGAAGATAATTTAAATAAGAGAGATCTGTATCTAAATATGCAGACTCTGGTGATTTACATCCAAGGATACCAAGAGAATTGGTTGAAGTATTGTGGACCATAAAACTGAAAATGAGTCAGCAATTTGTAATGCTATTATTTGAAAAAGGGAACACGATCGAGAGATGTATGACATGAAAAGGGCAAGGATACTCTTGGCATTGATCAACCATTATTTAGAATATAATTACCAATCTTGGTCACTGCTTTTTAAAAGAGATGAACAGGTTCAAGGAAAGAAGCAAAAATATGTCAGATGGAATAAAATACTGGTGAGAAAAACCAATAATGGAGGTAAATTCCCAACTCTGACATCATTTTGGTTTAGAATACCAAGTTCCAGATCACACTGATTTGGAATATCCAGCTTTTGCATTTTAAATGATTGACATTTCAGTAGCCATATCTCAGGTTGAAGGAGGTGGGTGGTCTTGTTTAGATAAGAAGGATTATCATGAAAACCATTCTGGCTAATTGCTTTATTTTCCGGAGGGGAGAATGAGAGTTTAGGTGTATATTGGTATTATGAGAGTCAGACCAAAAAAGAACTAAACTAACAGTAATTATGTGATTAAGTACCAGAATAGCTTCCCTACGAGTCCTTAGCATAATAATCCATGGCCCTGGGACTTCCCTGATGGTCCAGTGGTTAAGCGTCTGCCTACCAATACATAGGACATGGGTTCCATCTCTGGTCCTGGAAGATCCCACAGGCAGCAAATCAACTAAGCCTAGGCGTCACAGCTACTGAGCCTGTGCTCTAGAGCCCATGCTCCACAGCAAGGGGAGGCTCCACAGTAAGAAGCCCGTGCTCTGCAACTAGACAGTAGCCCCCACCCCCCCCTGCAACCAGAGAAAAGCCCCCCAAAGTGACAAAGACCCAGCACAGCCAAAAATAAATAATAAATAAAAAATTGAAAAAAATCCGTGGCCCTTAAGCACATGCAGTTGTCCCTTTGGGTAACTGAGGGGGATTTGTTCCAGGACTCTCCTTGGGTATCAAAATCTGTGGATGCTCAAGTTCCTTATGTAAAATGATATAGTATTTACATATAACCTGTGCACATCCTTCTGTATACTGTAAGTCATCTCTAGATCAATTGCAATTTCTAGTACAACGAAAATGCCATGTAAATGGTTGCTGATGTGTGGCAAATTCAGGTTTTGTTTTTTTTGGAACTTTCTGGATTTTTTCCCCCAGAATATTTTGAGATCCAGGGTTGGCTAAATCTGTGAATGTGGAACCCGCAGATACAGATGGCTGACTGTACTGCTTTCCTGTTGTCACAGAACCCTCTATTCCTTGATTCACTGGACCTTATAAAAGTCATTGATAAACAGGTGCCCATTTCAATGGGAATTCTGCTATGACGCTGCAATTGCTAAACCGGCAACTTTGCTTCTTATTCCTCCCAATTACTCTTCGTTTCCCTTTTCCATGGACACATCCTAGAACATTTCTTTCTCAGATTCCCCGGAATGTTTAAGTTGCCCCTTCCTGCAAGTTCAGCACCCGCCTCCTTGCTCATGTAGATATTGTCCTGTGGACTGGTGTCTCTGGGATAGACCTTTACTTCTTGGGCTTCTTCTTCCTCACATACTGTTAAAATTTCCCTTTCCTTTGTCCCATCATCTAGGATCCTTTACTTGGCTTTCCAAATTGACAGCTTATTAACACTGGTAACTTTCTAGAGGGGTTAAAAGTGGTTCCCTTAATGAGTAGTGGTGGGACTGATGGTACAGGAAGAACATTTTAGATGGCATATGGAAGTGGCATAACATAGCACTGAATCACATACAGTGAAAATTATTCCCTTTTCAATTTCTTCTCAAATCTTTCTAATTAAGGGAAGGAGAAAGTTTCATTTTAGTGGTTTCAACAAAGTTTTGTCTTTTAACAACTGCTCATCTCCCCTTTTGACAAAACAAGTCTATGGTCTTCAGGCTGACAGCCTTGGGAGGTAGAATTACTTGTTAGACTTTTTTTTTTTTGTATTGAGTATAATATTTGCACTAGAGAGTAAGTAAAAAATGTTACCTTGATTAATTGTATTATTTAGGATTTAAAATTATTTAAATAATTCTCATTGTCTATACAGTTCCATTTTACTTAGGTTAGTGATACTGGTTTTTAACAAAGTTTTTTAAAAAGAAATTTAGTAAGTAGATAATGATTCAAAGAAAAAAATATTGCACTATTTCACAGATTCTAAGGACTCACATTTCCCCTTAATATTTTAATCTCTCTGAAATCATCATACGTCACACAATTGGTTTCATCTTGTGATAACATGGACTAAGGCACTCAGAGTGGTGGAAACCTTGAGGTGACTCCTGTGGTCAAATTGAGAAAGATCCACATTGGAGCATTTTAGATTCAATGATATATGGTAAATAAACATGATTTAGAAAGAATGGAGAATTGGTGAAGAAATTCCTGGAGTTTAGGAAACAGTAGCTTAGTGACCTACTCTTTCCATCTGGTGCCTTTGTGTTTTAACGGGAGCTCTCTAGAGGTGCAAAGCCTTAGCCCCAAGAGTGAAAGCAGGGGTAGAAATGTAAGCCTGCGGCTGGGTTCTGGTGGGATCAGGGAAACCCCGGGGAGACAGGTGGCCTTCTTTTCCATCCCTCGGTGCTTGTGCTTATCAACTCTGCCTCTGTCCCTGAGGCTTGTCTGGGGTCCTTTGTGACATATATGTTATCCTTGCTCAGAAAGTTTTGGGCACTGCATAATCAGCTTGCAAGCTTATCAATTATAGGGAAATCAGCTTTGTATATGCAGAATATAGGTCCATACCTCTGAACGTTGGGGTTATCTGCTTAGACTTGCTCCCTGTTGTCTGATGATATGCCATGATGTCTTCTGCATAGGAGCCTTTGAATACTCACCTGTTACAAGAACAAATGGATGCTTACCCTTGGTCCGGGTGTAGCTGTCCTGTGTGGCCTGGACAGCTAGGGGCCAGCAGCAGCCCACAGTTGGCTTCCACCGTCTCCTCTGGAGGTGATGGCTGGGAATTTGTATGGCACACCATTTGCATACTCTAACGAGATGGGCTATAATTGGCCTTCATCGATTTTGTTTTCATTGAGCTAAAATAGAGTCAAAGCTTCTTAGGCTAGAAGAACCGATTGATTTGTGGTAGAATTCAGGACTATTCAGTTGAAGAAATAATTAATTATGTTCTTATTTAGTAATCATCAGGGCTCAGCCAGTTGCTTTGCAGGAGAATGTGCTCAGCAGAATTGGACTTTGCTAAGACAGGAATGCTTTAGTATAGGTTCCAGCTAGGCAAATGGATACTAGAAATAATACGTATTTCTAAAGAAATCTCTGTGCAGGTCGGAGACAATACTGTGTAAACATATACATTGAGAATGAGACATGCATAATATTTTCCCGTTCTTCATGTTACTCCTCATGCGAGCATATACCTGTCCATGTATCTTGAATCTATCCCCTTGTCTTCAATGTTCTGTAAGTTCTTTGTGAGTTAATTAAATCTGGATGAATGATGTCTTCCACTTTTGCCTTCCATATCTTGAGACCTGGCAGTTGTTTCAGATTGGTCACAAACCCTAAGGAAACAAATGAAGGAATTTCAGTCTGATTTGGTTATCCTAGAGCTTGGGACACTGAAGTGAGCACAGGTGTTTGACAGGCCATTGTGTGTAGAGAGAATAGCTTGGAATTTTGAACTGACTATGACTAACAGCTTTGTAAACGTTTAGTTCCATGTCACTCTCTCCTTTTCAAAATTTCTTTTGAAATTATTATATGCAATTTTTGGATATTATCAGTGCTTATTAGAATGAGTTCTAGCCTCTAAATTGAGATCTTACATCCTTTGAAGATTAAAGTATAGATATAAATGGCCACATCCTTTTGTTCAACATTTACTCAGTGCTCAGTGTATAAGATATTATGGTGAGTATTGTAAGTGATACAACCATGCATAAAACACCACAGCTGCTCTGAAGCATCTTACAAGCTAGTACGGAAATATTTGTCAGAAATTCTTTTGTAAGTTAGCTATTTGGAACTATATAGATAATATTATGCTTGCTTCATAGCCTAGACCACAAAAATCTATGGGAAGAGTGGGACTAAATCATGAAATTGCCAATGTTTTATCACTTTTTGCTCTACAAAAAAGGCCACTTCTTGTGGTTCAACCTAATATACACGTAAAGCAATGTACCTTCAGTCCAGTTCAGTTGCTCAGTTGTGTCCGACTGTTTGTGACCCCATGAACCGCAGCGCTCCAGGCCTCCCTGTCCACCACCAACTCCCGGAGCCCACCCAAACCCATGTCCATTGTGTCGGTGATGCCATCCAACTACCTCATCCTCTGTCGTCCCCTTCACCTCCTGCCCTCAAACTTTCCCAGCATCAGGGTCTTTTCAAATGGGTCAGCTCTCCGCATCAGGTGGCCAAAGTATTGGAGTTTCAGCTTCAACATCGGTCCCTCCAATGAACACCCAGGACTGATCTCCTTTAGGATGGACTGGTTGGATCTCCTTGCAGTCCAAGGGACTCTCAAGAGTCTTCTCCAACACCACAGTTCAAAAGCATCAACTCTTCGGCGCTCAGCTTTCTTTTATAGTCCAACTCTCACATCCATTACGACTACTGGAAAAACCATAGCCTTGACTAGACGGACCTTTGTTGGCAAAGTAATGTCTCTGCTTTTTAATATGCTGTCTAGGTTGGTTATAACTTTCCTTCCAAGGAGCAGCCCTTTTTGAATTTCATGGCTGCAGTCACCATCTGCAGTGATTTTGAAGCCCAGAAAAATAAAAGTCAGCCACTGTTTCCACTGTTTCCCCATCTGTTTGCCATGAAGTGATGGGACCAGATGTCATGATCTTAGTTTTCTGAATGTTGAGCTTTAAGCCAACTTTTTCACTCTCTTCTTTCACTTTCATCAAAAGGCTCTTTAGTTCTTCTTCACTTTCTGCCATAAGGGTGGTGTCATCTGCATATCTGAGATTATTGATATTTCTCCCGGCAGTCTTGATTCCAGCTTGTGCTTCCTCCAGCCCAGTGTTTCTCATGATGTTTTCTGCATATAAGTTAAATAAGCAGGGTGACAATATACAGCCTTTACATATTCTTTTTCCTATTTGAAACCAATCTGTTGTTCCATGTCCAGTTCTGACTGTTGCTTCCTGACCTGCATACAGGTTTCTCAAGAGGCAGGTCAGGTGGTCTGACCTATCTCTTTCAGAATTTTCCACAATGTACCTTACTAAAGCATAAAACCAAGAGTGACTCATGATCATGAATTATATTGATTATGTGAGGAAAGTGTGTCCTGAAGCTTATCTCCTCCAATATTAGACCTAGAAATGAAACAAGGGACCCCTATATGGATGTTTCCATTTGCAGGGATAATTAAAACAGGAGTTTGCCTTGGGCATGAATCTTAACAAAAAGGGTTAAATAGTGGGAATTAGAAGGGTAACAGGGAAAAGGTGAGGAAGGTTGTTCTTTGAGGGATGCTGGAGTCTCCTGCAGGTCTAACTGGTGATGAAGCTCCATGGCTGGGTTGTCACTGCTGTTATCTCTTATACCAGAACTGTGTTGAGCCTACTATGAGTCACACCAGAAAAATGATGTCCATGCCCTTCCTCTTAAAGGAAGGGCACAAAACTAGTGTGCCCTTCAAAGCTAGTGACAGGGCCTCTGCCAATGCAGCCATGGAAAAACCAAATCCAATAACACCAGTGATGCTGCTGCTCACATTAACGCAAATATGGATATAATGTGATTGGTTGTCATCCTCTGTGCTGTGCTTAGGCGCTCAGTCATGTCTGACTCTTTGCGACTCCGTGGACTGTAGCACACCAGGCTCCTCTGTCCATGGGATTCTCCAAGCAAGAATACTGGAGTGGGTTGCCATGCCCTCCTCCAGGGGATCTTCCCGACCCAGGGATTGAACTGAGGTCTCTTGTGTTGCAGGTGGTTCTTTACCATTTGAGTCACCAGGGAAGCCCTGTCATCCTCTACCCACCTCTGTTTGAGAATGGGATGGGCTAGAGTCCTCATTCTCCCTTGGGGCAGGTGAGCATGAAGGATGGGTAAGGCCAGCAGGGAGATTCAGGCAATCGCATCTTGAGAAAGTTGGAAGGAAGGGACAATCCCCGTGTGTTTGGTATTCTTCCTAACCTAATTTCCTGGATGCAGTTGACAAAAATGAATACTCACTGATTACCTAATTTCTGGAATTGCTGCCGCTGTCTTGGAATTATCACTGATATTGAAGCTTGGAATTATCACTGGTTGTCTTGGAATTATCACTGATATTGAAGGGAAAACCATTGTCATTGCTGACACTAAGCCTGAGGGTTGGTGCAGACACATTTCAGCTATGTAACTAGACCCTCAGAACTTCCCAGCTGAGTGGGCTTGTTCCAGTCACTACACTCATCTCACAATAACAGCAGCTTGCATGATTGGAAAACTTGGACCCACTTTTCACATTATGAAGAATTTTGCTGAACCTCCATGATGTGGTGATCTGAAGAAGAAAGCAGTAGCTTAGACTCCACCTACTCCCACCATCCAGATATTCCACAAGTTCACTGGAAGGATTAAACTAAAAGTGCATCTAGAACTCCAGTTTGTCAACTGTGGCTTTTAGCTTTTCAGACCTTGAAATAAAGGAATGTGGACACACTAGGAGGGAGGTGGAGTGAATGTTGAGTGCCTCTCCATTGTATCTACTACAGAGCTATTTCATTTTCTAAGGATTTTTAATCCCAGCAGCCAGAAGAAATAGACAGAGGGTACAAAATCTGTCTACTATCATGACTCTCATCAGTTTGTTCACTGTTCATTTCCAGTAGGAGAAGGCAACAAATATAGGAGCTAACAATGAATTTTCAGGCATATAAAAAAGCTGAATATTTATTTATACCCCAGAGGAAAATTCAGAGTCAGCAAGTGTCCTAAGCACTCTGTCCCTTCAAACAGGACAAGATGGTGACTCTGGGGAGTGGTGTGGGGATGGGACAGGGACTGGGCATGCAGCCTGTGAAGGGGAGATTCCTTGGGGTTCAGATATTCCTTTCCTCTCTCTTTCCCTTTGTGGCATCAATCTGAGATGATGTTGAGTAGAATTCAGACTGAAGAGTCTGAACTTGTTTCCTATTTGATAGGTAGCACTGGAAAGTTTTGCATATTTTTCACGAAGATAAAAATTATAAACAGGATAACTGACTGTAGATGGTGAGGATGACGCTTTGGTCAAATGTTCCCAGCTCGGCTGGGTCCTCTTTACTTCTTCCCCCATAACTTGTTTATTTGTTGCACAGCCCTGCATCACCCTCATGGCTCAGATGGTAAAGCGTCTGCCTACAATGTGGAAGACCTGGGTTCAATCCCTGGGTCAGGAAGATCTCCTGGAGAAGGAAATGGCAACCCACTCCAGTACTCTTGCCTGGAAAACCCATGAAAGGAGGAGCCTGGTAGGCTACAGTCCATAGGGTCACAAAGAGTTGGATACGACTGAACGACTTCACTTTCACTTTCCTGCGTCACTTGGCAGACAAAATTCTTAGTCCCCTTCAGTTTTTGATGGTGGTAAGTGATTATTTTTGGAGGAGGAAAATAAAAGGGCTCCCTTATGTTCTCATAGTGATTTCTTGGTAGCTCCTCTTGTCAACGTCCCACTAGCTTCTTTGGGTTATGGTAAAGAAGAACACAGAACAAAATCACAAGCCAGGTGGCTGCTCTTGAGTCCTTTCTTTAATTTGGAATCACACTGCCTTAGAAACTTAACTGATTCTTAGTTCAAAGTAATTCTATAGGCCTTTCAGATAACTTGCTCACAGTATTGATAAATTAAAAAAATTGGGGAGAATGCAGAGGGTGGAGAGGTATAGGCTTTTTTCAGTGATGAAAAGTCACATCTTTGAAGCTTCTCTGATCTTTTTCTTCATCATTGCACCTTTCTCCCACTGAGACCTGTACACTTTTCTCTTGGGCACCTGTAACATTATTTGTCTCCCCTCTGCTATCCTGAAAGCATGTTAAGATTGAGTGTACATGTGCTCAGTCGTGTCAGACTCTGCAGCCCCATGGACTGTAGCCCACCAGGCTCCTCTGTCCATGGGGTTTCCCAGGCAAGAATACTGGAATGGGTTGCCATTTCTTACTCCAGGGGATCTTCCCAACCCAGGGATCAAACCTGCGTCTCTTGTGTCTCCTGCATTGGCAGGTGGATTCTTTACCACTAGTGATACCTGGGAAGCCCATGTTAAGATCTAGAGCCTTGTCTTATTCATTTTTAAAAATTTTTATTTTATTAAAATTTTTTTTCAACCAGTGGATTTTGCTAACCCTCTAATATTGATAATACATGTTAAGTTATATTAGAACCCCTCCTTGAGCATGTGATATTTCCTTTCCTTTCTTTCTTTCTGGCTGTGCTGGGTCTTTATTGCTGCTTGAGGGCTTTCTCTAGTTGCAGTGAGTGGGGGCTACTCTCTGGCTGTGGTGCTCAGACCTCTGATTGTGGCGGCTTCTCTTGCTGTGGAGCATGGAGTCTAAGGCATGCGGGCTCAGTAGCTGTTGCACACAGGCCCAACTGCTCTGTGGCATGCGGGATGTTCCCAGGCTAGGGATTGAATCCATGTCCTCTGCAATGGCAGACAGGTTCTTAACCACTGGATCACCAGGGAAGTCCAGGGAAGTCCTTATTCATCTTTCTTAAGTAGGTAAGGAGTACATTTACATACAGTAGGAGCTTAAGAAGAGAACTTTTGAATGACTGGATAAATAATAGTTTTGTTTAAGGAGATACTAAAAAGAATGTGTTTACTGTTTTTGTACAAACACTTATAACAATATTTCAGCAAAGTAGAAAAATACAAAATAAAAGTGGTAATAATCATCATTCAGAAATAATCAGTGTTAGAACTAGTGATGTCCACATTTCCAGATGTCAGGAAAAAGATTATCATTGACATATAATAGCAATGTCTAGATTAGGTAGGAATAAGTAAAATTGTAGCCTTACTTCAGATTCAAGAATACTTAGAATATTTAGGCATTAATATTACATAAAACCCTCATAATTTCTGTGACATGACCTCTTGCTGAGAAAATCAGTACGTGAACCAAAAGTAGACAATATGCTTTTTGTGGACAGTGGAATTGCTCACGTTTATAATAATTTTGCAATGACAGCCATATGTTTGAGTTCATGAATGCTAAGTATCCTAATTTCAAAGAATTTAAAAGTTAAGAAAATCAGTCTATCCTTAAAAAAAAGAATAAGCTAGTCATTTTCTATATAAGGAGGAATACCAGTAGAGAGTTATAAAGGATGATAATTTTGTCTGTATAAATCATTCATTTATGCATTTATCTCAACTTATAATGAGTATCTCCTATGTTCCAGACATTGTAGGGGATATAGTTGCAAATAAATTTTTCAGTCTTTAAAATATTTCTTCTTTCATTCTAAGATCCATAGGAAGCTTACATTATTTTACTTTGAAGTATTTTATCAAGAAGGAAGATTATAAAACTAATGATGCTAACTACCTTTCAACACTGAATTGACAAGATATCCTGTATTTACAGAAACAAGACCAGGTAACATCATTTTACCCTAAAAGTTTGATTTCCACTCCTATGTTTTGAATATGTCCTAGACTATATAGCTCTATGTACCATAATGTTGGCGGAGTCTGGCTTAAGATTTCATTAGAGGTTTTCACTACATTCTAATTCAGTGACTTTCCTACCCACTTGGTAAATATTCCTTGGAACTTTAGACCTTCTTCTACCCATATCTTAAGATGAGATAGAGCATAGTGCCAGGGCAAGGTCTGATCAGGAATCAGACCTGGCTCCACAAGAGCAGATGCAACTTTTTCTCAGTATCTGTCATGTGTGAGGTAGGAAGTTCAGCACTTCTGCATAGACTACCTTTTAAATTCTTCCAATAACTCTGCAAAGTGGGTATTATCATCCCCATTTTTGAGAGGGTTAGTGGTAGGTAAGACTGTGGTTTCTGGATTGGTAACCTAATACTAGCATTTATTAGGACTTCCCTGTAGCTCAAACAGTAAAGAATCTGCCTGCAATGCAGGAGACCATGGTTCAATCCTTGGGTCGGGAAGATCCTCTGGAGAAGAGAATGGCAACCCACTCCAGTATTCTTGCCTGGAGAATTCCATGGACAGAGAAGCCTGGCGGGCTACAGTTCATGGGGTTGCAAAGAGTCGGACACGACTGAGCAACTAACACACACTAGTTTTTTTTAGTGTGTTACTGTGAGGAAGTTTCTGACCTCTCTTTCTTCGGTTCCTTAATTAGATAACAGTATGGTCTTATAGGGTTTGGGGCAAGATTAGATAAATTAAGTATGTGAACTGAAAAGAGTGGTGTCTGACCATAGTAGGCACTGAGTAAATATAAACTATTTTTGTCCGTGCTCAGCTACTTTCAGGTGGTACCTGCTATATCTGTGACTTTGGGCAAATTATTAGCATCTCTGGATCTAAAAAGCATCATATTTTTAAAAAGTCTCATAGTGTTGTTGGAAGGTTGAAAAGAGATTAATCAGCATGAAATTTGACAGTTATGCATTATGTAAGTATACAAGTTAATATTACATTGTTCATTATATAGTATAGCCTTGTTGAAAGTGAAAGTGTTTGTCACTCAATTGTGTCCAACTCTTTGTGATCTCATGGACTGTAGCTTGCCAAGCTCCTCTGTCCATGGAATTCTCCAGGCAAGAATCCTGGAATGGGTAGCCATAGTCATTCTTCAGGGGATCTTCCCGACCCAGACATCGAATCTGGTTCTTCCGCATTACAGGCTGATTCTTTACCGTCTGAGCCACCAGGGAAGTCCAATATCCTTTTATTAATCCTGCTTTTGCTTTTTATTGAAAACTTTATTAAAATATCCTAGCAAAGGAAACAAGTCTCAAGAACTCACTCAATTATTTCTATTTTAAAAGTTTCAAGTTTCTTTTTTGCTAAGGTCTCAAAAATGGCAATTCCTGTCTTATCTGTTGAACTTTAGTATATGTTACAAGTTTTGATCAGGGGGTAGGAAGCTTTACAAGTAGATAAGATATGCAATAACTATTTTATAATAACAAACTCAAGTTCAATATTTTCTTGGGATGTATTGTAATTATAACCCACTTCTGACAGTGAGCATACTTTTCAACAGCGTCTACTTTCTTTACAACAGTATTTTAAGGGATATGGGCATGGGTTGTTGTCCCCATTCTACAGACAAGAAAATGGACTCCTGAAGATAAATGAACTGCATAAGGTTTCATCTAAGAAATTACCAGACTTGTTCTCTTACCTCCTGATCTATACATGATGTTATATGTATCACTGTTTAAGATAAGAATGCCAATTTCTGGGCATGATGGATTGCACTGACATCTCTGTTATAGATAATTTTCTGAGAGCATTTTTGTCTTTTCTACCTAGAAGAGGGTACTGAAAATTTTGATGTGGACAAACACTTCAGTTAAAATTGAAAAACTTGTTTCTGGAATTTCACCTAGTATTCCAACAACTAATTCTTCTGCAAGAAGTTATATATATATATATATATATATATATATATAATTGTATCTCCTGAAATTATTATATGGCCTTACCTGGTGGCTCAGACAGTAAAGAATCTGCCTGCAATGCAGGAGACTCGGGTTTCATCACTGGATAGGGCAGATCTCCTGGAGAAGGAATAGGCTACCCACTCCAGTATTCTTGGGCTTCCCTGTTGACCCAGATGGTAAAGAATCTGCCTGCAATGAGGGACACCTGGGTTTGATCCCTGGGTAGGGAAGATCCCCTGGAGGACAGCATGGCAACCCACTCCAGTACTCTCGCCTGGAGAATCCCCATGGACAAAGGAGCCTGGTGGGTTACAGTCCATGGGGTCGCAAAGAGTCAGACATGACTGAGCGACTAAACACACACATGCACACACACACAAGAGAATGCTGGAGTTGCAGCCCTCAGTCAAATCAGGGTTGTTGGCTTTGGGTGAACATGAGGTGACTTCCTGGTGTTCCTGTCCTCTTACTGGTATGGTGGTGACAGGAGGGGAAATCAGGCTTCTGCCACAGGAAGTATCCCTACTTTGTAATATAACTAATTGATCACC
Organism: Cervus canadensis; assembly: GCF_019320065.1. Lineage (NCBI taxonomy): Eukaryota > Metazoa > Chordata > Mammalia > Artiodactyla > Cervidae > Cervus > Cervus canadensis. Next base: position 34,837,568 of record NC_057411.1, read on the forward strand.
AAAATCTACCTTTATTTTGGGTTTCTACTGGTAGTAAAGGGAGAATACCTTAAGCCCTTTAAGTCTGAGTTGGGTCAGAGGTTAAGGGTATAGTATCCAATAAATCACTGCAGATGGTGACTGCAGCCATGAAATGAAAAGATGCTTGCTCCTTGAAAGAAAAGTTATGACCAACCTAGACAGCATATTAAAAAGCAGAAACATTACTTTGCCAACAAAGGTCCATCTAGTCAAAGCTATGGTTTTCCCAGTGGTCATGTATGGATGTGAGAGTTGGACTATAAAGAAAGCTGAGCGCTGAAGAATTGATGCTTTTGAACTGTGGTGTTGAAGAAGACTCTTGAGAGTTCCTTGGACTGCAAAGAGATCCAACCAGTCCATCCTAAAGGAGATCAGCCCTGGGTGTTCATTGGAAGGACTGATGCTGAAGCTGAAACTCCAATCCTATGGCTACCTGATGCGAAGAATTGACTCATTTGGAAAGACCCTGATGCTGGGAAAGATTAAAAGTGGGAAGAGAAGAGGACAACAGAGGATGAGATGGTTGGATGGCATCACCAACTCAATGGACATGAGTTTGAGTAAATTCCAGGAGGTGGCGATGGGCAGGGAGGCCTGCCGTGCTGCAGTCCATGGGGTCGCAAAGAGTTGGGCATGACTGAGTGACTGAACTGAACTAACTGAACCCAATAAGACTGTGCTTACTTCAGATAGTGACCACAAGTTTGGGGGTCCACGGGCCACCTGCACTTCTGATCAACTGGCTATAAATTGAGGGGTTCTTAATATCCCTTCAGTTTTGAGAATTCACTAGAAAGACTCTAGCTCAGATGGTAAAGAATCTGCCTGCAATAGAGACCTGGGTTCAATCCCTGGGTTGGGAAGACCCCCTGGAGAAGGAAATGGCAACCCACTCTGGTATTTTTCCTGGGAAATCCTTCTGGGACAGAGGAACCTGGGAGACTACAGTCCTTAGGGTCACAGAATTGGACATGAGTAAGTTACTAACATTTTCACTTTCAGAAGGACTCAAAGAACTCCAGGAAGTGCTGTACTTACAATTATGGTTTTATTGTAAAGGATACACAGGGTACATAGGGTGATGTCTGAGAGGTTTCCACACACAACTTGCATGTCCTTGACACACAGAATCATGGCACATCACTCTCTGAGCATACCTACGTGTTCACCCGCCAGGAAGCTCACACAAGTATCAGTATCCAGGATTGTCATTGGGGTTTCATTGATTAAATTATTGGCCATGTGGTTGAACTTAATCTCTAACCACCCTTTCCTTTGTGGAGCTTGGGCTGATACCACCTAGCTCAAAGCCCCAACCTTTTGCCCTATGGTTGATTTTTCTGGCATGACCAGCCCCTCTTCTGAGTCATGCTCTTAGTATAAACCCAGAAATGGTCCAAGGACTTATGATGAGTAATAAAGACACTCCTACCACTCAAGGAAATGCAAGCATTTTGAAGCTGTCCTCAGGAATCTGGGACAAAGACAAATTCTTCATTACAACAATAGTTCGTATAGGTCAAGAACCAATAAATGCTTATTAAGTGAACACACAGAAGAATGAATAAAGAAATGAATGAATTTGATGGACTTTCTGAGGGATTGGAGCCAGGCCTTTAAGGTCTTTTCTCGGGTAATGAACTTGGGAGCCTCTGAAACTGCTCCATCCTTAAAGTGTTCGGAATCTACCAGTCCAAATCCACATGCCTATAGTGGTGGTGCTAGTGGTGAAGAACCCACCTGTCAATGCAGAAGGCATAAGAGATGTGAGTTCAATCCCTGGGTTGGGAAGATCCCCTGGGAGAGGGCATGGCAACCCACTCCAGTTCCCTGGACAGAGGAGCCTGGCGGGCTACAGCCAATGGGGTTGCAAAGAGTCTGACACGACTGAGCAACTAACGCTTTCATTTTCATTTTCCCATATCCTAGGCACTGTTCTAGGTGCCGAGGATATAGTGGTGAACAAAGTAGGCAAAAATCCCTGCCTTGGGGAGCTTTCATTCTACCTGGGAGAGACAGACAATGAGCACATAACAATATGATCACCAAGTGGTGATAAATGCTTTGGAAAAAAATGAATTGAATGCCCAGAACCTGTTTGCTGCTCCTCTGCAGGTTGGGCAGGTGAGGGCTGGACAGGTATCCAACTATGGGGCAAAGTTGATCATTTGTTGCTGCTGCATGCCCTCTGGGTGAGAAGAAAATCTGTCCCTGAATGCTTAGTGAGTCGGCTTGGCCTTTTGATTCTGCAGTGATTAAATGCCAGGCTATTGGGAATTAGTTTTATTCTAATTCAAGGTTAAATGTAGACAAGACCTCCTTCTTCTCCATGTATCAAAATTCAACTATGGATCTTTCAAGGGTGTCAGCCCCTCTTTGAAGCCTCCTCTGACTTCCTATCACCATCTAACCCCTCCATTCTTTTCTATCATGGCATTTAATTTATAGCTCTCTTGTATCACATCTCATTCTGTCATATACGGAATTACACACTTATTGGTTCTGTTTTTCGAATAAAATTTGTAATTCTTTGGAGGCAAAGAGGTTCTTTTTCACTCTCTTCTTCACTGTATTCATCATCTTCTCTCTCTATCTCAAGGAGCTTTAGAATGCTTGGTACATAATAACTGTTCAGTTAATTATGGATTGAAAGAAAACATGCTTATAAGATTTGCAAATGTATACATTGCTTATCTAATTTCTGCCAACATATAGATGAATGGAGTTTTCACTAGTTTCCTTAGAACATTCTTTGTGACTGTTTCTTAGGGAAGTATTCCAAAGTTTAGACTCTGAAAGAGAATAATAGTAGGCAGGGTTTTCCTGATAGCTCAGCAGGTAAAGAATCCACCTGCAATGCAGGAGACACTGGAGATGCGGATTCAATCCCTGGTCAGGAAGGAGGAAAAATGGCAACCGACTCCAATATTCTTGCCTGAAAAATCCCATGAACCAAGGGGCCTGGCAGGCTACAGTCCATGGGGTTGCAGAGTTGGACACGACTGATGCACACAACAGCAGGCAATGGGAACAAAAACAACATCAATAAAAAAAAAATACTTATTGTTTCTTTCTCATTGTAAGAGGATACATCCCCACTGGAACAAATTGAAAAAAATATAAGTGAGCATAAACAAAAAGATAAAGATCACTTTCACTCATTCAACAGGTATCTGTTGAGCTCTCACGACTCTCTAGGTACATGCAAAGCACTGGGAATATAACAACACAGGCCACATCCTGCTTTCAGAATTTCATAGAAAAGAGATATTTAAATAGATGGTTATAATTTGCACAGTTAATCAATGAACTATCACTTCTATAGTTCTTATACATGAAGATAGTTAATGCTAACAGTTTAGTGTTATTTATTTATTCAAATTATTTTTAAAAGTAACATAGTCATAAAAATGAAAAAAAAACTAGATAATACTATACTGCTATTTTTTAATCTGGCTGTTCAACATGATAAATTTTGTGACTTTCTTTAGGTCTTTTAACATTTCTCTACAATAACATTTTAAATAGTTGCTAATATTTTGTTTTAACAATGCTCTAAACTTTCATATTGTGATACATGTTATTTCAGTTCAGTTACTCAATTGTGTTTAACTCTTTGCAACCCCATGGACTGCAGTACACCAGGCTTCCCTGTTATTCACTTTCTCCCAGAGCTTGCTCAAACTCACATCCATTGAGTCGGTGATGCCATCCAACCATCTCATCCTCTGCTGTCCCCTTCTCCTCCTGCCTTCAATCTATCCCAGTGTCAGGGTCTTTTCCAAGGAGTCAGTTCTTCGCATCAGGTGACCAAAGTTTTGGAGCTTCAGCTTCAGCATCAATCCTTCCAATGAATATTAAGAACTGATTTCCTTTAGGATGGACTGGTTGGATCTCCTTGCAGTCCAAGGGACTCTCAAGAGTCTTCTAAGCACCATAGTTCAAAAGCATCAGTTCTTCGGTGCTCAGCTTTCTTTATAGTCCAACTCTCACACCCATACATGACTACTGGAAAAACCATAACTTTGACTAGACGGATCACTGTTGGCAAAATAATGTTTCTGCTTTTTAATATGCTGTCTAGGTTGGCCATAACTTTTCTTCCAAGGAGCAAGCATCTTCTAATTTCATGGCTGCAGTCACCATCTGCAGTGATTTTGGAGCCCAAGAAAAGAAATTCTGTCACTGTTTCCATTGTTTCCCCATCGATTTGCCATGAAGTGATGAGACCAGATGCCATGATCTTAGTTTATTTACTTAGAAACAATTACTGGGATTGGAATTTTTCTATCAAGGAGCATGCAAACATTTGCAGCTTTTATTGAGTATGACTCTATTGGCTTCTCACTCCTGTTGACCACCAGCGTTCACTTTTACTAGCAGTGTGTGAGAGGACTGGGATCAGCAATTTTTTTTTTTTTGCACTAAAAAAGAAATAAACCTTGTCTGGGTGTTTTTGTTTGTGAGTGTGTGATCATTTCTTTTGCATTGATCTCTAATGAGATGGGCTCCAAAGGATAATGAATGAAGTTTTTAATCAGTGTTTGGGCAGAGAAGCACTTGCCAAGGTGAATGTCAGGACTGTTGGGTGACTGCAGCCCTTAAACCATAAGGTGAGTGGATGACTAATAGGCCTTACTCTTCATACTTACATTAATTGACTCTTCAGTTTGGCCATCATCTCGCCACCACTTGGAGAGAGGGCATTTAAGAAATAGCCTGGACTGGGGAGAAGAATGATGGGAGGGATAGTTAGGGAGGTTGGGACTGGCATGTGAATGATGTATGTGTAAAACGGGTAATCAACCAGGTCCTACCGTATAGCACAGGGAACTCTGCTCAGTGTTATGAGGCAGCCTGGACGGGAGAGGAGTCTGGGGGAGAATGGATACATGTATATGTACAGTTGAGACCTTTTGGTGTCTACCTGCAACTATCGTGGCATTGCTCGTTGGCTACACTTTAACATAAAATAAAAAGTTTAAAAAAAGAGAGAATATCCTGGTCAGGAGCACAAGGAGAGAGACAGGGCAGAGGGTGCCGGTGTCGCTAAGGAGATTGTAAAGGAGAAGTAGGCTGTGTACCCATGAGGAGGAGTGCAGAGAGCAGCGAGTCAGTGAAGAAGGCCTTTTCCCCAATAGGAAATCAAAACTCCAGGCTGGAGGCAACATGCCCACGTGAAACAAAGTGTCCTGTCTTCTGTAAGAGGATCTTCTGTATCTCCTCTCTTATAGCATCATTGTGGCACTTGGCTTAAAAAGCGCTATGAGATTACTCCTTTATAGCAATATTATAGTCTAGCCTCTAAAGAGATTCTATTTTTCTTTCTAAAATGTGCCAGATTGGAGAAGGAAATGGCAACCCACTCCAGTATTCTTGCCTGGATAATCCCATGGACAGAGGAGCCTGGTGGGCTACAGTCCAAGGGGCGCAGTGAGTGACAGGACTAAGCGACTTCACTTCCACTTTCATCTGATGAGCAGCTCCTGCTCCACGTTTAGCCTCTCTGGCTCCTGGGGGCCAGGTGTGTGTTTGGCAGACACCCAAAGTCACAGCAAAGGGAAAAAAAAAAAATAAATAAAATGTGCCAGATTTTTTCATATAAAGGAGAAAGCAACTGGTATCAAACAGGGACCAGGCTTGTGGGTTTTCTCTGAGATGCAAAGGAATGCAGATCAATGCAAAGGAATGCAAAACAATGTTGGAGTGCCAATCAGCGGGCATGTCTCACAGTCACATTCTACTGCCACCAATTGCCATGACCTTGGCCAGGTCCCTTCACATCTCACAGCTTGTCTCCTCACTTTTAAACCAAGGGATTTGAGCAAAATGGTTTTGAGGTTTCTTCTAGCTTGAACTGTCCTTTGACACTTTGTCATCTAAACCAAAGCTTGTGTAGGTTGGGATGGAGGCTTACTTTATTTCCCCTGCTTAAATATGGGGAATGATGTGTAATTTCAACAGTGTACGGACTGTCATCTCTCTTATGAGATTCTCTGTGGAGTTATACTAGAAAGAGAGGGTTTGGGGATTTGTAACATAATTTCGTACCTACAAATTTAGTATCCACAATTTCTTCTTTATATTTCGGCCTGGTCTTCATAGTTAGCATCCTGACCTGAATTCATGTTAATAATAATAATAATAGTAACAATAATGGAAGAATCCTTTCCATCTCTCCTTACTTTTTCCCCCCTTCACTCTGCAACTGTTTTTCTTAACTTCTATCTCACCTCATAAAACAATGAACATTTTCCAATTTATTGAAACAGTTGTTCTGTAGAAGACCAGCATGCTCCAATGACTCTCAGTATCGTTATATCTTCATCAACCCCACAAAGAAGAGTGTGCTGGTGTGTGTTTGTGTGCGTGCGTGAGCATCCACGCAGAGTTGAGAAGCCTGAGGTAGGCAGAGGAATGATTAGGTGGTTGGGCTTCAAAGAGAACATTTGTAGATTCTATCTGGAACACATTTTATTAAAATTGCAACAAACTTTATAAAATCAGATGTATGGTTCATTAAGGGAACATTACCTTACAATTATGATTAATTAGATTAAACTTATGAAAGTGTGTTATTTGTTCAAACCAAAGGGTGGGGGAAGATGATGGATGATGAAAGAGTGTGATAAATGAAGAAAGCAGCTGAACTAAATTGAATGTGTATTCATCCGTTTTCACTTCATAACTAATGATAAATTGAGCATGTCACATTTAACAATACATGTCTGGGCTTAAGCACACAGTTTCAGCTCCTGTTCGCTAATGCTTTGTGATAGGTGGTTGAGACCAAAGAATGGAAATTTTAGCTCTTGGACTTTTGTTTGCTTACATCTTTCCTTAGAAAGCACAATGGATACTTACTAATGGAATTAAAATAATTAGCAGAATTTATTTTTTACGTAATACAAATTGTATTTCCTCAGGTCATGTAATCATAGTCTTTAAAATTAGGAGATTAATTTTACTTTACCCTAAACTCCATGTTTCCCGCATTTGCAGACTTAGGTAGCAGAGGTAAAAAGCACCCAGAATTGTAGAAATTTCTTTCCCCCTTTTTCTCTCCCTCCAATATAGCTGTGTTTATCTTGGCAAGGGATTGGAAGAAACACCCTGAGAAGCTCATTAGACAGTCTGGGAAATTCAAAAGTAAGGAGTAAACATTAAGTAGTTTACATCAGCTTCCTGAAATCTCAAGTTTTCCGATATTTAAAAATCACATTGTAGTCTCTCAAGGACCATCTGAAATTTACGAAGCTGGTCCTGGGGTCAGGGAGAAAGTGTGTGGAAAATATTTCCAGTCAGACTGAAAGTCGACAAGTTTGCCACACAGAGTCGGGAGCGGTTTATGAAAAGAATCCACTTTTGCTAGAAAAGTTTAGGAGGATTATGCTATAGAGTCTGGCACACAAGCAGTATTTTTCTGCTTTTTAATTCTTACTGAAATTGGATTAAGACAATATGAAATGAGTGATGATTTGATTTCTGAAAGCTTTAAAAATTTTTTTTTCTAGAACGATTTTGGTAAGATTCATTTTGGGTTGTGGTGAAGGTTTCTAGCCAGTTTTGATTTTTATCTATACCTCACCCATAAGCTCCATCTCAAAATCGATTTAAGCATTCCCTGTGTAATATTTTCAGGAATGATGAGACTTTTAAGGGATTGAGTCTTCTTTAGGCACTTTTCAGAGTATTTCATCCTTGGATATACATACACGTAGATAAGACTCTTGGACAGGAATTACTCTACTCCTTGTAGCAGGGGAGGTGTTTTGAAAGACAGGAGGTGAGACAAACTGTGGCTATTTAGGAGTTTTGAAGCAAATGGACGGCGGTGGTGTCAGAAGTAGTTATTCACTGTCAGTTACATGGCTAGAAACAAGATCTAGGGCTGTGATTCTTAATTGGGGGTGGTGGTGTTGGCAAGTTTGCCTGCAGGGGACATTTGGTAATGTCTGGAGGTATTTTTGGTTGGGAAAAGGTGCGACTAGCATCTAGCGGGTAAAAGACCAGGGATGCTGCTAAACAATCCTAAAATGCACATCACAGCCCTTCATAGAATTCAAAGAATTCTCTGAATTATTAAGTTCAAAATGTCATTAGAGATGAGGTTGAAAAATTCTGATCTAGGGTGAGTTATGAATTTAAGAATGGCAGATTAGTGAACAGTGAAGATGAAATTAAAGGTGAATTACAAGACTGACATTATAAAAATAAGTCTAAATTATATTCTTAAAGAGACACAACAAACACATCAACCAATATTATGCCAAATGAACCCTAAACTCAACAACCTGACTATTACACTAGTAACTTTAAGTAGAATATAGTGTAAATTGGGTTAGTCTTGGATCCCAACCAAAGCAATGTAATTCTGAAGTACTAAAATAATTGTGCTCAGTTAAAATCATTTTCATAATATATTCCCTCGGGAGTTGATTCATTAAATTACAGTGAGGTTTTTAGGAGGTGTTATGATCAGTACTTTTCCACAGAGGGGAATTGGAGGGGTAGGCTTTGATCTTATGGTTGAATTGGAAACAGAACTGGAACCATAATTCAGCTTCTCTGAGTGTGTGGCTTGATTCTCCCAGTTAAACCACCTCTCTTTCCCAGGCTGGGAGGCCGTCCCCTCTCCTGTGAGGAGATGGTCTCTATTAATGCAAATTGTCTAGGAAAAGAATGTCTTGAAGGTGAAGGAAGGTGGTAGAGCCTTGAGTCATATTAAACTATTCAAAAGAGGAGCTTAGAGGAAGAAACTGTCACACTTGTCTGAGTTCTGACATGAAAATACATTGCGGGGATAAGACAATTCATCTGTCAGCCTTCCTGTTGGAAGAATATTTACTCAGCTGTGAGAAGACAGCTTCAGTGAACATCCAAGATAATGAAAGTTTGATAATACTCAATATTCTGGAAATAACCCTGAATCGAGTAGGTTCTTAGTGTCAGGATGCAAGATGATAAAGAAACTTGAGAAAACTTCCAAGAAAGAGGAAGTAACAAGATCCATGTCAACAGAGCTTTGTGACTGGGAGGTGAGGGTCCTGTCTTTGTCAGGAGGGAGTCAGAACATGTTTACTTCACATCTTCTCATGTTTCAACTCTTTAAAAAAGCTGTGCTAACTGTGGTGGTGGAGAAGACTCTTGAGAATATCTTGGACAGCAAGGAGATCAAACCAGTCAATCCTAAAGGAAATCAACCCTGAATATTCAATGGAAGGACTGATGCTGAAACTAAAGCTCCAATACTTTGGCCACCTGATTTGAAGAGCCACCTCATTGGAAAAGACCCTGATGCTGGGAAAGATTGAGGGCAAGAGGAGAAGGGGGCAGCAGAGGACAAGATGGTTGGATGGCATCACCGACTCAATGGACATGAGTTTGAGCAAACTCCTGAAGATAGTGAATGACAGGAAGCCTGCTGGACTGCAGTCCATGGGGGTAGCAAAGAGTTGAACATGACTTAGTGACTGAACAAAAACAAAATATATTTAACATGAAGTTTACCATTTAAAGCGTACAATTCAGTAGCATTAAGTACATTCACAACGTGTGTAACCATCACCACATTTATCTTCCAAAATTTTTCATCACCTGAAACAGAGATTCTGTAACCATTAAGCAGCAACTCCTAATTTCTTCTTTCAGCCCCTGGTAGCCTCTATTCTACCCTCTGTTACTGCAAATCTGCCCATTCTAGATACGGTCTATGAGTGGACTCATAGTATATGTGAACTGCCTACAGTTCACTTTTGCATTCCCAATGCCCAGTTAATGCCAGACTCAAAAAAGTACTGGGTAAATATAGACAGAATAACTGAAACTCTTGAAGGACAAGAGTAACAAACAACCATGGGATTTCACACATAATTGTTATTTTGCTTGGTAATGATAATGGCATAGCCTTCCATTTGAATAGTGCTGGATGTTTCTTCAAAGAGCATTGACATTTTATCTCATTTGATGTTTGATTATCTGGGGGAAAATTGCTGCTCTTTTAAGATTGAAAGTGAAAGTGTTAGTCACTCAGTTGTGTCCACTCTTTGCAACCCTGTGGACTGTAGCCTGTCAGACTCCTCTGTCCATGGAATTCTCCAGGCAAGAATACTGAATGGGTTGCCATTCCCTTTTTCCAGGGGATCTTCCCAACCCAGGTATCAATCTCAGGTCTCCTGCATTGAAGTCAGGTTCTTCACCATCTGACCCACCAGGGAAACTCATAAGATTAGACTTAAGTAAAATGTGTATCTTCCATCACATTAATATTTTGGTTTTTCTAGCTTCATTGTATTAGGAATATTTTAATTTGCTGCTCTTGAGAACAACTCCATGGAATAGGCTGCTCTGGGGACTTAAATGAAACACTTGCTTCATAATCATTTATGGATAAGGTTCATGCCCACCTCTCCTGGGAAAGAAATTGACACTCTCAGATATGAAGTGCATCCTTTCAAGTCTCATGGGAAATTAGCAGCAGAGCCAGAATTAGAATTCACAGCCTTCAGGTCCCCAAGGCTCCATGCACTGAGCTGCCCACCAAACACAAATTTCCTCTTCCCCTGCATCTATTCCCAGTGATCTCTAATGCCGCCTACAAAGCATGAAGCAAAAGTAACCATTCTTTCATGAATTCTCCCACAGGCGCGAACAGTGCAAATTGTTTTCTTTTGGGGTCAGAGCTTTGCCACCTGCCATTTCAGACACAGTGGAAGGCTGAAATACATCATTTGAGGGGTTATACACTATATCTCACCCGTTACTGACGAGTCCTGGCTTCTCCCTGGGAGACTGGTGCCTTCTTCTGCCTGACCTCGCCTTCGAGGTCCTGGTTCTCTCGTTAAGCATCAGGTGACTTTGGGAAATAGGAGGGGACATTTTGCTCCACATATAGGTGCAGTTGAAAGGAAAGGTTGAATAATTAAATCAATGCCCTCTTCATTGCCAACTTTATTTGCCCCTGTTTCTATGATCCCATTATTTTTTTCTTTTTGTGCAGCCTGTGGTTTGACATAACCTCAGTGCATTTCCCCTCTGATATTGTCTCATAAAACTCTCTGTCAGTAATATAACTGCCGGACCAGCTTCCCAGGTTATGTGCTTTTTCTCCCCGCTGAAGCACACCGGTAGAGAAAGCATTTAAGCTTGACACTGTGACTTTCCTGAGCTAAGTTCCGTCCTTTTATCTCAGAAAGGCTTTCAAGTATGCACTACAGTGCACTTACTTTTTTCTTAATATATAACTTCCATCCCACCTTCCTCTCTGCTTGCCAAAGGAGGAAAATAGACTTGTCTGCTTGGAATAATCAAGTGAGACTGTGGTAGGAAAAATAGGTCAGGGAATAGTAAGTAGCTAATTTACTGGGGACAAGACATTCATTTCAACTTAGAGTTTTCTTTTTTTTTTTTTTAATTGACAGGCTTGGAAAAAACAAGTTTTAACAGCCACAGTGTTATATTTCAGTGACAAGATTTGGGCTTTAGTAGGGACACTGATTTGGAGTTGGAGCAGAGAAGCAGGAGAAAGGATGGAGGTGTTGAGTGAAGCAGTGTTAGCTAGGGCAGGGTGATGTTTCTTCTAATAGATAGGTGCAAATCTTTTGTATACACCCTTAGAGTTCAGATGATAGTTTAGGGATCTCATGTTTATTGTCTGGTCCCTCTTGTCTTACTTTGGGTCCTATGATGCAGTTCTGTTCTATCTCCTGGGACTCACACAAAAGCATCCTGCATTGACTACACCCCCCACAGTGTTAGTTACTCAGCTGTGTCCGACTATATGTGACCCCATGGACTGTAGCCCACCAGGCTCCTCTGTCCATGGGATTCTCCAGGCAAGAGTCCTGGAGTGAAATATCCCTTCCAAGCCCCTGACAATTTTAATTTAGGATTGTTTCTTTAGTCAAGCCTCTTTTAATCTTCTCTACTACTATTTTCTTATTTTTGGAGCAGAGAAAGTTTTATTGCAGGGCTAGCAAGGAGACGGGTGGCTCATGCCCTAAAAAGCCCCAAGCTCCCTGAAAGGTTTTTGGCAAAGCATTTTTGTTTTTTTAAACCTTTTATTTTGTATGGGGGTATAGCTGATTAACAATGCTGTGATATTTTCAAGTGGACAGACAGCAAAGGGACTCAGCCACTCATACACATGTATCCATTCTCTCCTCAACTCCCCTCCCATCCAGGCTGCCACATAATGTTGAGCAGAGTTCCCTATGCTATACAGTAGGTCCTTGTTCGTTATCCACTTTCTGCTACTACTTTAACTAGGCTCTCACTGAGTCTCTTTGGACATCAGTGGTTTCCAAATAAGGCTCATCTTCAGAATTAGCAGGAGAGCAACACATACACACACGTGTACACATGCACACATTACACCACAAACATATATATAGATCCTCCAAATCCACTCTTGTTGATTTTGACTCATTTGGGTGAGGCTTAAGAATCCATATTTAAAAATACTCTTCCAGGACTGTCTAATGGTTATATCTGGAAATGTCTTTCTTAGACCATTTCGATCATTTGTCATTAATTAGATGTCTAGCCAATAATGTGTCCTTAGCCCAGTCTATCATCCTCCAGGGTTATCATCCTAAAAATGATTGTGTTGCTGAAATTTGACTTCTGTACATCAGTGCTGGATTAAATCTCAAAGACAGAGTTTGTGGTGAAGTAGAAAAGAATAGCTTTATTGCTTTTCATGCAAAGTGGGCCACAGTGGGCTAATGCACTCAAGGCTGTGTGTTCTGCCCTGGTGGTGTGTAGTGAGGAGTCATATAGTGTTCAAGGAGTAGGGCATGATCAGCTCATGTACATTCTTCTGATTGGTTGGTGGTGAGGTAATTGGGAGTCAGCATCCCAACCTTCTGTTTCCAACCAGACTGAGGACTACATGCTGTGGGCAGCATGCACTTAACTTCTTCCACCTGGTGGGGATTTCAGTATCTGCAGAACAGCTCAAAGGATGTGGCTCAGAACATTACCTAGAGTCCTTGAGGAAGAACTAAATGTCCTTGACTTTGTTCAGTAGTGGGAGTATTATTATTTTGTTTTTCTTGACTATTTTCCTTTCTGTTTTCATTTTCACTTCTCTGATTAAATTTATTTTTTGTCTAAAGTTTTGCTACAGCAAAAGGCAGGCAGAGGACATGGGTGGGTCTATTCTGGGAAGGTCTGATAGGGTCCTGCTTGGTTTTCATCGAATCACAGTACTCCACACAGCTATCTAAAAGTAAATTTCCCTTCTCTATTACTCCAAGGATAGAATTCAGACTTGTTGAATTAGTAGGTTGGGACCTCTCCAAAGCTATTCCTGCTCATTTTCCCAGCTTCCTTTCCTGTTACTCTCACTATGGACTTCGCCACATTGAACTTCTCACTGGCCCTGGGACTTCTGTACATTTGAATTCAAATCCCTCACAAATTCCTTTGATTGGAATGTTCTGCCTGTTCCTTCTTCACCTTGAGGCCAGACTTTCCCCAAAGGGCACCTCCTGCATGAAGCCTTCCTTGACTGAGGCAGACACTGTTAATTGCTCTGTGATTCTGAAACACCTTGTTCATGCAACTAAAACAGCATTCAACAAATAGCCTTTATTAGGTTGCAGGCTGTTGGAGATCAAGGACTATTTTAATATCCTGTTGCATCCTAACCTAGTGTAGTGTCTGGAAATTAATACTTGAGAATTATGTATGAAATGAGTGAATGAACTAGCTAGCACCTCATTTACAGTGTGATAATTAAGAGTCTGCATGCCGGCCCCAGGTTAACTGGGTTTGGTTCTTGACTCTGCTGCTTATTAGCTGGGTGACTTTAGCCAAATAACTCTCTGTGTCTCAATTTCCTAATTTAGCATGGTATTAGCTATTATTGTTAGAGTTGTCATTATTATTATTTTTCAATGTTAGAGAAGGATTAACAGGATATTCTCAGAGGGAATTGGTGGAAATAATAGGCTACAAGGTCTCCTTTGTGACCTTGGGCATGTCACACGACTGCTATATAAAATGAAAATTTAAAACCCTGTTTGCCCTTCAGATATGTAGCACAAATCAGAAATAACAACTGTTACCACTTATTGAGCACTTCTCATGTGCCAGGAGCTTTCTAAGCACTTATACCTATTATTTCGTTTAATTCTCCTAACACCTGCATGAGGCAGATATCCTTATATCTCCTATTTACTGACCAGGAAATTGAGTCACTTGCCCATGGTCACAAAGCTAGGATGCCATGGGGCCAAAACTTGGACCTGGGCCTGTGTAGCTCCAAAATTGTGCACAGAACTATTGTGCATAACCACACCCCAAACAAGATAACAGTGCCCATGAGAGTGTACTGTTACACGGTATGAAATAATTGATCATACTACTTTTGCTTGTGTTTGGCTTGAATGTCACACATGGAGACAGGGAGAGCTTTCATTTGGACATGCTTTGGGAGAGGAAAGAGAAGACAACAGTACTGCAGGAAGCCTTGGAGGGTGGGAGTCCAGAGTGGGGCAGCAGATGTAGTGGGGAGATGGAAATATGTATGAAGAAGCCAAGTCTTGTGTACCACATTTTAGAGAGTGGTTAGCTCTGACCTTCACTTAGACACTAGCTAGGAAATAGAAGCCTTCATTCAAGATGCCTTATCTTCAGGGCATAAGGCAAAGGAGCATCTCTGGCTCTGTCTTCCTATTGATCTGTCCTGGATAGTTGGAAGTAAAGAGGCAAGTGCTGGCCTCAGTGACTTAAAACGTGGGCATCTCAATAACGAGATGTTGCCTCTCCAGATTTGGGAAAGTGGTCCTCTGTGTGGATCTGGGAATAAACTTCCACCTGTTCAATTTCTAGACAGATACTGACAGAGAGGATTTGGGGAGACAAATGGCATCTACTCTTTAATTTCTAGGGAACTGTTTGGAGCCACTGGTGGCCAGCCCTCAGGTTGGGTCTCAAATGAAAGTAGTTCAGTAGTGTCTGATTCTTTGCGACCCCATGGACTATATAGTCCATGGAATTCTCCAGGCCAGAATACTGGAGTGGGTAGCTGTTCCCTTCTCCAGGGGATCTTCCCAACCCAGGGATTGAACCCAGGTCTCCCACATTGCAGGCAGATTCTTTACCAGCTGAGCCAGCAGGGAAGCTGGGTCTGCAAGACATCAAAACCAAACATTGGTTCACAGTGCCTCTCTAGGGCTGGGCAACTGGCTGATTGACTAAATGGGAACCTGTCACAGTGTGGCTTTGGTGCTGTGTGGTAGAACAGAAAAATGAAAGTGAGATGATCTCTCGGTGTCTAATGGAGAAAAGAAAAAGTATGGTGTAATGGGGAGCATCGCAGACTGGAGGTCAGGAGGTCAGGCTCATAGGTTGTGTGGCCCTGAGCAGAGACAGCCTCACTCTGGATCTCTTAGCAAGAAACATAACATTTTATTGTTAGGTTTAATGATATTTAGGTCAGATAATTTGTTAGTGGTTCTTTTTTTTCTTTAAAGGTAGTGTCAGGATATATTGAGGGTTTTTTTTTCCCCTTGAATTTCTCATTATGTATGCATTGGTACAGAGGCCCTGAGAGTATTTTTTTTTTAAATTCTTATATTCTTCAAAGCAATTTTAGTTTATAGCAAAATTAAGAGGATGATACAGAGATTTTCCATATACTTACATCGCCACTGCCGAACATGTGCAGCTTCCCCCATTACCAACCTCCCCGACCAGAGTGGTACTTTTGTTACAGCTGGGGGACCTATGTTGACATGTCATTATCACTCTGAGTCCATAGTTCACATGAGGGTTCATTCTGGCTGTTGTACCATCCCTGAGTCTGGGCAAATGTATCCGTCTTTATGGTCTCCTACTGAGGGGTTTCACTGGCTTGAAAGTCCCCCATGTTCCACCTGCTCATTCCTTCCCCTCAACTCCTTTCAACCACTGATCTTCTTACTGTCTCCATAGTTTTGCCTTTTCCAGAATGTCATATAATTGAAATCATACAGTATGTAGCCTTTTCAGACTGGCTTCCTGAAAGTGTTTTTAAAGAACACCTTATTACAGATGCGAACGGCATCTGCGCTCCCCTTGCTTTCCACGGGGACACAGAAAAGGAGACTGTTTCATTTCAGTTGTTCGTGAAACAACTCCGACCCCCATGGTGACATTCTCTGCTGCTGGGAATTCCTTGCGTGCCCCCCCAGGCTGCGCCCTCCCACCCTCCCCTCCCCCTGTAAAAGCTCCCACCTCTCTCTTCTGACCTCTGCTTTGGGAAACCTAGTTTATTGGTTTTCCCGTTTCTCTTCTGAGTTTTTAATCCGTCTGCCTTCATCAGTTCCTTCCTATGTGTGTTTCAAAATGTTCTTAGTTTTTTAAAAAAATGGAGTCTCTTTAAGTAAAAAGTACTTGCTTTGCAGTTAATTTCTGCCCTCACTTTCAGCATAGATATCACTATTGTCACAACCCGTCCCTTGATCCTACAAACCAAGGTCAAGTGCTTCTCCTCTATGTATCGCCCCATTCACAGAAGGAATCTCACAATAGTGTAATTTTGTGTTGTCCGCCTTCCCCACTAGGCTGGGAGCTCCATGAGCACGGGGATTTTATCTTTTCAGTTACTCTTTGGTGTACTTCCAACCCCCAGAAGAAATCATGACACATAGAAGAACTTTTAAATGATTTGTGGACGCATTAACGAAAGGATTAAGCAAGGAGGAAGTGATATGACTTCTCTCATAATGCTCACATTTTTGCTCTGTGAGACTTTCCTATCCTGCTCCCTCCTCCACCTCCAAAAGGAATTCTATTTGCATGTTCGATCCGATTGGTTTGACTGGGAAAATATAATGGTGAGTGCTTTAATTAAGCAACATCAGGTGGGAGAGGATGGTACTGTTAACTTTTTTTTTTTTTTGGAAAGGGCAACATTCATTGTAGGCTGCAAACATCTTTTTATAAAAATTAATCAATTTTGATAAAAATTCAAAGAGATGAGATTTAGATCAAGTAACTGTCCACAAGTCTGGTGCCTTATCTAAAACTTTTTGAAACAGAAATCAGACCAATTTCACAGGTGATTTTGTTAGATTTTTTTTTTTTTCTGGTGTTTTTTTACTTCTGGTTCAGTGAGGACCTTGACAGTGATTGTTTACTTGAAGACATTTTATACTTCTCAGTAGCACTATATAGAGAAATACTATATAGAAAGTGAGGGATTTCTAGTGAGAAAATCATGTAAGAGATTTTAATAATGGCATCAAACTTCTGGAGGCCCATTATTTTGTACTTGGCCTCTGATTAAGGATATTGATGAGAGAGAAAGTAAATTCTCATTATGGCAATGTTGACAAGGACATATGTAACGGAGTTAACTTTCATCAAAAATTTGCAGTGTGCCTGTTCAAAGCTTTCTACATATATTTACTCATTTAGTCACACCACCTTTTGAGATAGGTACTATTATTATACTAATTTTACAGATAATGAACTGAGGTGGAAATGAGGTGGGATGACTTCTCACATAGGAGGTAAGTGGTATAGTCAAAGTCCAGAGTCTTGCTTATAAACACTACATTTTGTCTACTTTCAGTATGGAATGGGGCTGAAGACAGATTACAGATTTAATATGTAAAGTGCCTCCATCCCACAGGTAGATTTTAAAGTTTGATTTTGGAGTTTAATAAACTATAAGGAAAATAGTAAATTTAAGTGATAAAAGGGCTACCCTGGCAACTCAGATGGTCAAGAATCAGCCTGCACTGTGGGAGACCTGGGTTTGATCCCTGGGTCAGGAAGATCCGCTGGAGGAGGGCATGCCAACCGACTTCAGTATTCTTGCCTGGAGGATTCCATGGACAGATGAGCCCGGTGGGCTACAGTCCATGGGGTTGCAAGGAGTCAGACACGACAGCACAAGTGATAAAAGACATGTAAGGTATGTCACATTAAACTTCTGTTTTGCCAGACTGGACATTTTGAGTATCTGAGGTATTACTATATTCTAGACAACTGAGCGTCATCATCTTTGGGCAGTTTATTTTTTGAAAACTTTATTTTGAGATAATTGTAGATCCACAGAAAGTTGCACAGAAATGTATAAGGAGGTCCTGTGTCCTTGGCATCAGGCATCTCCCAATGTTCATGTCTTACATGAGACATTATCATACAATGTTAAAACTAGGAAACTGACATTGTGCAAGTCCATTGTCACCAGTTACACCCACGCTCATTGTGTATATCTGTGTGTAACTATGCAGTCACCACCATTATAATTAGCTACTTTACTAACACTCTAAGTGTCCCATCTGCTGCCCCTTCATAGACAGCCCCCCGTCCCCAATCCCAGACAACCCCTAATCTGCTCTTTGTTTTATAATTATGTTATTTCACAGATGTCGTAAGAATGGAATTATATCCTATGTAACGTTTAGTTTCCCCCTTCAGCATAAGTTCTTGGAGATGCATCTATGCTGTTGTATCTATCAGTAGCCTGTTCCTTTTATCCTGTGGAGCAGTATATTCCACAGTATGTATCAAAGGGCATTTGTTTCCAGTTTTTGGCCATTATGAATAAGACCACTATGAACATTTGTGTACAGGATTTTGTGTAAATATAAGTTTTCTTTTCTTTGGAATACATGCCAAAAAAAGCAGTTGTTGGTTTATACAGTAATTGCATGGTTACTGTTTTTGAGAAACTGTCAACCTTTCTTTCTAGAGTAGCTGTACTGTTTTATATTCCCATCAGTAATGTATGAGTGACCCAATTTCTTGGCATCCTTGCCATCAATTGGTGTTATTGCTATTTTTAATTTTAGGTATTCTGATAAATGTGTAGTGATGTGTTTTTATGGTTTTAATTTGCATTTCCTCGATTGCAAGCTATATTAAACATCTTTTCATGTGCTTATTTGCCACCTTATATCCTCAATGAAATGAATTTTTGTGTCTTTTGCCCACTTTTATTATTTATTTATTTATTTTTTAATAAAAAGTATAACTTTGTATTTATTCACCAGTTGTTATGTACGACCATTTTCTTTGGTTATGAGTCTCTATGTTGGCATTCCAAATTACCATTCTTCATAAACTATACAGATAATGTATGTCTGATTTTGCCCACTTTTAATTGAATTGTTTGAATATTTTACTGTTCAATTTTGTTGGTTCTTTAATTTGGATTCTAAGCCTTTGCTAGATATGTGTTTTGCAAACATTTTCTTCCAGTCTGTAGCTTGGCTTTTCATTCTACCACACAAGTTTTAACAAAGCAGAAGTTTTACATTTTCAAGAGGTCAAATTCACCATTTTTTCCCCCTTTAAGGGGTGATTCTGGTATCAAGTCTAAGGACTCTTTGCTTACTTCTAGGTACTGAAGATTTTCTATGATTTTCTTTTCTAGAAATTTTATAGTTTATGTTTCACATTTTAGTCTTTGTCCTACTTGAGTTAATCACTGTAGAAGGTGTGAGGTTTAATTCATATTTCCTTATTTTATTGTTTTGCCTATGGATATTCAACTGGTCTAGCACCATTTGTTGAAAAGATTATTTCTCCTCCATTCAACTGATTTTGCTCATTTGTCAAAAAAAAAAATAACTCGGTGTATCTGTGTGGGTCTGTTTCTGAGTTTGTGTTTTGGTCCATTGCTCCCTTGTCTACCCCCCTACCAATATTATGTGGTCTTGATTACTGTAGTTACACAGTAAGTTTTAATACTGAGAAAAATGATTCCTCCCATTTTATTCTTTTTAAAAATTATTTTGGCTGTTCTTTCTCTCGCCATATAAATTTTAGCAGAAGCTTGTTGATGTCTACAAAAGTCCTTGCTGAGATTTTTGTAGGAATTGCATTTTATATATATACATTCATTTTAAGGATTGACATCTTTAGTACATTGTGTTGTCCAAATCCAGGAACACAGTTATTCTTCCACGTATTTTAGATCTTTGATTTCTTTCATAAGCAGTTTATGATTTTCATCATATAGATACTGCTTTTCTTTAGAAAGTTTGTAAATGGTTGTGAGTTTCAGGTTTCAGTTATACTTTGTTGTCAGTACACAGGGATGCAGTTGATTTCTGTGTCAATAATACATCCCTTGACCTCAATGAAATAATTTATTAGTTCTAAGAGTTATTCTTGTAGATTCAGATTTTCTACATAGACAATTATGTGCTGAATTTTGTTAAATATTTTTCTCTGTCAGTAGATATACTCATGCAATTTTTCCTCTTTAGCCTGTTGATATGGTAGATTTCCCTGATTTATTTTTGGATATTGAATCAGCCTGCATGCCTGGAATAAATCCTACTTGTTCATTGTGTTTTATTTTTTGATATATTGTTGGATTTAATTTACGATTGACTCTCCACATCCTCAGGCTCTGCATCTGCAGATACAACCAGCCACGGGTCAAACATATTAAAAAAAATTCCAGAAAGTTCCAAAAAGCAAACTTTGATTTTGCTACTAGATGGCAACTATTTTCACAGCATTTACATTGTATTAGGTATTATGAGTTAAGATTTAAAGTATATCGGAGGGTATGTGTGGATTGTATGCAAATACTGTATCATTTTATGTAAGGAACTTGAACACCCCAGGAGTTTGGTATCTGGGATGGTGTTCTAGAATCAATCCCCTATAAATGCTGAGGGACACCGGCTGCTGTTGTTCTGTTGCTAAGTCATGTCAGACACTTTGCAACCCCATGGACTGCAACACGCCACGCTCCTCTGTCCTGCACTGTGTCCCGGAGTTTGCTCATAAAACACAGTGATAATTGTTCGTTGTAATCGTCCTGGGCTATAACACAATCCTGAAGTCTGTCAGTGTTTTGTGAAAAGGAATTTAGTCTCGTTCAACACAGTTTCAGTGACAGTAAGTGCTCCCTTGGTCTGACTCTTGCAGTACAAGCAATATATAATGCAGGTCCTATAGCAGTGGTTTTCTTTTCTTTTTTCTTTTTAAATTTTTTTTTTTCATTTATTTTTATTAGTTGGAGGCTAATTACTTTACAATATTGTAGTGGGTTTTGTCATACATTGACGTGAATCAGCCATGGATTTACATGTATTCCCCATCCCGATCCCCCCTCCCACCTCCCTCTCTACCCGATCCCTCTGGGTCTTCCCATTGCACCAGGCCCGAGCACTTGTCTCATGCATCCAACCTGGCAGTGGTTTTCAAATTGCACTCCGTAAGGGAACGTGGAAGTGGGAGAGAGGAGTCAGCAACTAAGATTCCCAATCTTTTTCTCTTTTTTTAATCCTGCCTTTTACTAATTTTAAAAAATCAAGTGTCTACTTTGAATTAAGGCCTATGTAGAGAGGAAAAAAAAACTGCTAAAAGAGGCTGCTCAGGGATCAAGATTTTTTAGTGAGGAGAGAAAACTTAGAAATGAAACAGGAAATATCACAGTCAGTCCTGCCACCATCAAGAAATACTATTAATAGTACCTTTAAAGCCATTACAATTGCTATGGACCACTTTATTCTCACAAATTTGACATTTGGAAAGATATGGGCCAAGCTAGTTTCTAGGTTTTATACTCTTCGTGGTCTGGACCTTGTATCAAAAAATTATGCTTTATTGCACCTAAATTTTCTAGTTAAAGAAAATTGTTCAAAATTTATAAACAAGGCAAAGAATGGTCAAGGCAAAGAATATCCTTTTAATGTCTTAGTGGACTATTTTTTGCAGATCTTCTCAGTAACTTATTTAACCATCTAGGGCAGAGGTTGGCAAACTTTTCCTTAAAGGATCAGGTAGTAAATATTTTAAACTTGCCGTCCGTGTGATCTCTGTTACAGCTACTCAACTCTGCGGTCACAGCCTGAGAGCAGCCATAGAAAATGTTTAAATGAATGGACGTGGCTGTGTTCCAAAAGAGCTTTATACCTTGTTTTATTGTGCCTCACTTTATTATGCTTTGCAGACACTGCGTTTTTAAATTGAAGGTTTGTGGCAACCCCGTGTTGTGGAAGTCTATCAGCACCATTTTTCCAACAGCATTTGCTCTCTATTCTTATAATATTTCGAAGTCTCATAATATTTCAACCTTTTCCATTATTATTATATTTGCTCTGGTGATCTGTCATCAGTGATGTTAGTATTGCCAAAAGGTTACGACTTGCTAAAGGGTCAAATGATGGCTAGCGCTTTTTTTTTTTAGCAATAAAGTATTTTTAGATTAATGTATGCACATTGCTTTTCAGACATAATGCTATCGTATACTTAACAGTATAGTGTTAACGTAAGTTTTGTGTGCACTGGGAAACCAAAAAAATTCATGAATTTTGTATTATTGAGATATTCACGTTATTGCAATGTTCTGGAACCAAACCGTCAGCATCTCAGAGGTTTGCCCTGAGATGTTTATAAAACCAGGTGGCTAGCCTGCAGGCCATAGTTATGTCAACCTTCCAAAAGGAGGATGTCCTTTTTCACTCATTATTTGCTATGATTCAAAGCCCAGAGTGAAATTAAGGTTAGCCTCTGAATTTTTTTCCCAGTAGAAAGGTGAATGATTTACATCTTAAATTTATGTTTTTATTGTCCTGCAGGATACAAACTAGTCTTGTATCTAATCTAAAAATGTTATTCTAACATTCTCTTTCACATGGTTTCACATGGGATTTTCCAGGCAAGAATAGTAGGGTGGGTTGCTATTTCCTACTCCGGGGGGTCTTCACGGTCCAGGGATCAAACCCCACGTCTCCTGCATTGCAGGCGGATTCTTTACCTTCTGAGCCACCAGGGAAGCCCTTCACATGGTTATGGACATAGATAGTCAGCTCCCCCGGTGCTCCTAGATCAGGCTGTCCTCCTGCTGGTGCCCTCATCAGAGTGAGACAAGTCACTGACTTGTTTTTATGAGAATTAAAAAAACTTTCTGAAAAGAATTCTTTCACATCCCATATACAAGGTTCATCCTATTATGATGATTTTTCTCTCCCCCTGTAAGGTGACATTCAACAGAGATCTAATAATTTTTACAAGCATTTGCTAAATATTTGAGATGTTTTTCAAGATGGGAAGTTACTGCAGGGTATGCGGATTCTTATCTGTTTTTTTCCTCTGTCTCTCCCTCTTCCTTCCGTTTGTCTTTCTCATTTCCTCCTTTTTGGAACACTGACCTTTTCTTTCCTCTCTTAAATTCTCTCTTTTATATGGAGTAGTTCAATTGAATGAAGGCCTTTAAACTAAAATGATCTTTCCTTTTAACAGAGCTGTGAAGTTAATTATTTTTTTTCTCTTGCTGTATTAAGAAATTGTTTTTTGAAGAAAACTCTTGGTTGATTTATATGTTTTTCATTTGCCTCTTTCGCAATAGAAGTGTTTCAACGAACAAGTATTTGGGAGGAGAACACAGCATTATCTGCTAATGTAATTATTCCAGCGGTAGTTGAAACAGGTTTTTTTCCAGCTCCAAAAGTTATTGTTTTCTTTTCTAAAATTTTATTCAGTATTTTGTTGCTGGTTTCTATACCAGCTATACAATGACTCATTCAATCCCTTTTTCTTGTCGATGGTCTCGCCTGTAAGATTTACATTTATCATATTAACTTAGTGAAAAGAAGGAATATTCACCATTTCTCGAATTCAGCTCAGCATGCACATGCCTGAGTATTCAGAAGCATACCAACTCTGCTTTAGTGAGTGTGTTTCTTCGGATACAGGTGCACGTGTTTTGTGTGCTCAGTTGCTGAGTTGTGTCTGTCACTTGCGATCCCATGGACTGTAGCCCGCCAGGGGATTTTCCAGGCCAGAATGCTGGAGTGGGTTGTCATGGCCTCTTCCAAGATGTCTCTTGCTCTCCTGCATTGGCAGGTGGATTCTTTATCACTGTGCCAAATACCAGGTCTTTTTTTTTTTTTCTTCTTCAAGTTTTAATGACAGTTCTTGAAAGAAAAAATTATTCCAGGAATAAGTAATTTCTAGAGTGGTATTTTTATGCTTTAAGAAATTTGAAAGTCCCTTAGTTGTGCCTGCTTGCATGAATACCAACTGTCTAGTGAAAACTCAAATGTAATATTCTATATTAAGGAAAAGACTTTAATAAGGATAGAGTCTTAGTTCATAGATTTATTTAGTTCAACAATAGTTTCTTGGGCACCTGCAGTACTAAACATAGCATCAGGATTGGAAATCAAAGCTGAATCAAGGACATCATGTTGGTAGCTAGAAATTTATGAAAGGTATCCAGATACTGATTTGTTTCATGAGAATATTCTATTTGGATTATTTCCAATATTATGATACCTTAGTTTTGTTCAATTAAATCTGTGTTTCTCTGAGATTCTTTCCAGTGCTTTTGGTGATAGTGGGGATATAAAAAACAAAACAAATAAAAAACAAAAGCAAAAATACATTGATCCAGATGTTAACTCTAGTCATCTTGTTTATGAGATTTAAATAAAATATAGACTTCCCAATACTCTGCAAGAAGCTCAGCACTTGGTCATGATTTCAGCAAGTTCCTTCAAGTTTATAGGTTTCACTCCATTGATTGTTTCCTTTGCTGTGAATCAGTTTTCTAGTTTTATACAAGCTCACTTGTCTATTTTTGCTTTTGTTACTAGTGCTTTCGGGGTGAGATCCAAAATACTGCTCAAGCCAAACTCAAGAAACATTTTCCCTACACTGTCTTCCAGTAGTTTGACTATTTCAGGTCTTTATGTTCAAGTCTTTAATCCATTTTGAGCTGATTTTTATATATGACGTGAGATAAGAATACAATTTCATTCTTCTGCATCTGGGTATCTAGTTTTTCCACCATGTATTGAACGCTTATTCCTCCTTTTGTGTTTTTGGTACCCTTGTTGAAGATCAAAATGTATCTCTGGGTGTGGATTTATTTCTGAACTCTCTCTTCTGTTCTATCGGTTTATGCCGTGGTCTGAATGTTGGTGTCCCCCGCTAAATCCATATGTTGAAATCCTAATACACAAAGATGATGATATTAGGTGATAACATCTTTGGGAGGTGCTAAAGTCATCACAGTGGAGCCCTCATCATGGGATCAGTGTTTTATAAAAGAGGCTCCATGGGGATCCCTAGCCCCTTTTACCATGTGAGGACACAGTGAGAAGATACCAGCTTTGAACAGGGAGGAGAGACTTCACCATAAAAATATTTGAATTTCTCTTAAAATGTTTTGCATTATTTCAGGGGCTCATGACATGCCTTTATTTCTTTTAAGAAAAATAGAGAACTATTTTAATATACAATATTAACATATAAATATTGTATGAATATTGTTGCACTTTGAAAGGAAATTTAGCCTCTGTGGTGGAAGAAAGAGACTGAGAGATGAATAGGGGTTCCTGGTCTGGGGGGCATGAAAGATAGGATAATTCTTCACAGTTAAGAGGAGAGGAACCAACATAGCCACAAACTATAACTTATAAAAGGCAAAAGTACCTTGGGCCTACTGTGGTCCTGCTTAGAAATACTATAACTACTATAGAAATACTACTTAGAAATACTATAACTATAACTGCCTTTTAACCTTCAAAAATAATCACTGTCTTGATTTTTTTTTATTGGGATATAGCTGCTTTAGGGCTTCCATGGTGGCTCAGCAGTAAAGAAACCACAGGACATGCAGGTTCGACCCCTGGGTCAGGAAGAGCCCCTGGAGAAGGAAGTGGCAACCCACTCCTGGAAAATCCCACGGACAGTGGAGCCTGGCGGGCTACAGTCTATGGGGTTGCTAGTGTCTGACATGACTTAGCAACTGAATCACCACCGCTGCAGTTGCCTTACAATGTTTGTTAGTTTCTGCTGTATGATGAAGTGAATCAGCTACATGTGTACACATATCCCCTCCCCCTTGGATCTCCCTTCCACACCCCCCTCCCCACCCCACTCCGCTCATCGAGGCCATCACAGAGCACTGGGCTGAGAGCCTTGACCTCCCTGTGTTACGCAGTCGCTTCCCACTAGCAATTTTATACAGAGTAGAGCACATATGTCAGTCCTAATCTCCCAATTCACCCCACCCTCCCCTTCCCCCACTGGGTCCATATGTCCAGTCTACTAGGTCTCTCTTCCTGCCCTGAAAATAGGTGCATCTCTACCATTTGTGTAGATTCCACATACATGCATTAATATGTGACACTTGTTTTTCTTTTTCTGACTTACTTTGCTCTGTGTGACAGATTTTAGGTCCATCCATGTTTCCACAAATGACACAATTTTGTTCCTTTTAGCTGAGTAATATGCCTATTATATATAGGTAACACATCTTTTTATCCATTCATCTGTCAATGGACATTATTATTTTAATTGCTTATTACATTCCTTTACAATTTTATCGCTCCAGTGTGCATCCCTAAATACTAGTTTTACCTTGTTTTTAAACATTTGTGATTTAAATTTATTTTCTTCTATAGGTCATTATTTCATCCCATTCTTTGCCTTAAGATCTGTTGAAGAACCTGAGTCCTATGACCTGTAGTTTTCCACAGTTTGGCTCTTGCTGAGTGCATCTCAAGAGGCAGTTTAATTTTCTTTTGTTCTCTATATTTCCTGCAAGTGGTCAGTGAATTCAGAGGCTCTATCATACTCAAGTTCAATCCTGCTAGCAATGTTCTGTATGTGGTATTGTGTTCCTTCATCAGGAGGCACATCCCATCAGGTCTTCCTTTTGGTAATTTTAGAAGCTACTGGTGCTCAATTCTACCAATTCTTATGTTAATATTTCTCTAGTTAATTTGGTTTTCTGCAGCTTATTATCCATGGATTCCTCCAGAAGGACCCAGGGACATATTGTTCTCTGAGTTCCTGATGTTGACATTTTGTTTGTGCCTTTTTATACTTGGAAAGCAGTTTTCCTGGATATAAAATTTCTGTTTTATGTGTTTTTTCCCTCAAGTATTGTGGTAGTTAATTTCAGTGTTGATTTAGCTGGGCCACAGTGCCCATATATTGCCAAACACTGTTCTGGATGATTTACATTCAGTGGACTTTGAGTAAAGCAGATTGTTCTCCATAATGTGGGGTGTGCATGTTCAGTCCTGTCTGACTCTTTGCAACCCCTTGGACTGTAGCCCATCCGGCTCCTCCATCCATGGATTTTTCCAGGCAAGAATACTGGAGTGGGTTGCCGTTTCCTACTGCAGGGGAATCTTCCCACCCAAGGATCAAACTTGTGTCTCCTGCTTTGCCACGTGAATTCTTTACCACTGAGCCACCTAATGTGGCTTTCACTAGACCTCACCCATTCAGTTGAAGACTTGAACAGAACAAAAGACTGACATCCTCCAAGCAAGAGGAAATTCTCCACCTTAAATTATAGTATTGTCTCTTTTCTTTTCTCCAGACTAGTAGCTCTTGGACTTGAACTGTAAATTGACTCTCTCAGTTTTCCAAAACTGCAAGTCCAGAGTTTTGACTTGTCAGCCTCCATTATTGCAAGAGTCCTTTCCTTAAAACATACTCTTTCTCCCTCTTTGTCTCCAAATCCTATTGGGTTTGTTTCTCTGGAGAATAGTAATATAAATGTCTTATTTTAGAATAAAGTTTGATGTTGAAATGTGTGATGAATCTAACCTTTTCCCTTATGTGTAATTTTTTCTTTATGAACAATCTCATTTTCTCAGGTGCCCAAAGGAATTTCTTTTCTTTGAAGTCTAGAACTCAGGTCTTGTGCATGTTCTGTTAGATTTAGACATAAGTGTTTAAGTTTGGGGAGCAGTTACAAATGGTATTGCTTTTAAATTTTATTTTCCAATTGTAAATTGCTAACATATGGAAATATGATTGATTTTTATTTGCTGAGCTTGTATACTATACCATGTTAAACTCTTTCATTTTAGGAGTTTTTTGTTTTTTTTTTTTTTGTTTTTGGTATTTGGAATTTTCTACACAGTCATAGTGTTTATAAATAGAGGTTTAATTCTTCTCCTTTTTAATCTGTATGGCTTTTATTTCTTATTGTTTCATCTTTGCACTAGGTAGAACTTCCAATATGATGTTCAATAGGAGTGGTGAGATTGAACAGCATTGCCTTGATCCCAATCTCATGGGAAAGCATTCAGTCTCTTATCATTAAGTAGGATGTTAGCTTTTATTTTGGTAGATGCTCCTTTTGAGATTGAGGGTATTCTTTTCTATATCCTAGTTGGATGCAGGTTTTTTTTTTTTAATAAATGGATGCTGGATTTTGTCAAATGTGTTTCTGCATCAGCTGATATAATCATATGGTTTTCTTTTCCTTAAACTGTTACTATGGTGGATTACATTGATTGATTTTCAAATATTCAACCATTTCTTTTATTTCTGTGATAAACTCCAAATGGTTTTTGTGTATGATTCTTTCGTGTATGATACATAAAATCCTAGGTCTTTAGTTTACCTTTTCTTTTGGAAAACTTTTATGTCTATGTTCATGAGATACCCGTTTCTACAGCATTATTTTTGTATTCTCTTTCTCTGGTTTTGGTATCAAAGGTCCCCCCCTGCCCCCCACAAAGGTTTTAATTTACTTTTATTAGAAAATATAAGATAGCAATCTTGTCAGTTACTTATTTAAATATCTACAATAGATTCTCATTGTCTAGGAGATTAAGCCCATAATACCCTGATAATATTCTACCTTATATCAAAATTTAAAATGTATTTGCTTTAATTTGTAAACTTTCCTATTTTTATCCCTTTCTGTACCCTTTCTCCTGTTCCCATCTGTCCTATTACTGATATCCTGCTTGAAGTTCTCTAAGAGTGCCAGGCTGTGATGGATTTTTGTTTTTTAGTTTTTTTCACTAGCCACTTTCCTATCACCAGGAATATCTTATTCTAAGTCCATATGTCTAGTATCTTCTACTTTTTCTGTTCATATCACCTTTTAATAATGAGTTTCCTGAAACCCCAAGTGTTGCTGATTGCTCCCACCTTCGTGCCTCGAATCCTCTCTACACCAATGCCTCTTGAAGCCCTTATTTTCCTCCTCTACTGGTTGGTGAGTACTTTGACGACAGAGATTTGTCTTTAATTTCTAAATATTTAACAAAGCCTGGTGCATAAGTGGTGTCCACTATTTATTTGCTGATTAGATAAATGATAAACATAGCTCTCAGGGTCCTCTGAGCTCATCAAGAGAATGCATTATGCTTTTGTATTCCTTGCTAACTAAGGTGCTTTGCAAATAATGTATTTTTTGATGTGGTGAACAATTTTAATTTTGATGATTCATATATTACATTATGGCCTTTATCTTGAACATTTTCAATATATAATTTTTCAATATACAATTATGGTATAAGTTTAGAAAAGTAAATTTAATTTATGATAATGTTAGAACGCTGGTTTGTAGACTAAAATCCATTAGAGTTGGATGGATCAGAGTTTTGAGTTTCAATGTAATAATGGTTTCCAATATAATAATACTAAAATCATGGCATCCAATCCTATCACTTCACGGCAAATAGGTGGGGAAAATGTGGAAACAGTGTCAGATTTCATTTTCTTGGGCTCCAAAATCAATGTGGACAATGACTGCAGCCGTGAAATTAAAGATGCTTGCTTCTTGGAAGAAGAGCTATATCAAACCTAGACAGTGTTTTAAAAGGCAGAGACATCACTTTGCCAACAAAGGTCCATCTAGTCAAAGCAATGGTTTTTCCAGTAGTTGTGTATGGATGTGAGAGTTGGACCACAAAGAATGTTAAGCTCTGAAGAATTGACACTTTCAAACTGTGGTGTTGAAGAAGACTCTTGAGAGTCCCTTGGACAGCAAGGAGATCCAACTAGTATATCCTGAATATTTATTGGGAGGACTGATGCTGAAGCTGAAGCTCCAATACTTTGGCCACCTGATGAGAAGAGCTGACTCATTTGGAAAGACCCTGATGCTGGGAAAAATTGAGGACAAGAAGGGAAGAGGGTGACAGAGGATGAGATGGTTAGATGGTATCACTGACTCAATGGACATGAGTTTGAGCAAATTTAGGGAGACAGTGATGGACAGAGAAGCCTAGCATGCTGCAGTCCATCGGGTTGCAAATAGTCAGACATGAATTAGCAACTGAACAACAACAACAACAAATGTAATAATGGGCATCAGTGAATTATTTTTGCAATTGTAAAAAATTTAGCATAAATTATATATTAACCTCAATGAGGTTGTCCAGATTAACTGATATCTTAGATTCTTTGCTTTTGACCATAATTTTGTGAAATGATGATAGGATGGTAGCTATGGGCCAACTCAGGATGATAGCTATGGGAAGTCTTAATCACTGACTAATAAATACTAAATAATATTTAATAATTATAACTTTGAACACAGAATTTTTCAAAACATGGTACATGTGGGAAGGCTATATAAGTGTTTATTATGAGGGAAAGGAAATTATTTTTATGAATAAATTTTATTACATTTTATATTTCTAAGATCATATTTTCTTGTCTTAAAAGTTTAGTATTGGGAGATATCTTGATAACTGAGGATTCTGCTGAGTTGGTTTCCAGTGAATTATTTGAGATTACATGGTTAAATTTCCCAGGAGGAAACCAACTTCACCAGTTAAATTTCTTGGAAATATGCAAACTTTTTCTGTAACTTCACAGTGAATTGATTTTTTTTTTTGCGAATTACTTTGACTTTCTGAAGAATTTAATGCATGAAGTTCATCCTTCAGCAGCTCAAACTACAAAGATGAGAAAATGACTTTCCTCTCAAGAAATTTCTGCTTTGTTTCTGAGTAAGATAAAAAAGATGGATATTCTGGTTGTTTCTCAGAAACTCATTTAAATTAGTACTCTAGTTTTGTTTTAGGGATGATAGGGAAAAAGTTGTGTGTGAGGTTTTTTTGTAAATCTAAATTAGCAAATAATTTGAATAACAATCATTTCCAGTAGTCATGTATGGATGTCAGTTGGATCATAAAGAAGGTTGAGCACCAAAGAATTTATGCTCTCAAACTGTGGTGCTAGAGAAGACTCTTGAGAGTTGCTTAGACTGCAAGGAGATTAAACCAGTTAATCCTAAAGGAAATCAGCCCTGAATATTCGTTGGAAGGATGGATGCTGAAGCTGAAGCTCCAATACTTTGGCTACCTGATTCGAAGAGCCAACTCATTGGAAAAAGACTCTGATGCTGGGGAAGATTGAAGACAAAAGGAGAAGGGGGTGGCAGGGGATGAGATGGTTAGATAGCATCATTATGTATGCTATGACATAGCATGTCAATAGACATGAATTTGAGCAAACTCCAGGAGATAGTAGAGGACAGAGGAACTTGGCGTGTTGCAGTCCATGGGGTAGGAAACAGTCAGACACGACTTAGCCACTGATCAACAACATCCAGATTCTGTAAACTATTTTTGGAGATTTGAAAATATAGGCTTTCAAAAAAAAATGATTTATATGCCAAAACTCATGACCCATGACGAAGCAATCTCTGCCACATTCTGTCATTCTCTATCCTAGCACATTATTTTACTTCTAGGTACTTGGGCTTTCCTGGTGGCTCAGAGATAAAGAACCGTCCTGCCAATGCAGGAAAAATGGGTTCAATCCCTGCATTAGGAAGATCCCCTGGAGAAGGAAGTGGCAACCCACTCCAATGTTCTGGCCTGGGAAATTCCATAGACAGAGGAGCCCAGTGGGCTACAGTCCATGGGGTCACAAAGAGTGAGACACGACTTAGGTAGTAAACAACAGCAACAACTTAACCCTTAAATATCTGTTGAATGAACATAATATAACCTTATGGAAAAAGATAAGTTGTCTAAATCTCAGTAGCTGTATCTGTGATTAATGGTCCTCTACCCCGACCCACTACACAGGCTTTTGTGAGATGCTTGATTTTCTGTAACAGTTGATGAAATTATTAATGTTGGTTAACTGCCCCCCCTCCACCCCCGCCAAGGGCAGAAGAATTGCCCAGGAATGTATTTTCCATTTTACTTTTCAGGTTCCTTTTATCTACCTGCATTATAGGACTGCTTTGTTCATTTTTCCATGTATCCACTCACTAGACTCATATTTACTGTCCTGGAAATGTCCCAGAGGCTTTATTTTGAATTAAAGTTATGATTTCATGTGTGAAAAGTATTCAATTGGGAGCAAGTTTAGTAAGGTTTATTCAAAATATAAAATGACATTGTGGCTTTGGATCATAACTAATCGTAGCATTCACTGAACACGGGAGGTAGTATGTATGCTTTTTAGAAGCTAGTTATGCACAAAAGAAAAAATACCCAAGAATCAAATCAAACTTTTAATAATGCTCAATTGGAGTTCTGGTCATGTTTGAGCCATTCAGAGTCTAATCAGTAAAAGCCCCTTGAGTCAATAATTGCCTTCTCCTCGAATCACTGCAGGTATCTATTATGCTGTACATTATCCACATAGAAATGAGCATATGGTTATTGAACACATAACGAAACAGACTTTGTTGGAGAATGTTTCCTCTAGGATGCCTTAAACCATTCTTGAGCAGAATATTATGTTGGCTGCCAGTATCCCTTCTGTTCCTGGGGTCATAGGAGGAATCACTGCTAACCCTTTGTATTAAGGACAGTGAATAAGCACACGGTAAGAAGTTGAAAAGTTAGGAATTTATTTATTTATTTAGAGAGAACCATTGTTGTCCTCCATGAAGAAAATAGCAATAGTTGAAGTTTCTTAGAAGTTAGGAAAATACTTTTTCTCACATGTATAACATTTCAAGGAACTCAAAAGTTGGGGAGAGGTTTTCTTCAGAGTGGATCAGACCCTGATCTGCAGTTTGTTGCTGTCTTTTTAAAAATAACAGCAACAAAAATACATTTGATATGTTTAGGCAAAGAAGGGATGAAAAGTTTTAAAAAAGATGAGTAGGGCAAAATCTATGTTAACTTGACCCTGGCTCATTTCTGCTCTAAATTAACTGACTTTTCTCAGTAATACTCAACTTAAAAAGAAACAGGAAAATCAATAGCATATATAAACAGTCACTTTATTTGAATCAGTTAATTTAAATAATTGTAATATCTTATAATATTTTAACAACTGTGTTCAACAATGTAAGCATTTTCAGATTAGTCAGAATACTCATCATCTAAACTTTCTATAAAGTTTAGGTGTAAATAAAATAATTTTATTTTATATCTATGATATATATATACATTCATGATTACACATACACAATCATGTATATATATAAAATGATAGTAAAATATGAGTTTCAACCAAGTCTCTATATTGAAAGATGTCAGATACTAAAGTAATTGGTGAAAAAACAAATAAACCAATTAAATGGATATTATTAAAGAATTTTATTTAAAAAAAAAAGGGTGACTAATGAAACCAAACATCCTGTAGGAGTTACGAAAATAAGGCTGAAAAGCAGATGAACAATTCTACACCTTGAGGATATAAAAATTTTAGGGACAAGAAAATTGAAGGTGGGTTTATGAAGAGGATATTTGGGGAGACTTATTGATGTGCTAGGAGAAGGCAATGGCACCCCACTCCAGTACTCTTGCCTGGAAAATCCCATGGATGGAGGAGCCTGGTAGGCTGCAGTCATGGGGTCACTAAGAGTCGGACACAACTGAGTGACTTCACTTTCACTTTTCACTTTTCACTTTCATGCATCGGAGAAGGAAATGGCAACCCACTCCAGTATTCTTGGCTGGAGAATCCCAGGGACCGGGGAGCCTGGTGGGCTGCCGTCTATGGGGTTGCACAGAGTTGGACATGACTGAAGCGACTTAGCAGCAGCAGCATTGATGTACTAAGTTCCTTTCCTTTCCTCTGGGATGAAGGTTGTGGGGTACAAGTCGTCACCTTGAGCTTGGTGAGAGAGGTTTCAGTAGGGCCACTGAAAAGTATGGTATGTGTGACCTGCAAGTGGGGGTGGTGGACTGGTGTCTGACTTCCATCCGAGAAGTAGAAAGGGTGGGAGGTGGGGCTTTCCGGGTGGTGCAGTGGCAAAGAATCCACCTGTAGGAGTGCAAGTGATGTGGGTTCGATCCCTGGGTGGGGAAGATCCCCTGGAGGAGGGCATGGGAACCCACTCCAGTATTCTCACCTGGAGAATCCCAGGGACAGAGGAGCCTGGTGGGCTACAGTCCATGGGGTCACAAAGGGTCGGACACTACGGAAGCCCCTGAGCACAAGCCCGAGCAGGGGAACAACAGATGACAGAGCCACAACAATACAGGGTGGAGGGGGGACAAGTTTTAGCTTCCTGAAGGCCTGGGCAGCCTAAACTCAGCTTATAACGATTAATTAAGAGATGGCCATCTCCCTCCTCCTGAAGCAGTAACCCATGAAGGAGCAGAAGATGCAGTTTAGAAGAATGAATAGACACACTAGCCGGTGAAAGAGGGAAAAAAATCAATCATCCTCTCTTCCCCCAATACAGTGTCTTATCTGAAGCTAGTCTGAGCAGTATCCACATATCTGCAGGAGAGAAACTGAATTTCATGCCAAAAATGAAGTTTTGATTATTACCTTGCTTAGACACATTCAATACGTGTTAGAGCTTTCTTTGTAAGGAGCTTAAAGTGACCATAGCTGTGACTGTTATCTAAGAGACACTTGAGTTTTTGCGCAGGGGCAGGGAAAGACATACTGGTTACATTTATTTGTAAATGTGTAGAAAAATGTTTGGAAGGACAAACATCCAACGGTTCAGAGTAGAATTGGAGATACGGGGAATGGAAGCACTTGCATGTTTCCCTATGGGTATTTCTTCTCCAAAATGGTAGAATTTGGAAAGAAAAAATGGTAAGAGTTTGAATTAATTTTACCTTTTTAAATTTGCATTTTCAAAATCTAACACATTTTCAGTTTGTATGCATGTACACTTATTTAAACAAACACTGTCTACGCACGTAGTGACTGTGTGTGATTTCCATCCCTTGGTTTGTGTAGTAACTATTGAAAGCCCTATTTGTTTTTTTAAAAAAGTAACTGGCATGAGTAGCGCTGAAATTCCACACCAGCCACTTGTACTGGTGACCTCTGTGCAAGCATTCCTCCTGCTTTATGTGCTGGCATCTCTAGTTTGTACCAGAAGGACACAGCGTGCCTGGTTTCGCTATGAAATTCATGGAGCTCTCTGCTCGAAATAATATAAAAGACCTTTATTATTCAACCTGGGCATTCATCTATGCAACCACATCTCCTTAGGGAAATGCTGGAAAATGGGATTTTCGTGGCCTTCTCTCCTGTTTGACTTTTCTTCCCCACCACCACCCTGCTTCCCCTCATCCTCGTCCAGGTATCTATTAGTTATCTCCTTCAATAACGCTGCTCTGGCTGCATTGAAAGTGCTTTTTAATGTAGGAGATGTACTTCAGGCATAACACCAGGTCACTTTCTGAGTAACATTTTATGGGATTGATTAAACTTTAGCACCGTAACTGTTGACTTTACAGGCCAGAAAAGAGACTCAGTGTGTTCTGCTCTGGACAATCTGTGCCTCACAATTTTGAAAAATCAAATAGAGATAAGGGTCTAATGTGTTTAAAAAAGAAGCTGTCACCTTTTTTTTGAGTCTTCTATATTTCAAGGATCTCAACATTTAACATGAAAGAATATCTTTCACACTAATGAAGTTACCTTACAGTAAATATCTGTATATAAAAGAAGATGGACTTTTAAATCGTAGGGTAAAGATGAAGATTTAAACTGACGGCCTCACTGCTTCACCTCTGACTGCTCAATTCCCCCTCTTTTGCTGCAGGTGCATGAAGGTATGTTTGCTCTTGGTAGAGTTTCTTAGGTTGTGAGATGATGCACAACTAATGATTTTTTTAAATTAGAGAAACATCTTTTGGGCTAGGTGGCTCAGATGGTGAAGAATCTTCCTGCAATGCTGGAGACCTGGGTTTGATCCTTGGGTTGGGAAGATCGAAGAAGGGCATGGCAACCCACTCTAGTATTCTTACCTAGAGAATCCCCAAGGACAGAGGAGCCTGGCAGGGTACAGTCCGTGGGGTTGCAAAGAGTCAGACATGACTGAGTGACTAAGCACAGCAGACAGCAGTGGAATCATGAACCAAAAGCAAATTTTTTTTTCATCTGTTTTGGAACTGGGAAATCCACATCATTGACTTTATCTGCGCATGAAGATCTATCACCAGGTTGCTCAGTGACGTGGTCCACAGTCAGCAGAAACATACTATAGAAAGGAAAGAAAAATCTCATTAACTCAAATGGTTGACTTTGAACAGTGTCACCATATCTAAGTGGAAGCTGTGTCTCCCAGAATTTACTTCCTCTGTGGTTCTGGATTAGGGTTGACCAGATGAAGGAGCTGGGTGAACCCTGGCAGACAGAAGCCCGGCAGCAGTCACTGCACAAGGGCAGGTCAGCTAGCAGCGCTGATGTGCTGGAAGGCCCTGTGGGCATGACTGATCTGCTGGCTCCTGTCCCGGGTGGGGGCAGCAGCTGGCCCCCCCAGTCCCACCAGCTCTAGCTGTATCAGCAATTTCCGCTTCTCTGAATTGTAGGCCAGGTCCCTGAGACACTCAAAGGCAGACGGAAGGTCAGTCACCTTCATTACTGGGTTAGATGATGTGAGAGGCAGGTGTGTGTGTGTTAGCCACTCAGTCGTGTCCAACTCTTTGTGACTGCATGGACTGCAGCCTGCCAGGCTCCTCTGTCCATGGAATTCTCCAGGCAAGAATACTGGAGTGGGTTGCCATTTCCTTCTCCAGTGAGAGGCAGCTACAGGTTGAAATTTGTCCCTGCTTTCCTCCAGTGTGCATCCAGCTTTTCTTGACTGATTGTCCTACTGACCTTCAGCAACTTCAGATTCCCCATCGGATACAGAGTGTACACCTTTCCAGGGGCCTCTTTGTCTTACAGACGCATGTTCTCAATCTTGAATTATTTATCTGAAAAAATTGCCATCTCAATTAACTTCATTTTTCAGCTCTTATTTAATAAAACATTCACTTTCGCCTCTAGAATTTAAGAGGATGTGGCATGAAAACCTTGGTGAGTAATTTTTTTCTGATATATACTATCTGATTAAACTTTGCAATAAATGTAGAGCAATCTGAAGTTGGTATATTAAATGATTTGCAAATTGTGATGTGCTGCACTTTTCAGGTACATGCATAAGTAAAATAGATCAACTGATGTCTTATCAGTACTGGGGGAATTTTTCACGTGTAATCATTGTATTTTAAAGTCAGTAATATACACACTGTCTTTTAAAATACAGATGATATTACTAATGTTTCATCAGTAGGGCTTATGTCTGAGTTGTGATAGAGCTTTATTTAAAGCACAGTTTCCAGTATAGAAGGAAACATTTACTAAAATGGTAGCTATTATTATTACAATTATATAATTAAAAACTAAAACTGTTTCAGAAAGTGAAAAGAAACTAAAAAGCCTCTGGATGAAAGTGAAAGAGGAGAGTGAAAAAGTTGGCTTAAAGCTCAACATTCAGAAAACTAAGCTCATGGCATCTGGTCCCATCACTTCATGGTGAATAGATAGGGAAACAGAGGGAACAGTGTCAGACTTTATTTTTTTGGGCTCCAAAATCACTGCAGATTGTGACTGCAGCCATGAAATTAAAAGACGCTTACTCCTTGGAAGGAAAGTTATGGCCAACCTAGATAGCATATTAAAAAGCAGAGACATAACTTTGCCAAAAAAGGTCCATCTAGTCAAGGCTATGGTTTTTCCAGTGGTCATGTATGGATGTGAGAGTTGGACTGTGAAGAAAGCTGAGCGCCGAAGAGTTGATGCTTTTGAACTGTGGTGTTGGAGAAGACTCTTGAGAGTCCCTTGGACTGCAAGGAGATCCAACCAGTCCATCCTAAAGGAGATCAGTCCTGGGTGTTCACTTGGAGGAGGACTGATGCTGAAGCTGAAACTCCAATACTTTGGCCACCTGATGTGAAGAGCTGACTCATTGGAAAAGATCCTGATGCTGGGAGGGATTGGGGGCAGGAGGAGAAGGGGATGACAGAGGATGAGATGGCTGGATGGCATCACCGACTCGATGGACATGAGTTTGAGTAAACTCTGGGAGTTGTTGATGGACAGGGAGGCCTGGCATGCTGCGATTCATGGGGTTGCAAAGAGTTGGACACGACTGAGTGATTGAACTGAACTGAACTGAACTGAATTGAAAGCTGTTTCAATTGGCTTAAAAAGCTCCCTTAGTATTATTGTTTGTCTTTGGGAGTATGATCTGCTGAGGCATAGTCAGAGTAGTGGGATTGCTATTGGGCAGATGATTTTTGAAGCAAGTGCTGGCTTTGTTGGACTGCCCACGTGGTGCATGCGGTAAAGAATCTGCTTGCCCATGCAGGAGATGCAAGAGGCACAGGTTCGAATCCTGGATTGGGAAGATCCCCTGGAGTAGGAAACGGCAACCCACTCCAGTATTCTTGCCTGGAGCACCCCATGGACAGAGGAGCCTGGCAGGCTACAGTCCACGGGGGCTCACGAAGAGTCAGACATGACTGAGCGGCAGCAGCAGCTGGCTTCATGAACTGAAGCAATGTAGCTTTGTTTGTGCACATGCATACTCATTCCCCTACAGACACCCATATACCACCTGTAGATTTAGTCGTTGTACAATTGGCTTTGTGTTCATCTCTTAAATGCAAGTTGAAGTTCTAACCCTGGCTAATTGTTTTTAAATAGGTACTAATGATGGGAAACTATACAGTAGGATCAAGGTAAAGTGTGAAGGTAGGTGTTCTACCAACAGTAAACTACTAATATCTTTTGCCTGTTTGTAATAGCAAGCACAATCTTTCTGTATGTTTGTGTATACATTCAAATGCATGTGTATTTATTTACATACATACTGGGCTTCCCCGGTGGCTCAGCTGGTAAAAAAATCCGCCTGCAATGCAGGAGAACTGGGTTCGATCCCTGGGTTGGGAAGGTCCCCTAGAGGAGGGAACGGCTATCCACTCCAGTATTCTGGCCTGGAGAATTCCATGGATGTATATTGAGTCCATGGGGTTGAAAAGAGCTGGACAAGACTGAGCGACGTTTACTTTCACTTTTGCAGTTGTATAATGTGTAAATACACATATAAAATATTTAGTCTGCAATCAACAGGGCAATAGCAACAGAATATCTTATAGCTTTATCCTGTCCTATGATCTTTCTGTGAAGCTTACTTTCCCTTGATTTCCATAGGGAGTGATAAACCATCTTTTTCTGTCCTTGTCTCTGATTCTATAAACTCAAGAACTCAGTGAAGACATCCTCTATGCTTCCCTTCCCTTCCTCTACATTCTAGTCCCCCTTTCCCTGGTCTCCATATTCTTATCAAGCTATTATGAGTTTAGGTAAATGAAACATTATTTGACTCTTACCAAATGGCTTGAGACCCCTGGTATAAATTCATATATAAAAAATACTTATAAATATATGCATGTTTTCTGAAGCAAACCCTCTTCCTCCACTGGACTTGCAAATTTCCCCAATACTGTTATGATAATACTAGGTGATTTATTTTACATAAGGATGCATCTGAAGGGTGCAGCACATTGTGATTTGCAAACCATTTAACTTGCTAAGATCAGATTGTTCTGCTTTATCTGCAAAGCTCACCCACAAGGAATTTAATATAAAGGCTTTTATTCTTGTTGTTTCACATATTGTACTTTCCTGAGATCTGATGGATGAGTTTGAAATGGGTGTGTGGGGGAGGAAAGAAGGAAATTAGCCACTCTGCATCTTCTATGGAAAAGCGACTCCTAACCCTTCATTTCCCACAAGACCATAGAGAGTGTTCAAGGACTCCTAGGAGAGTGACAGCGTGGTCTCACAGGGAGACGTTATTACCCAGATGTAAGGTGAACGGGCATGGGCCCAGGAAACCACGAATCAGAATGCTGACTCTCTAGCTCGTATTATTACCGTGAAACTCAGTAAGGGACTGGGCGCCAGCACCCTCGCTCGAAGTAAAGAAGACACTCAGTTTGTTCCCCTCGCCCCTTCTCTTCTCTGCAGACACACATAGCATGGTGATATTGTGCCAAAGAGTTATGAGACCAAGACTGGTATCCTTGCTTGGTCACCAACTTATGTGGTTTTGGGCAAATTGCTTTACTTTTTTGGATTCCTCATTTGTAAGATGAGTAGGGAAATAGATATGATTTCTGAGGTCTTCACAACTCTCAAACTTTAAGGTTGTCTTTATATCAGCTCCCTTTATTTTTTAAACTTTCTTCCTTCCTAAACCATGCTTTCCTTTCTCTCATATCCTATTATGATAACTTAAATATTTTTTTATGTTTTAAAATTTTTATGGGAGTATAGTTGATTTACAATGTTGTGTTATTTTCCGGTGTACAGCAAGATGAATTAGCCACATGTATGCATATACCTCTGATAGCCTTTTATTTTTAAAAAATATGTACTTACTTCTGGTGGGTGGATCATTTTCATTCCACTTATACATTTAAATATTTATTAAGCTCCCACAATATGCCAAGTCCTAGCATGTAAATACTGAACAAGACAATATAGGAGGCATCCCTTTAAAGAAGAGGGGATGCAGACAAAAAATTAAAATATTTATTCATGTTGTGTGATGTTCAAGGAATGGGGAAATACAGGGTGTCATGGATCATGCTGGGAAAGACTGAGGGCAGGAGGAGAAGGGGATGACAGAGGATGAAATGGTTGGTGACAGAGGATGAGATAGCATCACCGACTCAATGGACATGAGTCTCAGCAAACTCCAGGAGGTAGTGAAAGACAGGGAAGCCTGGTGTGCTGCAGTCCA
Organism: Cervus canadensis; assembly: GCF_019320065.1. Classification (NCBI taxonomy): domain Eukaryota; kingdom Metazoa; phylum Chordata; class Mammalia; order Artiodactyla; family Cervidae; genus Cervus; species Cervus canadensis. The sequence continues at coordinate 34,878,291 of NC_057411.1, forward strand.
AGGGGTTGCAAAGAGTCAGACATTACTTAGTGACTGAAGAACATCAACAATGGGGTCAAACTGATAAAGGGATGGACATATGCCTCCTGGAGATTAAGAAATAAAACCCTGGAGATGTGGCATTGAAGTAGAGCCTTGAAAAGCAAGTAGGTGATAAACAAGCAGATGGAGAGGTTTAGGAGGTCAACAGGCAAGGCCGGTGGTTGACAAGATATTGGGGGTGGTAAGGATGAAATAAGAGTAAAGACAGTGTTCAAGTTAATGACTAGTTCATGGCTAGTGGATGAATTTGGGAAAACAGGAGGAGAGGGAAAGACAGTGAGCAGGTTGACTGTGTTTAGCAGAGGCTGATTCAATTGGAAAGCCATTGGTAATAACAGTATTTCGTATTTGCGTAGTGCTTTTCAGAGCAAAGCACTTCCATATACATTGTCTTGTAAGTCTCATAATGACTGGAAGGTAGATGTTATTATTCCTAATAGTGAGATGTTCAGAAAAATTTTCAAAATTTGGATACAGGCAAAAAGATGACCACGTGTCCTTTTCACGTCACAGTGTCTAACAGGGTTCTCTAAGTCTCCTGGGGTGGGGTGGTGATGTTACCATCCTGCTGGCCCCCTCATTAATGAGATAAATAAATCTTTGACTATATTCATTATATATTTGAATGAGAGTCATGCTTTTAGCTTTTTGAAAATAATACTTTGAGTGGAAGCAAAAGAGTATTTTGAAAGATTAACTGATTTGCTCAAAATCATGGTGTTATAGGAGCAGGAATTTGAACTTGGATCTTATGGCTCTAAATCTGGCATATTTTGTGATACATATGATGCCAAAGGGGAATTCTGAACAGTTTCTAGTTTCTGCTTTGTTTTAAATAAGAAGTGCACTTCCAGAGAAGCAGCAAGCAGACAGGCTCATTTCAATTCATTAATTTTTTAAGTTCACCAGCATTTTTGAGTTCTCTGAGGCTGCATCCTTCCATTACTTATTTTTTCTTTATTTTTTTCTTTTTTTCTTCCATTACTTTCTCAAGTGTCACAGATATCAAGATACTTGATATAAAAATACAAAAACTAATTATTAGCCTCAATTTTCCTGGAAACACAGAGGTACTTTGGGTATTTGGAAAGAATCTTGAACATTTTGGTAGATGTAGTATCCTTACTCTCCCTGCCAAAAGATTTTAGAGGTTATCAGTCAAACTTTAATCCCATTTTGGAATTGCCCTGTGGTGGTTAACTTAACTGGGCCATGCTGTTCATTGTTGTTGAGTCGCTAAGTTGTGTCCAACTCTTTGTGACCCCGTGGACTGCGGCACACCAGTCTCCTCTGTCCTTCACTATCTCCAGAGTTTGCTCAAACTCATGTCCATTGAGTTGGTGATGTTATTCAACCATCTCATCATTGGTCACCTCCTTCTCCTCCTGCCCCCAAACTGGGCCATGAGGTGCCCTGATATTTGGTCAAACGTTATTCCTGGTGTTTTTGTGAAGATTTTAGGGGATAAGATAAACATTTAAATCAGTGGATTGAGTAAAGCAGATTGTCCTCCCTCTTCGAACTGGGACATCAGCTCTTCTTGTCTTTGGACGAGAACTGAAACATTGGCTCTTCCTGGCTAGAGCCACACCATCAACTATCCTGGGTCTCCAGCTTGCCAACTCATCCAGCAGATCTTGGGACTTGCCACCCTCCATGATTGCATGACTCAAGTCTTTATAATGAATCTCTTTGTTTCTCTCTCTTTCTCTATCCACATATTAGTTCTATAGTTCTGTTTCTTTGGAGAACTCTGAATATACCTTCCTTCAAAATTTCCAAACATGGTAATTTGAGCCTCACATATTTGGAATGATCTGTTAGTTGGTTCTTCCTGATATTGAACTGTAATTTGTTTGCCTATAATTTTTACTCACTGCTTCTAGGTTTACTCTCTGTAATGAACTTTTATCCTAAATATGGCTTTCACATGCAACAACATTTCCCCTCTGATTTCAAGAGCAGTATAGGTTTATTGCAAAGCATTTGAAAATTAAAGTACAAAGAAGAATAAAATTATTGACTCATAATTCTACCACTCAGAGGCAACAATCATTGTCATCACGGTATGTATTTCCTTTCAGTCTTTTGTGTAGGAAAAATTTCAAATATGGTTGAGATCCTAATGTGTATACAGATGCATATTATTTTTTCATAGTTCTGGAGGTTGAAAATCTAAGGTCAAGGTACTTGCAGAGTTGGTTTCTTCTGAGGACTCTCTTTTTGACTTCTTATGGCTGTCCTCAATTTTGAAGCAACTGACAACTCTCAGCAGCACTGTTTATTTAAAAAGCTGTCTTTTGTTCCTGATTGATGAAGCAATCCTCATTACATGCAATACCTTTATTATTTTCAATTGATCTAACAACTCTCAAGTTATACCATACTGATTTATTTATTATAGCTTTACAATTAGTTTTAATATTTGATGGGACTATAATTGCTTCATGATGCTTATTTTTAAAATGAGATTTTCCTACTCTTTTATTCTTTCCTATTAATTTAGACTTTCAAAATTCAAAAACATCTGGCTGAGATTTTAGTTAGAATCTCAGTAACATTCTGAAACATTGTATCTCTTTTATCATTCAAATCTTAAAAAAAACTCTGTACATTTTTACTAGATTTTTCATATGGATCCTGCCAGTTATTTTTGGTTTTCCTTCAGTTTAGCTCAGTTACTCAGTTGTGTCCAACTTTTGCAACCCCATGGACTGCAGCATGCCAGGCTTCCCTGTCCATCACCAACTCCCAGAGCTTGCTCAAACTCATGTCCATCAAGTCGATGATTTCATTCAACCATCTCATCCTCTGCTGTCCCCTTCTCCTCCTATCTTTAATCTTTCCCAACATCAGGGTCTTTTCCAATAAGTCAGCTCTTTGCATCAGGTGGCTGAAGCATTGAAGTTTCAGCTTCAGCATCAGTCCTTCCAATGAATATTCAAGACTGATTTCTTTTAGAGTTGACTGGTTGGATCTCCTTGCAGTCCAAGGGACTCTCAAGAGTCTTCTCCAACATCACAGTTCAAAAGCATCAAATTCTTCAGCACTCAGCTTTCTTTATAGTCCAACTCTTACATCCATACATGACTACTGGAAAAACTATAGCTTTGACTAGACAGACTTTTGTTGGCAAAGTAATGTCTCTGTTTTTAATATGCTGGTTGGTCATAACTTTTCTCCCAAGGAGTAAGTGTCTTTTAATTTCATGGTTGCAGTCACCATCTCCAGTGGTTTTGGAGTGACCTCCAAAAAAGTATCTAGGTTTTTGCTCGATACTTTAATTTTATCTTTTTTTTCCACAAATGTGCATGAGATTTTAATATTTTCAAAGAGATTTATATTTTCAAAGTGGTGTTTTTAGACATAAAGAAAACATGCAGTTTCTGTAACTTCTATTACTGCTTCTAATCTTATATTACCACTTTGATTAGCTTTTAAAATTAATTCCCATAGTTTGCCTCTCTTGGGATTTCTGGATAGCAATCTTTTATCTTTCCTTGTAATTTCTTCTTTATTAATGATGCATTATTAAATTGACTGGAACTTTGTTAAATATGAAGTGATAGTTATGTTATTCCTGCATTTAATGGAACTTCTTTTATTAGGTCACTGATTAGCTTAAGGTTGGTTTGTGTCCTGCAAACATTGGAATGTAGACTTTACATTTATATCTAATACATTTTATCTTACTACTTTGAACTGTGAGCCAGATTTCAACTTATATAAAAGTGATGAGGCAGGCAGCCTCATACAGTGTTAGCCCATCTTCTTTCTCTGGGCCACCCGCAGCTCCAGAGATAGGTCTTCTTTCAAAAAGATAATACTGCACACAGATTCTTGTCCCTGCACTCCATATGCCAGCTTCCTACTGTTACTTGATTAACACCATTCAACAGCTATGGATCCTGCATATTCTAGTCCATTCATCCCATATTTCTCTATCTTGAATACAAAGATCTGAGATAATTTATTAAATCCTCCGATGCAATCAAGATAAATTAAACCTCTGGCACCCACCTACTTATGAGTCTAGTAATCCCAGAGGAAATGAGGCTAGCCCAGCTTATTCAGTTTATTTTCATTTTCTAATGCTCACACATCAGTTATCCCAAAGTTCAATATAAAATGTTTCTTGAATCCATTTTTTAAAAAAATATAGATATTTTTTCCTATCTGGATCCTGGGAATCTTTCCTATTCCCAAAATACCTCAAGCATTGACCCTGTGTGTGGGATCCTTACAGTTGTCTTTTCAATACTCTGGAATGTACTTATTTTGGGTCCTGAAACTTGAATTTATTTAAAATTGCTGGCTGTGTCCTTACTGTCCTCTACCTTTCTTGGGCTTTCATTCCTCTTAAACCACATTGGCATTTTCCTTTCCAGAGTGAAGGTCATGCTCCGACAGAAAAGACTGAAACAAAATCGTGGTTGAACAGCTCTGACTCCGCACGGTGAGTTGGCCATGATGCTTTCTTTGTTCTTGTGACAATAAATTCAGCTTAAACATGTGCATTTTGTCTACAGAATTTTTCCCAATCCTCAATCAGTTCTGGATTTTAGCTTTTAAAACAATATTCCTTCAGCTTTGTATAATTAGTAAAATTCCCTCTAGGTTATATGTCTTCTTTTAATTTTCATTTTTGATTTTTAAACCTAAGTTTATCAGGGTACACTCCTTACTCCTTATTCACTTTTCTTTTTCATTGGAATAATTTTTTACTGCATTATCAGCTTTCGGTAGAAAGTCCTGTGTCCTTACAGAACCATTTTCCCTCCTAGAGTTTCTGTTTACATACATTCAGGAAGGGCTAAACAGACATGTGCTGTGGAAAATTATGTGAAGAGAATTGAGTATAAATATTCAGATATCTGTCTAGCTATCTATATAGAGTTGTTTATATACATTTATATATTACAGGTAATTTATTTTTCAAGTTATATGTGTATATATAAATGATTATATATAAATTCATATATTTATATCTATGTGGTACATATATATAAATTTTTATGTTTTTACATGTATGCAACTTTTAAAATTATATTAAATAACTCTCTCTCTGTATCTATTTATCTATAGATAGATACCTTAAACTTAACTGAGTATGAGTTTATTGAGGAGACATAAAAGTTCTTTCACCAGAAGGCACAAGATCTTTCCAAATTTCCAAAACTAGTTTTACATTGGAATAGAAAAGATAAAAAGATTCACTTCAAAACACTGGAGAACCCTGTTGTACTGAGTGCATCCTGGGATCTGTGTTCCCCTGAATGCTCCCCATTGAGCATGGAGTCACTTCCGTGTTGAGGTCCTTGTCCTGTGACAGACCAGCACATCTCATCCTGGGGTTTGAGACTCACTGACACAGCAACTTGGACTTTCCCTTTGACCTTTGTAAAATTCAAGTTTTGGCTTGCGTTGAAATCTGTGTTTCATTGACTGTGAAATTAGGAGAATCTCCAAGGAGTAAAAGAATGATTAGCTTTCACTTTTGGATGAAAACATGCCAAGGACAAACACTGATTTTCAGATCCTTTATAGAGCACTGTGTGTTAGTCACTTAGGCGTGCCCGACTCTGTGATTCCTTGGACTGCAGCCCACCAGGCTCCTCTGTCCATGGGATTTTCCAGGCAAGGATACCGGGGTGGGTTGCCATTTCCTTCTCCAGGGTTACAGAGCACTGCACCTTATCAAACCTCACTCGGAGGCACCACTATTGATAGATCAGTGGTGGAGCCAACATCTTGCCTTTTAGCTCATTACCCTTCAGCTTTGGTTTCAGAGGCCCCCCAGCTTTGGTTATTGGACTGACTTTTGTAGATCAATTTGTTTATGACCTTGAAGAGTAGTGTTTTTAGATGACAGTCTCCAGATGATCCTTGTGTGCCAAGTTGCATCAGTGTCTGACTCTCTGCGACCCCATGCACTGTAGCCTGCCAGGCTCCTCTGTCCATGGGATTCTCAAGGCCAGAACAGTGGAGTGGGTTGCCATGCCCTCCTCCAGGGTATCTTCCTGACCCAGGGATTGAACCTGCGTCTCTTATGGCTCCTGCATTGGCAAGCAGGTTCTTTACCACTAGTGTCTAGTGGTTTAAGTGACTGGTGTTCAAATACCCTCTCTTTCTCTGAACTGTGTTGAACTGACATCTCTCCTCCACTCTCTTCAGAGAGTAGTTGTATTTTCTATGGGACCATAGCACTTTATTTATGCTTTTACTATATCACTCACCACCTGTATTTTAGTCAGTTGTTTATGTGTTTTCCCTCTGAATATAAGCTGCTTAAATGCAGGTGCTCCCTCTTATGAGTACATGGACTCTTGCCATATCACACAGGACTTGGAATGTAGTGTTCAACTAAATGCTGACTGCATGGACTCATTATTTTAAAAATTTAAGACATAGGTATTATAAGGTGGCTCAGTGGACTGTAGTGGGTGTGAGTGTGGGGATAACATATTATTTATATTTATTTTTTACTTTCAAATTAGAGTATTTTGAAGACTTGCCCTGTGTATGAAGACCTGTGTAGATCAGATGACCCCAAAGATTCCCTCTTTCTCTTCCTCTGTGTTTTTATGTTCAAATATCATAACCCAATCCTGAAATGGGTCATTTCTTGAAAACAGGGTTCCAAAGTACTAGGAAGCTGTTTCACTTTTGAGAGGAAGCCCTGAGCTTGAAATGATGCTGAGGAAGAGTCAAAGCAAATACCCATTTTTTTTTTTTTCTCTAGGTAAATTTGATTCCTTCAGACAAATGTTTAAAATGAAATGCCCACTGCATTGCAACAGGCAACTGTTGCTTTGGTATCTGTTTTACTTCCCTTCAATCCAAAGAGTTATCTTGTTTCTGTGAAATAAGTTTCCCTCTTTAGTTGTTCAGTTTGACTCAAGCAGTTTTGATATAGCATTCAGGGGTTATGAATAAATAAGAACCAGCTGTCTGGTAATTGGGTCATTCAGTTGCTCAGTCGTGTCCAACTCTTTGCAACCCCATGGGCTGCAGTAGGCCAGGCTTCCCTGTCCTTCACTATCCCCCAGAGTTTGCTCAGACTCATGTCCATTGAGTCGGTGATGCCATCAAACCATCTCATCCTCTGTCGTCCCCTTCTCTTCCTGCCCTCAATCTTTCCCAGCGTCAAGGTCTTTTCTAATGAGTCAGGTCTTTGCATCGGGTGGCCGAAGTATTGCAGCTTTCGCTTCAGTTCTTCTAATGAATATTCAGGGTTGATTTCCTTTACTGGTTTGATTTCCTTGCTGTCCAAGGAACTCTCAAGAGTCTTCTCCAGCACCACAGTTGGAATTGGTAATTGGGACATCACTGCTATCTAGTAGCACATTTAACACTCAACCTAGCTAGGCTGCATCACCATTTCCTTCCATCTTCCTTCTGCTATTACTTCCCCTCCCCAGGCCCCTCCAAAAAAGGCAGTAATGTCATTGCAAGCTTCAGAAGTTAGCATTAAAATGAATACTTTTTAATTTCTTTGGATGAGATGGGGCTCCGGGCTCTGGGACAATGCTGATGGATGATGTTTTAATGCAGCTGAAATGTTATTTTTACTGAACCAGGGAAAACTATAAATTTTGCTTCATTGCCACTGATGGCTCTATGCATGAAACTATGGTGGCGCCCTCGGCCGTGAATAATCACCTCCGCACGGCAGATGTTACTTTGCGGGGAAAGCAATTCTTATGCCGAAGAATTGTGGAAAGATTAATTGTCTACAGCTGTTTCATGGCCCACAGCAATCTTGATACATTTATGATAAGTTTAAGAGCTCACTAGAGGCAGCTCCTATTCCCTGTTGTGAGAAGGGGGGCGGGGGACGAAGCCAGTGGCTTTATTTTGACACCTGGATTCATAGAATCTGTCAGCTCCATTACAGCCTTCATAGAAATCCGGCTGCTGGCAGTTCTGAAATGATTGTGAGTGAGGTAAGATGCAGGAATTATCCATACGTAGATAAAGAAAAGGAGACTGAGAAGAATTATTCAAATTTGTGCAAATGAATTGCTTCCATTTTTCCTCCCTCTGCCAAGTGGAAATTGAACGTGACCCGCTCTGACCTTTCTCTATTAAGTGCTGCAAATTGCAGTAAATGCACAGTTCTGAGTGCCCTAATGAGACAGAGCCCCAGCAATGCCTCATTAATAAGGGGAGTTTGACCTTGCTGGTCAGCCCTTCATTCGATATTGAAAAGAAATAAGAAAAAAGAAGAGATGACCCACTGTAAATTTTGAACAATACATTTGATTTAGTTTGCATATACTCCCAGCCAGATGGTTCTCAACTTTTCTCCCTCCCTGGGTTTCCCTTCAGCCACAGGCTAGAAGGAGGGGTGCTTACCTTTCAGGCACCAATGAAATGTGAAGACAGAGATGGGGGGAGTCTTGGCAAAGCCAGTGCAAGGCTGCGCCCCGGGGAAAGGACATTCATCTCCTCCCCATCTCATCCCTTGTAAACTGAGGCCATGAGTTTTTTCTTTCCTCTCTTCCCTTCCCTCTTTCCTGCCTCCCTACCTCGCTTCTCCCCTGCCTTCCTTTTTCCTTTAAAATAAAGGGAAATGTCAATTTTGAAGTGTGCATGCGCGTACTTAAAAGAGGTATTGGCCTTCTGATTCTTATTGTGCAGACCCATGCTGAGATAATCTGTCTTGTGTAGGAAAAGCTAGGGCAAGAGGTGGAGTCATGCCACTTGTATTTGGAGGATTATTTAACCTTATTAAGCAGGGAGGGTGGTTGCTAGATGTGGAACTGGGACTCAGGGCTCCTGGGTCCTCTTCTTAAATGCCTCACTAGTTACAAATTTAACTTTAGGCTTCCTTTGCACGCGTGCATGCTAAGTCACTTCAGTGGTGTCTGACTCTTTGCGACCCTTTGGACCATAGCCTGACAGGCTCCTCTGTCCATGGGATTCTCTAGGCAAAAATACTGGGGTGGGTTGCCATTCCCTTCTCCATTAGGCTTCCTTCAAACCAATGCTAATAACACCTTTAATTGTATTCAGGGAATTTCCTAAATATCAGGAGGCCCTATGAGCAAGTTCTTAAATTTATTTAAGTAACAATTCCTTATACACAGAGAGGTACTTAAAGAGGTCATTTCAAGAAGCATAGACATATCACCTTGTTAAACCTTAAATGTTTAAAGGGATCCTAGAAGTTATTTCCTCCAAACTTCTAGCAAGAATAGGATCTGTCTACAGCATCCCTGATTTTTTAAAAAAATTAATATTCATTGAATAGTTGGCTCAGATAGTAAAGAATCTGCCTGCAATGCAGGAGACTCCTGGGTTCAATCTTTGGGTCAGGAAGATCTCCTGGAGAAGACTGGAATCTTCTCCAGTATTCTTGCCTGGGAAATTTCATAGACAGAGGCGCTTGGCAGGCTACAGTCCATGGGGTCACAAAGAGACTAACACACACACAGTTGCTTTGATAATATACCCAATATTGAAGGTAGGCTAATTGCCTCATAATCAGACTGTTTCATCACCGGTAGCTGACTTGTATGAATTTCTTTCATATATATAATATTAATGAAAAATAATGTCATCATGTCCTGACCATATCACAATGTCCAGTTTGAATGGAGCATCTGAAACCACCAAAATGAGAAAATTAACCCATGGGAGAACGGCTTTTCCACGTTGTGCTTTTGGATTATGCTTTTGACTTGCCTAGAGAGATGTTCTAAGGATCTGCAGCCTGATGGTCTCTGTTGAAATTACAGTATTTGGGAATATTCTTCAAGATTTCCCCTATGCAATGTTCTTTTCATGAAGACCTACTGGGAAATATCTTTTTTTTAAATTTTAAACATGAAAAGCTGGGCTTGTTCTTGTGATTTGGTTTGATTTTATCTTAATGGATATGTCACTTAAACCTGATAGTGTTTCCCTCATTTCTTTGGCTATCAGGATGCTCAGAACCAAATTTATAGTCTACTTATTGCAAATATGCTAAAGAAGGAAATGGCAACCCACTCCAGAGTTCTTGCCTGGAGAATCTCATGGACAGAGGGGCCTGGTGGGCTGCAGTTCATGGGGTCGCGAAGAGTCAGACACGACTGAGCGACTAACACACATATTGCAAATATGCAGAATCCTATGGCATACATTAAAAGGTATTTTTCAAATCTGGTACCAGAATCTGACTCTGGTACCAAATTTAAAAAAGAGTATACAGTGCAATTCATGTCTCTCTCTCTTGTCCCTTTCTACCAGTCAACAAGTTGTCTTTTTAGAAGGAACTACTGTTACCAGTTTCTGAATATTCTCTCCTTTTATGACATAAACTGAGATGACACAGGTTATGTGGTGGTGGTTTAGTTGTTAAGTCATGTCCAACTTTTGCAACCCCATGTACTGTGGACCACCAGGCTCCTCTGTCCGTGGGATTTCCCAGGCAAGAATACTGGAGTGGGGTGCCGTTTCCTTCTCTAGGGGATCTTCCTGACAACTTCCTGAGACAGGCAGTCTGCTGCATTGCAGGTGGATTCTTTACCAACTGAGCCACCAGGGAAGCCCTGATAAACGTTATGCTCTGTGCCAAAGGTGACACAGAACCATTGAATGGTTGAAGAGGGGAATCAAACAGATCAGATTATGTGTTGGTAGGACTTGTGCTGCTGCTGAAATTGTGTGGGGCTGGAGGTACAGAGGGGCAACTGGGAGACTGCTTTTGTAGTCCAGGCAGGTGCTTATCAAAGAGGATGGAGGGAAGGTGGATTTAAAATCAGCAGGATTTAGTAATTCAATAGATGCTGAAGATTAGACAAGGAGCATTCAAAGACGATTAACTGATTTCTAGCTTCAGAGACTATGTGAACCCTGTAACCACCCTCGGGGGTAGAAAGGGAGGAAATGAGTTACACTTAGAAGTGCTGAGTTGCTGAGTAATATTCCATTGTGTATATGTACAGCAACTTCGTTATCCATTCAGGAATGACTTTGAGTCAGTTCTAATGAGGTGGATGAACCTAGAACCTATTATACAGAGTGAAGTAAGTCAGAAAAAATATCGTATTCTAATGCATATATATGGAATCTAGAAAAATGGCACTGAAGAATTTACTTACAGGGCAGCAATGGAGACACAGACATAGAGAATAACCTTGTGGCCATGGGGAGAGGGGTGGAGGGGGTGAGATGTACGGGAAGAGTAACATGAAAACTTATATCACCATACGTAAAATAGAGAGCCAACGGGGGAATTTGCTGTCTGGCTCAGGAAACTCAAACAGGGGCTGTATCAACCCAGGGGGCTGGGATGAGGACGGAGATGGGAAGGAGGTTCAAAACGGAGGGGATATATGTATACCTATGGCTAATTCATGTTGAGGTTTGACAGAAAACAACAAAATTCTGTAAAGCAATTATCCTTCAATAAAAATAAATAAATAAATAAAAAGTGTTGAGTTGTAGTAGTTTGAGGAGAACACCCAGTAGGGGGCAGAGGCAAAAGGATGATGCTGAGAGATGGTATCTAAATGAAAGGACTTAAGAGGTCATAAGCCTAGAGATCACAGGAGAAGACTCACAGAAGACTAAAGTATAGGGTTTCACTCAGGGAGAATGAGTGGAGTGTTGAAATGTGACAGGTTTAGAACTATTTAAATGTTTTGCCTTTAGTTGTCTTTTCTCCAATCTACTTCCATTGCCTGATGCCATCTCTGGCTCACAGTGCTTAGTGAACAATGCACTATTTAATCACCATCTGAACGAGTTTGCAGAACGCTTCTCCACTTTCATTTTGAAATTATCACTGTGGTGTCAAAAATATCATGGTTGGTTGCTGTAGTCTACCTGAAGTATAATCTTGGCGGAGTATAATAAGGCTGAATTGGATAACCTTTAAAAATTAATGTAAGTAATAGTTTTTTTGTTTTTTAGTTGCTGTATAATTCTAAGGGCACATATTAAGTGTGTGAGAAGTTAAAAGACTCCAGAAGTATAAATAGTTTTACAAAAATCACTGCCTAGACTTTTCCTCTAAGGATGTATTTTAAAAATGCATTTAAAAACATAAATGAATTTACAGTTAAAAATGAGATATGTTCAATTTTAGTGGGTAATGCCAGACTTAAAAGTTTGTTTTTATTTGTAATTTTTATTTAAACTAAAAAAAAGTTTGCCCATTTCTCCTACCTCTTACCCCCTGCCTTTTGCAACCACCAATCTGTTCTCTATTTTGTTTTGCTTTTCAGATTTCACATATAAAAGAGATCATACAGTATTTGTCTTTCTTTGTAAACTTATTGCACATAGCATAATGCCTTTGAAGCTCAACCATGTTGTTGCAAATTTCATTCTTTATGACTGAATAATATTTCATTGTGTGTGTGTGTGTGTGTGTGTGTGTGTGTGTGTATCTCACTTGGGTAGTGGCTACAGGAGTGTATGAACTTTTGATAATTACTTAAGCAACATACTTTTGATTCATGCATTTTTCCATATGAAATAATATATCCATAAAAAGTTAAAAGTGGGGAAATGCAGGGGAGGGTAAATTGGAGACTGGGATTGACATATACGTATTACTAAAGCACACGACTAATAAGGACCTACTGGACAGCATGGGGAACTCTCCTCAGTACTGTGTGATGGCCCACACGGGAGCAGAACCTAAAACAGAGTGGATATGTGTACACACATAACTGGGTCACTTTACTGTACAGTAGAAACACAGCATTGTAAACCAACTATGCTCCAATAAAAATTAATTTAAAAAAAGTTAAAAATGGCATTGGGCTACATAGTTTGATGAAACATATTTGACGATGAATTTTCCAAAACTAGATTCTAATCTGTTTCTAAAGAACAATACAAGTTAGAAGAATATGCAAATTTCCTACTTAAAAACAGGAATGACATTGAGGATGAGAGTTCAGAGTGGCAGGAAGTTAGAAGTGAATAAAATCTCACGTTTTCTAAGAGAAGTGGCCCCTCACCCTATAACCAGTGCTTCATGAAACAGTATTCTGAATGTCCCTCTCAGAGTTAACACAGGGCCTGGATACAGGCAGGATGTAGTAGATGGAAAGACCTCCCTAGGGACCAAACGCAGACTGGCAGCCTCTGGTCCAGTTGTGCATAAAATCCCTGAAGATATGCACAGAAACACTAGAAGCTTTGAAAAGAAAATATTCAACAATTTCAAGATGCAAAGATTCTGTGTTTTTTATTTTTGTTGTTGCTATTGCTGCTGTTGATTTTTTTTTTTCTCATGGGATGAATCAGGAAATAATTTCTCAGATAGGTTTTACATAATTAAAGAAATCTCTCTGCCTAAAGGAAACCAACCAAACCAGAGAGTGGAGCAAATCCCTTGACTTCTGATTCACTGTAAGGATTACACTGGCATATGATTCTAATGATACAAACCTTTTTTTTGTGGTTGATAGGGTGGCCTCTGCAGTCAGACTGCCTGCAGGGGTCACATCTGGATTCAGCCTTTTACAAATTGTGACCGAGCTCATTATTTAATCTCTCTGTAAAGTGAAGATGAAAATAGTATGCATCTCATAGGCCTCTTCTGTGAACTGAATGAGGCTGTGCAAGCCAGATGCTTATCACAGTGGATGCCATGTAGTAATACCATGATTGGTCTTAGCTATTATTGTTAATGGTATTGATCACAGTGTGATCCTCTGGTTACATTAAGGACAGGATCTCAGGTTGAGACTAGCATGCATGTAACATTTATTGGTTTACTTTTATTTCAGGGTCCCAGGTTTCTCCAGGCTTTAGAAACACTCTCCCCCCCTATCTTTCAGACTTGGGGGACATAATGAAGTCCATTGTTGCTTATGTCTGGAGGTGTCATGCTGTTTTGTGGGTTTCTTTAACTTTCTTCACAACTTCAGAAGCTCTTTGAGGTCAAGTCTTCCAAACAGGTCATCTGTTTTGTGCCGAGACCCTCACGATACATCTAGGTTGCCTTCAAAATCAGCAGGGGACTGGCATACTCTCATTTTATTTTTAATTAAATTAGATTAAAAAAAAATTTAATTTTACAGGGCAGCCATAGAATATTCTGGTGTGCAAACATGAAACCTTTATAGGTTAAAAGGTACCATCAAGTTGATCCCAATTGTATGTTCTTTGGTAGTATCACAATCACCAAGAAGAAATGTTTTTCCCCTCAGAGTAAATTAGCGAATATTGCCTAAGAAGTTCATCCAATCATAGAAAATGATCTCCAAAGTTCAAACAAGCTAACCAGACATCATCTGAACTATGGCTAAATCATTTTCTGTAACTGGATGATATTCTAAGGCAATATTTGGCAATTTACTCTGAGACATTAGGATTCCTGCTTTGACCTGGACTGGCCCAGGGTCAGTCATGTAGCTTTTAATTCCCTGCCTGTGCTGATGTTTAGAAACATAGTGACTTGACTTTAACTATCTGTTTGGGAGCTGCTAGTCAGCATCTTTTTACGCTCAGACCACTTTCTAGAAAGGCCTCCCAAGATGAAGAAGTGAAGAGATATTTCATCTGCTTTCCTGGTGGAGATTTTTAGTTTTGTATTTTGGGCAGGTCTTTATTCAACTCTGCATCTTGCATCCAGTCTTGTGACATTCCTTCTCATCTCTCTGCTCGCTTCCCCCAGAGAGGTGACGGCTAGGGCTAGGCTGCAACTGGTGACACTGTGAGCCCCTCTGATGTGGGAGATACGATGATAAGATCTAACCAAGAGCTACAGACTCAGTTCCCAGTGTCCTTCTGTGCCAACTCAGCCCAGGTTACTCTTTCTGGCTGCGCTCCCACCTGCCCAAACCTGTATGAATAAAAAAATTATCTGTAAATGCACATGAAGCATTTATTACAATTCTGTACTCTGGACCATAAAACAAATCTCAATAAATTTAAGAGGCTTCAAGTCATATGAAGTACCTTCTCTAATCATAGTAGAAATGAATTAGAAATCAATAACAGAAAGACATCTGGAAAATTTCTAAATACTTGGAAACTAAAAAACATATGTCTAAATGATCCATGGGTCAAAAGATAAATAAAAAGGAAATCAGAAAGTGTTTGAACTGAATGAAAATAAAATCACAACGTATCAAAGTTTTTGAGATGCTGCAAAAGCATTACTCAGGAACTGATAAAAACAGAAGTCTATCTTAGGAAAGGAAAAAAGTTCCAAATCAATAACCTCAGTTTATACTTGAAGAAGTATAAACCAGAAGTGGATCCTTAATTTTTCAAAGTAAATGGGAGAAAGTACAAAGACTGTACTAGACACAGTGTTTCAGAGGAACAGAGCCAAAGTTGATGGTGTATTTCTGCATCAGCATCCGAAGACCTGAGCATCAATGGAATTGATGGTGTTAGTCCCAGTTTGAGTCTGAAAGCCTGAGTTCCAGGAATGCTGGTGCCCAAGGGCAGGAGAAAATGGAAGTTTCAGCTCAACTAGAGAGAAGACTTATCCTTCTGCTTTTGCGCTTGCTTCAGGCCCTCAATAGATTGGTGATGCCCATTCACACTGGTGAAAGTGGTCTTCTCTACTTTATCAACCAATTCAAACGCTAATCTTGTCCAGAAATACCATACAATCAGAAGTTATACTATAAATAGTTATATAATAATAGCACCAGTTATCTGGGCATATCTTAGTCCAGTGAAATTGACACATAAAATTAACCATCACAAAGACCAAGTAGAAATCAATGAAACAGAAAAATGACAGAGACAATCAATGGGATTTTTTTTTTTGAAAAGATAAGTAACATTGATAAACCCCTAGCTAGGATGATTAGAGAAACAATGAGAGAAACACAAAGGCCAAGATCAGGAATAAGAGAGATGATATTACCACAAATGCTGCAGATATTAAAAAGAAAACAACACAGTATTATAAATAACTTTTCCCAACAGGTCAACAACTTAGATGCATGGACAACTGCTGGGAGCCGGCACACGAGATCCCACCCATGACAAGGTCATGAGGGAGAAAACCTGATGGGCAAGGCGGATCAGGTTTTCAGGGATTCCGAAAAGCTGCCCCCGGCGCTCACCTTAAAGATGATATCTGTCTTTCTGATGCTTGCTTCAATAGACTACTCCCTAATTTCTGTGACACAGGCAGAAGGCCTTCCCCGATCTCTTTCCAAATAAGAATCAATTTAGAACTTTAATCAGTAAGTTTCCCGAGTGGTGGTATTTTATGAGATTATCCAGGGTGAAAGGAGTGTTTTAATTTAAACTCCTTTGCTGGTATTTTAGTTTGTTTGGCAAATGCGTTTATGCCCTTGGTACTAATATGCATGATTGCTTATAATACCTTAATCATAAAACAGCATAAAGAACCTGATCACATAAAGGCCCTAATAGGCACAGAGCCCTTTGGGTGTGAGGAAGCCCTATTAGAGAACACAAAAGATTTAGAAAAATAAGAGTTTAAAATTGTTAATTTTAACCAGGAATGCTAAACAGGGGCTGCCTCACTGGAGCTGCAGAGTCTTTGTGTGGTAAACCTTTTAGATAAATTTAACTGATAACTTCTGCAAAAAGACTGACCTTTGTGTTCATTAAAGAATAGATTACGGAAAACAGCTTTGCACTCACCTAGGTCATAAAATGTCAATAGGCCCCAAGGCCAGAAGATAATGTACAAGACCCTCATAAACAAAGAAGTATGCAGAAAACACCCTGGTTTCGTGAAGAACAAGCTGATGTAATGTTAAACTATCTTCCCCTCAGAAATGTACTAATTTAGGGTATAAAAGCTACAGTAAAAAAATAAAGCATTGCCAGACTCTGCCAGACCCTGCAAACACCCCCGTCTGGTCATTCTCTCTCTCTCCCTCGCAGACTTGGCCCTATCAAGGCTGGTCTCATGTGTCTTCTCTCTCTCTCTGTCTCTCTCTGTCTCTCTCTGTCTCTCTCTCTCTCGCCGACACCGTTCATCCTGAGGGTATCCCCTGGATCCTGCCAAGGCTGGACCCCGGCAGACAACTTCCTTGAAAGTCTTGGGTTGCCAGAGTTCACTCAAGTTGAAACAGAATAACTGAATAACTCTGAATTTGTTAAAGAAATTGTATTTGTAGTAAAAAAGAAAAACAAAAGGCTGCCAGAGAAAACCCCAGTTGTACATGGCTTTACTGGTGAGTTCTTCTGTACATTAGGGGAAAATATATATGCCAATTATACAAAATTGAAGAGGAGGAAATATTTTCATTATGAGTACAGAATTACTTTGATATTAAGACCAAAGACATTATAAGCAATAGAAAACAATAGATTAATTTCCTCATTAAAACAGATACAAAAACTCTTAAAATTCTAGCAAGTTGAACGTGATGATCATAAAAATGATAACACACCACGATCAAGTGGAGTTTATCCCAGGAATGCAAGGTAGAAATGACAACTGAAAATTGATTAATGAAATTCACCATGTTAATAGACTAAAAAAAGGAAAATCATGTGATCATCTCAATAGATACAGAAAAAGCATTAGGTGAAATCCAAATTCCATTCTTGATAAAAAAAATCACAGCAAATACCAATAAGGAAGAGGCTTCCTCAATCTGATAAAGGGCATTCATGAAAAACCTACAGTTGGAATCACACATAATGGTTAAAGACTAAATGCTTTGACCCTATGATCAAGAACAAGACAAAGATGTCCACTTTTTCTACTTCTATTTACATTATACTAGGGGTTCTAGTCTTTGCTGTCAGGCAAGAAAAAGAAATACAAAGCAACCAGACTGGAAAAGAAATAGTAAAAATGTCTTTATTCACAAATAACACAGCCATTTATGTAGAAAATCTTATGAAACTACTGAAAACTCCTAGAACTAATGAGTTTAACAAGGCTTTGGGATACAAGATCATGCTAGCAAAGAACACTTGGACACTGAAGATAAAGAACAATGTCTGTGGCCGCTCAGGGCATCCGTCCTGCCTCCAGTTCCCCCCCGTGATGATGGCAGCAGTGAAGACCTACCGCTGGCAGTGCATCGAGTGCAAGTGCTGCAACATCTGTGGCACCTCCGAGAATGACGATCAGCTGCTCTTCTGTGATGACTGCGATCGTGGCTACCACATGTATTGTCTAACCCCGTCCATGTCTGAGCCTCCTGAAGGAAGTTGGAGCTGCCACTTGTGTCTGGACCTGTTGAAGGAAAAAGCTTCCATCTACCAGAATCAGAACTCCTCTTGATGTGGCCACCCCCGACCCCTCATACATCTAGGGCTGTTCTCTCCTCCTTTCTGTTTTTCATACCCACTTTCCCTTCCCCCTCTCTTTCTCGAGTCCAGAGAATCGCAGGGTGGTCACGCCAACCTGCCTTTGGCAGCAGCAAGCTGAGGTGGTAGCTCTGACCACCTCTGGCCCCAGGCCCTCAGGGAGAACGGAGCAGCACACTGCTCCAGGGCATGGCTGCGGGCCCAGCTTCCCCCTGCTCGCCCTGAAGTGCACTCGCTCTGTCTGCCTTGGGCCGAGGCCCTGGTGATCACAGGGTTCAAACCTCCGAGAAAGAGTGGGAGAGCAGCTCACTTCTCTCAGCTCGGCCTCCACTCTGGCCCCAGGGTTTTCCCTTCCTGTGAAGGTGAGTCAGACTGGGGCCTATGCCAGAGCAGCTGGGAGTGAGAACTGAGCAAGCTGGCAAGCAGCTGCCCATGCCCTCGTGCTGCTTAGCCTCACCGCCTCCTTCCCCGAGTGGCTTTCTGCGGCCCTCTGTTCCTGCAACCCAGGATCCTTTACCTGAGCCAGGACGCTCTTGGTCCTGCTCCTGACTCTACCCGGTTCCCACCGACCTGCCCCAGGGGGAGTAGCAGCCTCGCCCTGATGTTCCTTGTGCTTGCCTGTTTCATTCTCACAGGCCCTGGTCTCTAGTGACTGAAGCATTCCCCACCCTTGTTATTTTCTGTCTTCTGCCCCGCCCCCCTCCTTATTCCCTTTGGTTTTGTGGGGAGAGGGGAAGCATCACGGGGCCAGGCCAGAAGCTTGGGGGCCACTGGGAGATATTGGATAATGTGCCTGTTTTTTAACTCGATGAAAAAGCCTACCTCCGAAATCCCCTTTTTGTTCTTCCTGGACCTGGGCATTCAGCTCCTGCCCTTAACTGAATTGGGAGCCTCTGCCGCCTGCTCTTGTGTATCCTGTCTCCTGGGTCGTGGGGAAGCCACCTAGACATCTCTTTCTTCCCTCGCACACTTGGCTAGCAGCTGGTAAGGTCTTTCACACCCTGATTCTTTAATTTTCTGCCTGGTGACACTTTAATAGGGGGAACTGTTCATCCCAGGACAGCCTGGAATGTCCTTCCCCTTGGCTGTGGGCAGGCCCTAATTCACTGTCACTTTGGAGTTGAGGTGTCTTTTTTTTCTTTCTTTCCTTAGTTCCTATATTCTAAGCATTAGTACAAATAAACATTTTTACACAGAAAAAAAAAAAAAAGAACAATGTCACTTAAAACAGCATAAACTATTAAGACATATATAGTGATAAATCTGATAAAAGATGTGCAAAATCTCTACACTAAAACTATATGTCATTGCCAAGAAGTTTTGAAAATCTATAAATAAACAGAATCTATTTATGAATCAGAAGAATGTTACTGTTCCCAAATTGATGTATATATTCAACACAACTCCATTTAGAATCCCAGTAGGCAAACTGTAGAAACTTGACAAGTAAATTCTAAAATCCATATGGAAATGTAAAGGACCCAGAAAGACTAGCCAAAATAGTATTGAAAAAGAATAAAATCAGAGGACTTTCCCTACCTCACTTGAAGTCTTCTTACAAAGCTACATTAATCAACGAAGTGTGGTATTGGTGTGAAGATAGACATATAAATCAATGGAACAAAACAGAGAGTTCAGAAATCAACCCACCCATACATAGTGAATTGATTTTTCTAAACCAAAAAGACAATTTAGTGGAAAAGAGATAGTCTTTTTCAACAAATGTTGCTGAAACAATTGGTTACCCATATACAAAATAACGGACTTGGATATATTTACCTTGCACCACAGACCAAAATTAATTTAAAGTGGGTTCTAGACCTAAATATAAAACATAAAACTATTAAACCTACAGGAAAAAAATAGGTGAAAATTATTGTGACTGAGAGTTAGGCAAATTTCCTTAAAAACAACACAAAGACATGATTCATGAAAGAAAAAAAATTAAATTAGACTTCATCAAAATTACAAACTTCTTCTCATCATAAGACACTGAGAATGAAACGACATCACAGATCGGGAGAAAATATTTGCAAGTTGAATATTTGATAAATGTTGCTATTGTTCAGTCACTAAGTCATGTCCAATTCTTTGTGACCCCACGGACTGCAGCACTTCAGGCTCCTCTGTCCTCCACTCTCTTCCGGAGTTTGCTCAGATTCATATCCATTGAGTCAGTGATGCTATCTAATCATCTCATCTCTGCCACTTCCTTCTCCTTTTGTCTTCAATCTTTCCAGCATCAAGGTCTGGAATGAGTCGGTTCTTCACATCAAGCAGCCGAAGTGTTGGAGCTTCAGCTTCAGCATCAGTCCTTCCAATGAATATTCAGGGTTGGTTTCCTTTAGGATTAACTGGTATAATCTTGCAGTCCAAGGGACCCTCAAGTGTCTTCTCTAGCACCACCAATTTGAAAACATCAATTCTTTGGTGCTCAGACTTCTTTATGGCCCAACTCTCATATCTGTACATGAACTACTGGAAAAATCATATCTTTGACTATACAGATCTTTGTCAGCAAAGTGATATCTCTGCTTTTTAATACTCTGCCTAGGTTTGTCATAGCTGTCTTTCCAAGAAGCAAGTATCTTTTAATTTTATGGCTTCAGTCACCATCTGCAGTGATTTTGGAGCCCAAGAAAATAAAATCTATCACTGCTTTCACTTTTCCCCCTTCCATTTGCCATGAAGTGATGGGACTGGCTTGTCATGATCTTAAGTTTTTTGAATGCTGAGTTTCAAGTCAGCTTTTTCACTCTCCTCTTTCATGCCCATCAAGAGGCTTTTTAGTTCCTCCTCACTTTCTGCCATTAGAGTGGTATCATCTGCATGTCTGAGGTCACTGATATCTCTCCTGGCAATCTAGATTCCAGCTTGTGATTCATCTAGCCTGACATTTCACATGATATACTCTGCATAGAAGTTAAATAAGCAGGGTGACAATATGTAGCCTTGTCGTACTCCTTTCCCATTTTGAACCAGTCTGTTGTTCCATGTCCAGTTCTAACTGTTGCTTCTTGACCTGCATACAGGTTTCTCAGGAGACAGGTAAGGTAGTCTGGTACTTCCATTCCATCTCTTTAAGAATTTTCCAGTTTGTTGTGATCCACACAGTCAAAGGCTTTAGTGCAGTTAATGAAGCAGAAATAGATGTTTTTCTGGAATTCCCTTGCTTTCTCCATGATCAACAAATGTTGGCAATTTGATCTCCAGGGTTTTACATCTGGAAGTCCTTCATTCACATACTGCTGAAGCCTAGCTTGAAGGATTTTGAGCATAACCTTGCTAATGTATGAAATGAGCACAATATCTAGAATACACAAGGAACTCTAAAAATAATCATAGTACTCAATAAAATGAATAGGGAAAAGATCTGAACAGAAATCTGAGTTTTGAACAAATATTCCTTGAGTTTTTCATCAAGGAATATATATGGATGGCAAATAAACATATTAGAAGATGCCTAACATCATTCGTGGTTAGGAAAATGTACATTAAAACTCCATGGCTGATTCATGTCAATGTATGACAAAAACCACTACAATATTGTAAAGTAACTAGCCTCCAACTAATAAAAATAAATGGAAAAAAAAAACTTCCAATGACATACTACTACACACATGTTAAAATGTCTAAAATTAAAGCCTGACCATGTCATATGTTGGTGAGAATGTGGAGCAACTCTTCTACTCTACTGGTAGAAATGTAAAATGGTACAATCATTTTAGAAGGGAGCTTGGCATTTTCTTAAAAAGTTAAATATACAATTACCATATAACCTATCCATTCCATTCTTAGGTATTTATCCAAGAGAAATGGAAGCAATGTCCATGGAAAGATTTGTACATAAGCTGATGTCAGCTGTATTTGTAGTGAGTGGTTCCAGACTGGAACGACCCAAATGTCCATCAACCTGTGAATGGAAAAAAGAAATTGGGGAAAAACTTAGCAACAAAAAGGAATACTTATGCAAAATGAATGGAATTCAAAGGTCTTACACTGAGTGAAAGAGGCCAGTAAAAAATAGTGTACAGTGAGAAAATGCAAACTTCTCTATAGTGACAGAGACCAGATCGGTGAACTGCCTGTGGAAGGGAGAGTTGGGAAGGGGAAGGGGTGGGAAAAACAGATTACAAAGGGCATGAGGAAACTCTTGGGAGTGATGGATGTGTTTATTATTTGATTTTGGTTATGGTTCTATGGGTGCATACTTATTCAACTTAACGAAGTGTACATTTTAAATATGTGCAGTTTGTTGTACGTCAATCTTATCTTAATAAAACTGTTAAAAATTTCCACCATGTGCTTAAGGACTCAGACTCTGCAGGTTGCTAGGCCTGTATGGATATCTCTATTCTATGGCCCACAAGCTTTTCATTAAGTTATTAAATCTCTTTCATCTCTAGTTCCTTCATGTGCAATATAACCTCAAAGTGTTGATGTAAGAAAAAAGTGATATAATTAAAACAACAAAAAGCAACCAAGCAAATACACCAAAAATTACCATGTCTAAACAAATAATACTATTATTGGTATCATATGAGTTCTTACTACTGACAGTTTGCTATTAATATAGAGGGAATGAAAAGGACAGAAACAGTTGTGTGGATTATTTAGAAGCCCATCATAAATTTGTAATGATGGCAATAAACCTGTCTTAAAATCTTTGGACGTGGTTCAAGTATACAAAAATTCCTGTGTGTTTTTTATGAGGTGACCTACATCTAATACCAATAGCCAAAGTTTCTATAATCTCTTATATGTGATGTAATATAATGACATGCTGCCTTATTTCCATTTCAGTCCATTCTATACACTGCAGTTGAAATTCTCCAAAAAAAAAAAAAAATCTTCTTCTCCCTTGCTTAGTTACCATTGGTTTGCCATTTCTTAAAGAATTAAATTCAGTCTCCTCAGACTGGCATTGCAAGTACTCCAAAACTTTGACTACTTTTTGCTTTCCTTAGAAAGTTTAGTGTAGAGGTTAAGAGTATGAAGCTCTTGGGATAGGACCACCTGGTTCTATTCTCTGTATGCCTCAGTTTCATTCCTTGAAAATAGGAATGATAACAATATCTACTCTCCAGGGCTATGGTGAGGGTTAAATAAACTTGCATAAGTCAAGCTCTTAGAATAGTGACTGGTTTATATAGTAAGAGTTCAAGAAGTTTCCGGTATTTTTTGCCCTTATTCTATCTACCTCTTCCTCTATGCCTCCCCATGTATTATTTTCTCCCATCACATTATTTGTTATTCCTTATAGGCTGAATTATGTCTCCCTTCCTGAAATTCTGATGTCGAATATCTATCCCACAGTAACTGAGAATGTGACTGTATTTTAGAGATACGGCCTTTAAAGAGGTGATTAAGTTAAAATGAAGTCTTAATCCAATCTGACTGGTGTATTTATTAATTTAAAACATTTTAGTTTATATCAGCGTATAGCTGATTAACAGTGTTGTGATAGCTTCAGGTAGGTGGACAGAATAGTTTCAGGTAGACAAAGAGAGGCAGCCATTACATATACGTGTATCCACTCTCCCACAAGCTCCCCTCCCATTTGAAAGTGAAAAGTGGAAGTCCCTCAGTCGTGTCCAACTCTTTGTGATCCCATGGACTGTAGTCCATGGAATTCTTCAGGCCAGAATACTGGAGTGGGTAGCCTTTCCCTTCTCCAAGGGGTCTTCCCAACCTAGGGATCGAACCCACGTCTCCCGCATTGCAGGCGGGTTCTTTACCAGCTGAGCCACAGGGGAAGCCTCGTAATACTGGAGTGGGTAGCCTATCCCTTCTCCAGCGGATCTTCATATTCAGGCTGCCACATAACATTGAGCAGAGTTCCTTGCACTATAATACAGTAGGACCTTGTTGGTTATCCATTTTAAATAAAGCAGTGTGTGTATGTTGATCCCAAAGTCTCTTACTATCCTTTTCCCCTTATCCTTGCCCCCGGGCAACCGTAAATTTATTCTCTATTGACTGGTATCTTTATGAGAAGAGGAAATTTGAATACACGAAGGGACACCAGGGATGCACACGCAAAGGAGAAAGGATACAGTGAGAAAGTGGCCATCAGCAAGCCAAGGCGAGAGGCCTTAGAGGGAACTAAACCTGCCAACATTTTGACTGCTTCCAGAACTGTGAGAAATAAATTTCTGTTCCTTAAGTCACCCAATTTGTGGTATTTTACTATGATACCCCTTTGTAAACAAATGCATTCTTCCCAAATATACTCTGTTTTTCTGTTTCCACATCTTTACTTTCTCTTTCCACATGAAGCTATCTTCCTCAAATACTCTTCCCCTAAAAGCTGCCTTTTTGTCAAGCTTCTTCTAAATACTGCAATGCGTCCTTTAAAATGTTTTTTGGGCTGTCAGTTAGAATTAATTTCCCTCATCTATACTTTCATAAGCATGCTGTTTTAGTCTTCTATTAAAGAATATTCACTTTTGATTGTCTTTACCGTAAATTCAGCCAATGCTTTGGCCACTGACGTGAAGTGGTATTAGTATTAGTATTGGCCAAAATACCAACACTTTGGCCACCTGATGTGAAGAACTGACTCATTGGAAAAGACCCTGATGCTGGGAAAGATTGAAGGCAGGAGGAGAAGGGGATGACAGAGGATGAGATGTTGGATGGCATCACTGACTTGATGGACATGAACTTGAGCAAGCTCCAGGAGTTGGTGATGGACAGGGAAGCCTAGTGTGCTGCAGTCCATTGGGTCGCAAAGAGTTGGACATGATTGAGCAACTAAACTGAACTAAACGGCTATCTAGCTAATAGAATCCCAGCATCCTCTGTAGCTAGTTGTAGCCACATGACTAAGTTCTGACTAATGGCAAATGAGTAGAAGTCATGGGTACAATTTTTACATTATGGCCTAAAAGGAAAGAAGGAAAACCTGCCCAAAGAAGTGTTTCTACTCCTGCTGGCTGGACTGTGAACTCAATGTCATCTGGAGCAATCATCTTGGACTAGGAGATGTTGGTGACGGTAGCACAGAAGATAAAAGCAGCTGGGTCCCTGATGACTGTGGAATTGTATCAGGCCTGGATCTTTTCAATCCTTTTAACAGAAGTACAAACATAGACAGCACAGTAAACAAATAAATACACACACATCTATGAACACACACACACAATCATAGCTAATACACTATCCAAACCAGAACAACCAACTTTTTTATGCGGGGATGTCTTAGATTAGAAATATGTCAACATATTTCAACTTGTATTTTTTCCTGTTTTTATAATCAACATTGTCTTTTGGCAACCTCAATAAAATGTCTCATTAGTTAAATGTGGAATGATGAATAGGGACAGTTAACAAGGCATAAATCAATCAGATTTTCTGATGAGGTCATAAGCTACAGTAACAGTCTTTTGTAGCAGTAAATTCTCAAGTGCTTGATGTAACTTGAAATTTGTAAATGTTTCCAACCTAAGTATAATTTTTAGGTTGGATGTAAAGAGAGTAATTGGAATCAGAGGCTAAGTGGAAATAATACAATAAAAGCAACAGCTCTACACTTATTCCTGAGAACATGTTCCCAATAGCTGTCATCATAAATTTACCCCAAAATGTACATTATATAATTTTTTTCATAAAATATATCCAACCAATCATTTGTTGCCAATTCCTGAAAAAAGTCTTAAAAATGAGAGGATTGACTGTTTACAGATTAATCTTTTATTCTCAGGGAGGCAGAAGAAGGGATGGATGGGGAGGTGAACTGTTGGAGATGGGATGAGACTAATGAACTCTGCAGAAGAGGAAAAGCAAATGGTCTCGAATATTCAGCAGTTTCCAAATATTTATTTAATGCCTATTATATTTCATGTATTATTCCAGGTGCTGAGGGTTCAAAGCCGAATAATATTTCTATCCCAAAGATGCTTATAATACAGTTGGAGAAGCAAACAAGTAAACTGACTATAAAACAAAAGAAAGTCATTGGTTTTCATTTAATTAATTTTCATTAATTTCTAGAGGCAATTCTTTCAGAATACTACATATTCCTGCACACAGGATTTGGTTCAGACATACATAATTAAGTACAACCATTCAGAGACTTTCTTGAGATTTAATATATAGAAACTGGGAAAAAGGATCTCTTTTCATTTGGATTATTATCACTTGGAACCACAAGATTCCTAATACAGCCTTTGTATGAATTTCCTGGAAGTCTTTAGATATTTGGCAATTGTTAAAAATGAACGATAATAAAAAAAAAATAAACAAAACAAAACAAAACAAAAAAAAATGAATGATAAGTGGATGATTTATTTTTTGGGTCAATAATAACCTTTATGATGTCTGCTATCACATTTGCCTTTGTTTTCACCCTTTCACACTCCCTACCTTCTTCCACACATACCCACTATGGTCTAAGCAAGATTCAGTATTTCCTTTCATTCCTCAAGATGGAAATGGACTCTATAGGCACTGGTGAGCAAATAAGCAAGACAGGAGAAAGTACATTATGTAACATAGAGCTTCAACCTGCAGAATCCCTTTAGTCATCTCCTTCTAAGACTCTGCTTGGCCCTTGGATGCTGGCCTTCCTTTGATCACTTCACCTTTCCCCAATTCTCTACCTCTCCCAATTCTGGTTCCTGAGTCCTGGATCTTTTTTACTCAGAATAATTTAGCTCTGCCCCAGCTCATCCAAACCCACATTTCTTCACTTATTACTCCATTGAACAGACAAAAGACACCCCAGATACTAAAATTTACCTTCCTTAGAATATAGCAGAGGGAATGTAAATCACAAAAATTTTGAGTCACTTATAAAAACTCACCCAAAATTATACTTGAATATAGAGATAATTTAAATTAGGGCTGTAAATCTTTTGGATCAGTGTGGGCTAGAGCAGAGTGTTTAGGAATAGAAAGATAAAATCTAATTTGGGAATTTATCTTTCCTGGACATAATCAGGTTGGTATTTTTACAAAAACTTAGTGTGAGTACGTATGTTTACCAGAAGATTTGACCTGACAGATGCTTGACTGATAAACATTTGTTTCACAGGTGGGTGGGTAGGTGGCAGGCAAAGAAGTCGCCATATCATGTATTCAGCCTCCTGGATAGAGTTCCAAGAGAGAAAATGCGCTTGAAACTATCTATTTCACTGTCTTCATGTTTCTCCCTTTTCTTCTGTCCCCCCCACCATTTTTTTTTTTTTTTATTTTCCCAATTTTAACTTTTTCTTCAGGATCTACGGTTCAGAAGGGAGTTCTTTACGGAAAGCTGGAAATGCTGAGATGCACTGGGTCTTTGGCTGGGTACACTGATCATTTCTTTTTAAAGTCAGAATTTCCTGTTCACCTGAAATGATGGCTTGGCATGTTCATGGGTATATTTCAAATCCTGAAACAAAGGGAGGATGTAAGTGTTTATAAATTTAGAATTGTTCAGCAAGAGTTCACAGTTCAGTTTTCCTGGAATTGGACAACACATCATTCTGATTCTTTCTCATAACCAAAGGCAGTTATTCCCATTTTTATTTTGTATTGCTAGTGGTTTAAGTGTATCTTTGTAAGGCCTTTAAAGCTATCTGGCAGTTAGGCAGAGTATAAATAACCTTTATTGTTATTATCATTGTATGTAGCATTCACTCTGTTTTGCTGCCATTAATAAACCATTCAAGCAATGTTGTTGCAATGTATAATATTAGCAGAAGGCTCCCTGGGGAGACATATGAGAGGGTGTTTAATATTCTGCTTGTTCCTCAGTCCAACTTTCCACAGGCAGAGATGTTAGAGCATGTTCAAAGTTCAACTGAAAAAAAATCTATGAGATTAAAAAACAACACTAAACATGCTACTGTAATTCAGAGAATTGCTTTAGCTGTAGCATTTTTGCTAAATTAGAATATTATAAATTAACCAAGTTAATATGCTCTTAGAATTCTTCTTTGTAATTGAAAAACATACAAGATAATTTCCACAGACCTATGTAAAAGAAGTGATTTTTCAGCAGCTTGGTCAAACTAGTATAGATAAACTTAGAAGCAGAGTGAGTTTTCCACTCAAACACTCAATTATGAACTATTTTTGAGCAGAGATAGCCTGTACTTTGTTTCTTGTCTCATAATACTTCATCGATGTCTTCATAGAGCTCAGATTCAGTGTTGAAATTTAAATTCAGAAAGAGAATATGGTAAAGCCCAGAACCATTGACATGTTAAGAAGATGTAAGGTAGTGCATACAAATGAATTTTATGTACCACGGGCTGTTGTGAAACGTGACCCTGAAGATTTTCAGAAAAATATTGGATTCTCAAGGATCTGCTTAGATCTGATAACTAACTACAACAGCATGTTGCTGTTGACTGTTAGGTCCACAGAGCTTTAAAACAATTTTATCTTCACTGCATTGGCTCACTGTAGCTCTCAGCTCCATGTTGAAATCCCTTTGAGAGTTTGCTTAGGGATTTAGATGTTGTTTTGCTGTGTAATAAATGATCCCAAAATTTAGTGGCTTAAAACAGCAACAATTTATTTAACTCAGGATTCTGTTGTACCATAATTTGAGTTGGGCTCAGATTAAATGTAATTCTGCTGATTTTAACTGCGCTCACTCACATTTATGTGGTCAGCTGCTGTCAGGTATGCTGTTTTATTTCTGGGGTTGGCTGGCTGTTGGAGGGTGGGCAGCAGCGATTTTGGAGCCACAGGTCCTTCATCATCTAGCAGGCTAGGCCAGGCTTATCTGCATGGCAAGTCAGAGTTCTAAGGACAGACACAAAGAGGACAAGCCCCACTGCACAAATGCTCGTCAAGTTTCTGCTGAGTCATGCTTGCTAATGTACCTCTGGTCATTGCATGTCACCTTGTTGAGCACAGAGTCCAAATGGGAGACACTCAAGGTGCCATGCCAGGGGAAGCATGAATACAGAACAAGAATCTGTGCAAGTTTTACAATCTGTCACAGTAATAGACAGTCTTGGATAGCCAGAAACAGCTGTAGATGTTTGTCACTGGCTATGATAATCTTTGAGATATCATATTATCTTGTCTAGAAAGGGAGCATAATGCTTTGAAAAATCCTTGGCCTTGGATTCTAAAGAACTGGTTTCTTGTTTCTGGCCCTGCTGCTAATTCACTGAATGATATGGAACAACTCACGGACCTCTTGATCATTAATCCTGCAAATCTTAAGTTGAGGTCGTTTTTTGGACTAAATCCTGCCCCCCCCCCGCCCCCGGTCACATATTTGGCTTTTACTGGCCCTTAATTCTTTATCCGACTTTAGATGAACCCAGTGTTTCACAAACTACATTCCCTGGAGCCTTCCTTATCTCTGAGATGCTAACATGGTAAGGGCACAATGATGAGATCTTTTAGAAATTTACCGGCATTCTCACCTCTCAGAGAGCTGAGGTATTTTGAGGTTTCAGATGAATGCCTTTTCTTATATGATACTGAAGGACGTAGAAAAAAAATAAAAAAAAAATCAGAACCACAGAGCTGAATCCAAAACCTTATTCTTTCCCCTTCCCCCGAAACTTCACTTAAAAAAAAAAAAATTCATTCATCACATCATGAAATGTGCTCGTGAGCATGTGACTACAAAGTAATTCATGTGTGTGTGTTTGTGCGTGCTCAGTCATGTCGGAATCTACAACCCCATGGACTATAGTCGGCCAGACTCCTCTTTCCATGGAATTTTCCAAGCAAGAATAATGGAGCTGACTGGCATTTCCTTCTCTAGGGGATCTTCTCAGGGATCGATGAACCTGCGTTTCTTTCATCTTCTGCACTGGCAGGAAGGTTCTTTACCAGCTGAGCCACAAAGGAAGTCCTGCACTGTATTCTGTAAAGCCTTGGTGGCTCACTGGTAAAGAATCTGCCTGCAGCGCAAGAGACACTGGTTTGATCCCTCAGTGAGGAAGAGCCCCTGGAGAAGGAAATGGCAACCCACTCCAGTATTGTTGCCTGGAAAACCTCAAGGACAGAGGAGGCTGGTGGGCTACAGTCTATGGAGTCGCAAAGGGTCAGACACGACCGAGTACGCACAACACACTGAATTTTATTTAACCACGTCCTTGTTGATGCTCCTTTGAGCTAATGTCACTCTTTCTTTGCGATAAACATCTTTATACATAGATTATATGCATTATGACAAACTTAGGTAAACATTTTTATAAGGTAAATTCCTAGAATTAAGCCCCCTGTGGGACTTTAAAATCTGGATAAATGTGGAGAGCTGAACAAACATTTAAAAACAAATTGATGGCACCTACGTTTGTCAGACACTCGATTAAAGCCGTCTGTTCGAAGGTCCTGGAGGAGCGGGGTTGTTCTGCATCAGCAGTTAGGTGGGTGGTAGGTGGTAGAAACACGCAGCAGGTCACAGGGGCCGGCGCATTCGGGTCACATGAATGACGCCACCCCGCCCCGCCCAGTTCCGCAGAGCTCTCGCGTGACTGGATCCCTAGCGTGCGCTGTAGCCTCATGAGGCGAGGGATGGGGTGCTGCGTTCAGGTCTCGCGAGATCAAACAGGGGCCTAGAGAAAGGTAAGTTCTGTTCTCAGTGTCTGTTTATTAATAGGAAAAGTGAGGCCCAGGGAGAATTGGTCAAGACCCTGGAGCAAGCAAGATTAGAAACTAGATCAGTCTGACCACCAGTCAACCACCTTTTTTTCTATTCCAGCGTGTTTTATCCACAAGAAACTTGTATATTTTCGAGTGTGATTAGCAACCTCGAAACGTAAGCTTCAGTTGTTTAGTGGCCAACTTGTGTCCGACCCTTCGTGACCCTGTGGACTGCAGCACGGCTGCTTCCCTGAAAAAAATTCAGTTAATTTTGAGTTAATTAACTCAAAAGTTTTACTTTACACTCAAGGTTTTTGGTATTCTATATAGCTATACTATCTTGAGAGACGTTTACAAGTGCTTCTCAGGGAGTTAGCCTTGAGCGTGCTGGAAGCTAATCTTGACGGGATTCACCCAAGAATCTGAGGTAACCTGGCTAGAGGCCACTCTAAAAACAAACTGTTTTGTCATGATAAGTAGAAAAAAACTGCTCGCTGTGCTTTCTGACACTCACGCCTCGCTCGTTCTGCCAGTTGCTGTTTCTGACCTCTGCTGGGTGGGTCTCAGGATTGGGAAGGTGTGAGAGGGATGAGACAAGGATGAGGAGCATCTGTGACTGGTCCTCTCGTCATCTGGAACCGGGAGCTCTTTACACAGCAGAGGCACAATTACTGGCACTTGTTCTCATTGGAGGCTTTTGGTGTGTTCATCAAGGTCCTGCACAGGGGACCTCTGGGTACAGTTTCCTGCCCCCTTTTCAAGGTCACATTGCTGGTGGGGGTGGTTCTCTTTGGTGAGAAGTTCAGCCTTCTCCTTGCAAGGTCATTTTTCTTTCCCCTTAGCCGCAGTCTAATCTAGTCACAGCCTTTCAACTTCAGATTTATTCTCAAGAGTCAAGCAGCAGTCTTTGTGTCCACTAAATTCCTGGGGTCATCTGTAAGTTTTGGTTGCATCTCACTGGGGAGAAAGTGCCCCCACTGTTCTCCCTCCTCAGGTGGGGAGGAGACACACTGCAGCTCAGGAACAGTGTTCTCTAGCACTGACATCCTCTCTCCACAACATCCTTCACACACGTGTGAATTCTTTGTTTTCTCTCACATAGCTTGAAAGTGGGAACCATGAGCTGCACTAAGTTTTCATGGTTTCCCAGTTTCTCAGCATAGCCAGCTTACATAGTTTAGCCCCTCAGTTTAGGGTGTGAGGCACCTAGAGCACTCCTATTATTTTCAGCCCTTGGTTCTTGCTGAAAAAAGTGCATAAGAAGCATTGCTTCAGTTTCTTCATCTGAAAGATGATGAAGTTGGCTTTCTTGATCTTTGGACATTGCTATGTACTGAATTGTGTTTCTTCTCTGCCCTGTGCCCTGCCTCCAAATTCACCTGTTGAATCCTTAACCCTTGATGTGACTGTATTTGTAGATGCGGATTTTATAAAGTCAGTTCAGTTCAGTTCAGTTGTTCAGTTCAGTTCAATGTCTGACTCTTTGTGGCCCCATGAATTGCAGCATGCCAGGCCTATCTGTCCATCACCAGCTCCTGGAGTTTACTCAGACTCATGTGCATTGAGTCGGTGATGCCATCCAGCTATCTCATCTTCTGTCGTCCCCTTCTCCTCCTGCCCCCAATCCCTCCCAGCATCAGGATCTTTTCCAATGAGTCAACTCTTCGCATCAGGTGGCCAAAGTGTTGGAGTTTCAGCTTCAGCATCAGTCCTTCCAATGAACACCCAGGACTGACCTCATTTAGGATGGACTGGTTGGATCTCCTTGCAGTCCAAGGGACTCTCAAGAATCTTCTCCAACACCACAGTTCAAAAGCATCAACTCTTCGGCGCTCAGCTTTCTTC
Source organism: Cervus canadensis (assembly GCF_019320065.1). NCBI lineage: Eukaryota > Metazoa > Chordata > Mammalia > Artiodactyla > Cervidae > Cervus > Cervus canadensis. Next base: position 34,910,940 of record NC_057411.1, read on the forward strand.
ACCGTCCAACTCTCACATCCATACATGACTACTGGAAAAAACAATAGCCTTGACTAGACGGACCTTTGTTGGCAAAGTAATGTCTCTGCTTTTTAATATGCTATCAAGGTTGGTTATAACTTTCCTTCCAAGGAGTAAGCGTCTTTTAATTTCATGGCTGCAATCATGAAGATTAAATGAGGTGGTAAGGATGGAACCCTAATCCTATGGGATTGGAGGCCTTAAAGGGAGGGGGAGGGAGAGAGAGAGAGAGAGAGACAGATGTCTCTTTCCGTGTCTTTTGATGTCATGGATGAGGAAATCAGTATCATGGATGAGGAAAGGTCTCTTTCTGTGTCTTCCGTGTCTTTCCGTGTATAACCACTGAAAGATGACCATATGAGAACACAGCAAGAAGGTGGCTGTTTATGAGTCAGAAAAAGAGCTCTCATCAGAAAACCATGCTGAACCATGATCTTGGGCTTTCTAGCCTCTAAAACTGTGAGAAAATAAATTTCTGTTGTTTAAGCCATATAGTCTGTGACATTTTGTTATGGTAGCCCAAGCAGACTAATGAAGATGTCTTTATCTCTGAAACTCTGGAAAAAAAAGAACCTCTCAGACTTCTCATGGGCAATGAAAATTCACTTATCTCTAGGAAAGAGTTCACCTCACTCCTCCAATGGCATTTTGACTCAGGGAAACTTCTCCTTAACCGTTGGGGCTGTTGGTCTGCCTTTAACCCATCATCTCCAAGCAAATCTAGCCATGGCACCCACACTGTTAATGTTATCTTAACAACAAACAAGCTTCATTCCTGTTCCCCACCCCCCACCCAACTTCTCATTTTCTCAGATTTCCAAAACTTGGCTATCTCATGTACTGATTTCCTCATCCATGACATCAATAGTATAGCAATTTCCTGTAAACTATGGTTTGATCATACTGAAATATATTAACTGTGGTGAGCGATGAAATTGCCAACGCTGTTATTGTGTGAGCCGCACTTTGGGAACAGTGACAACAGTGAGAGATTGCATTCATGGCTTGAAATTTGTGATCTCCTCTGAACCCAGAAAAATGGCATTTATTTGGAAGGAGGAAGTGGAGGACCAAGAACAGTTATTTTAAATCCTTGTAGCTGCACAGTGAGGCTGTCTGTCTCTTAGAATCAACGTTTGCATCCACAGCAACAATTTGGGAATGAGGAAGACAGAAAGCTAAATTTTGGGGGTCCAAAGGATATCTTTCTATTCTCTCAACTCCTGGAGCATCTTTTGTTGATACCAACCTTTGGCTCTTAGATTTTAAATTCTTTGGGTATAAGGAATGTGCTTTATCATCTGTGAATCTCTGCAAGCTCCTAACTGAATCCTTAGCAGGAAACAATCCAGATAAAATTCTGAACACAGTGCCTGTCTCATAATAAGCACTCAATAAGTGTTAGCTGACATTATTATGAATCCAAAGAAGGTACTCATTAGTTGCTGATGGATTGACTTCTCTTTTGCATCTATTCTCTGCTTCAACCATTCTGTGAAAAGTTATGTGAACCTGTAAAACCTTATTTTATTTTATATTATGGTTAGGGATTGAATAGCTGTGGGTTAAGTATAATTGTTCTTTGACCTATATCTTCAATTAATATTCAGTGATTTTGAGCGTGTTTTGTATGTATGTTTATGTACACCAAAATTTAATCACACAGAAGGACAAGTAGAGGTTGCTTTGTTTGAAATTACTCTCTTAAATGATTCCAAGTAATGCTTGAGTCCTGTTTAAAAAAACTGCCAAGTCTTCTTGCATCAAAGTCCCAATTTGCATATCACTTTACATATTGAGTCCCAAAGGCTTCCATTCAAAGGATGGAAAATAAAATTAAACGAATCAATTAGTGTATCTTTCTGCAATTGTATTCAAACCCAATATTAAGGGCATTACATACAAATTACATAACAGATTTAGAAAGCAATTCAATTTAATCACATCTTAGATTAGGAGGAACAGGAACTCAGTCAAGAGCTTGAGAGAAATGCCAGTCAGCTCTTGTGCTCAGGAAATTGGGAGGGGAGTTCTTGTCTGTCCTTGTTGGAGTAGCCCTGGGTCTTGCCAGAACTAGCTCATTACTGCAACTTCGACCCTAAACTGGGGTTTCTAGGAGGGGCCTTTATCTTTCTGAAGAGGTGATTCTAATTAGTCTGTTGCTTTTTTGACCATTCGATTTCTGGTAATGTTAGAATTTTAAACTTGGTGCTGAGTAGCCAGTAATTTTGTACAATATTCTTGTGCTGGGGAAATATATGGAATGTTTTAACTGCTCTGTGCATACCCCCCTGCCCATCCAGCTGTTCAAAGGGTTCCTTCCACCTTATTCTCTGAGGCTTTTTCACTCAGCACAGCGTGGGCATCTAGACCTGCACTGTCCAATAGAGGACCCCCTATCCATATGATTAGTGTAGTTAAATAATTGAATGCAAAATTTTATTTCATTTAAATTGATTTAAATTAAAAAACCCTGATACCCGATTCTGTTATAGCAAGATTTTTGATTATGTTTGGGCCAACTTAGATATGTGAATCTACTTTTCAGCTGTACATTTTATGAAATTTAAAAACCAGTCAAGTGTTTAACATCTGTTTTGTGAAGTGCTGTAGGTGTAAAACACATCAAATTTCTTAGTATAAAAAAAGGATTAAAAATATCTCATTGATCATTTTCATGTTGATTACATGTTGAAATGATAAAACTTCAGATACATTTCATTAAACAAATTATATTATGAAAATCAACTTGAACTATTTCTTTGTACTTTTAAATATGGCCATTAGAAAATTTAAAATTACATGAGTGCCTTGTTTTGTGTTTCTGTTGATCAATGCTCAGCTGGACAGAATGAAGCCAGAGAATAAAGGTGCTAAATATTTGCTATCTGTTTTTTTATTTTTTAAACTTTCTGTTTTATATTGGATTACAGTGGTTAATAATGTTGTGTTAGTTGTAGGTGTATAAAAAAAGTAATTCCATTATACAAATACATATTTTCAAATTCTTTTCCCAATTAGGTTGGTATAGAATATTGAGCAGAGTTTCCAGTGCTATACAGTAGGTCCATGTTGGTTATCTATTTAAAATATAGCAGTGTGTACATGTCCATCCGAAGCTCCCAGCTTTTCAAATTCAGATGCCACAGTTCACTAATAAGGCAAGCTATTAGAAAAATATATGCTTGCTTGCTTCCTGCTTTCTTCAGATAAGATAAAGATTTCTCAGTTGGAGAGGATAGGAGGGAGGTGCCAGCTGAAAAGGAGCAGATGGGAACCTAATGACTCACTGGTGTCCCTCTGGGAGTCTCAGTCACTGCCTGTCCCGGGGACCCATGTGACCTGTCCTCTTGGCTGGTCAGTGCAGATTGGGTACCACTCACAGCCAGCACTGCAGCAGGCTGGCCTGTGCTACTTGGCCTTGTGCAGTCCTCACCCAGCCCACCCTGTGGGGTCACTCCACCTTCCACCTGCATTCCCCTCATCAGACAATTTAGGATGCATGGCCCACATATTAGCAAGAGAACAATGGCCACATGCTAAACTTTTCCTAAAAATGCAAGTATCTAGGTCTTTGCCTGTGGGCACAAGTGTGCCCTGATGTTGAGGTCCATGGCCAAGCCTGAACATCCCTGGTCACACTTTTGTTGTTTTTTTGGAAAAGAAGCTTCAGGTTAGAGGTTCACATGAGTGGTCAAGGGGTCTGTTCCCCTTAGAAGTGAGCTGATTTTCAGGCTGCCAGTTTTCCAGGTTTCTAGGGACACCTGGTCTCCTGGCCGAAAGGGGTAGACAGCTAGGTTGGTGGGTGCAGGCAGTGCTTGGTCACCATATTCCCTTAGAGTTTTCATGGGGGGCAACTTGAGTTGTTCCAGGAATGGATCTACTATACAAGAGATCAGTGCACTTAACTTTAACTTATCCCTTGGGACTAACTGCATTTGGAACAGAACAATCTACTTAATTCAGCTTTCTTGAGTTTCCTTACATAGCTTGGCTAAGGTCTTTTTCAAGGTTGGATTGGTTTTCTCAACTTTCCTCAATGATTGGGGTCTTCAGGCTGAGTGCAAGGTCCATTTTATGCCCAGGGCATTCATCATTTCCTTAATTGCTTTTTGAGACACAAATGCTGGATCATTATCACTTTATGGGAATCCTTGGAGTCCAAACCTGGGGACTATTTCTTTGAGTAATGATTTAGCCATTTCAGCTGCCATTTCAGTTCTAGTGGGAAATACTTCTATCCACCTAGAAAGTGTTCTCAGCACAGCAGTGAAATTGATCTGCCAGTCTCCTCCAGCATATGTTCCTCTTGTCTGAATGGGCCTTATCTTGAGGCCTCTGGAAGGGTGGTCTGGTGTTGGAGTTGTTCATTGTATTGATGGGGCATGTCTCAGTTATCCAACTAATTATCCTTTTCATGTCAGGAGTTACCATGACCTCAACTAACCAATTAAGTAGAGCTTCCCTTCCATAGTGAGTTCCTTGATGAACCTCCTTGAAGGCTTGACAAGCTGAAGTTGGGGAAAGAAGTATTGCCCTTGTTATGGTTGTAGGGCCAGCCTTTTGGCAGTTGTGTCTGTCTTATTGTTTCCTGGTCACTGCCATCTTTTTTTGGAACCTATACTGCTTCTAAGTTATTCTCTACAGTAGGCATACCTCTTTCCTTCCAAATAGAACAGGGGAAGTGCCCAACAAAGTCTCCCAGTGGAAAGGGTACTGTTTCCTCTTGGCCATGTATGTCTGGGTTTTAGACGGACTATCAGGGGACTGGCTTCTACAGCTCGTCCTACCCATCCCTAGGCTCAGACCTCAGGATTTACTCCAGGGAGGTTGGCTTGCTCTGTCCTGGGAGATTTGTCCTCAGCCATCAACATTATCATCTTTTTTCTTTGTCTAAGGGGAGGCCAGTCTCTAGTTTGTCTCCTGTTAGGTGGATAGTAGCCCCTAATTCAGGGACACACAGGAAGGAATAGGTGAGGTGTGTGTCCAACTTGCTTTCTAATGGCTCTGTGGATGCCCATTCTTGGGCCTTCCCTGATATGTCCATAATTTTGCAATTCTTCTAACTCAGTGCCTGGTCTGGTCTTCAAATTGAGTAAGTAGCACAGATGTTATACTGACCCACCTGAGTTGGTCCCCAACAAGGGTTCTTCTGCCTGGTGTTATTTGAGCCAGTAGAACAAGACTAAGTTTGGTTCAGAAGCAAAGGAGAGCTTTATTCTTTGAGCAAAGATTGTAGAGATTGGAGGTCTTGTTACAGAGTACACACTCACCTTGAAAGGCTCCCAGTGGGGCTGCTTTATAGAGCACTTGAGGATGAGGGTGTTTCTCGTGGGCTGAGCACAGCCCTGCTGTTCACAGCATTCCAGATCACAGTGCCGGGTGCAGCATCTCTGCACACAACACACACTGTCATCTTAGACTGTAGTGTTGTGGGCAGCACGTATACAAACAACTTGTGGAGTTGAAGTGTTGGGTACAGACATTCTGCACTCAGAACTCTGGTCTGAAATGCAAGGACTCTGCACATAGTACCCTATGAACAAGTAAAACTAGACAAAGTACAAAAGAAAAAAGGATAGATTTATTTCATTACTCATATTCTGTTTTTATTTTCTGGTCATTATTAGTGGGCTTTGTTGGTGACACTTGAAGCTGATTGGGACTTCATAACTTGTCTTTTTTTTCTTCCATTTTTAATGAGTTATAATTGGCACACAACCCTGTATAAATTTAAGGTGTTCAGCATAATGAGTTACATTCATCATGAAATGATTATCATAATAATTTTAATGAACATCCATCGTCTTATCTAGATACAAACTAAAAAGAAAAAACCATATTTTCCCTTGTGATGAGAACTCTTTGTACTTACTCTCTTTAACAACTTTCATGTGTAACACATAGCAGTGTTAATTGCATTAATCATGTTGTATATTACATTACACTCCTAGTACTTGTTTATCTTATAACTGAAAGTTTATACATTTTGACCACCTTCATTCAATCCCCCTCTTTCCCTGCTGCTCACTTCTGGTAACCACAACTTTGTAACCATCTTGATGAATAAAGTGTGGTAGAACTGAAGTTTTGTGACTTCTAAGCTAGGTTCTCGAAGACGGTATGGCTTCTACCCGGATCTTCCACATTTGCTTGCTCTCTCTCTGTTCGTCTTTGGAACTTAGCTACTGTGCTCTAAAGTGCAGGCTAGCTCATGTTGAAGACCATACTGAGATGTCCATGTGGAGAAGAGCGTGATTACTCCCAGAATAAACTGTCTTCATATTTTCAAACCAAGGTCTCAGACATAATGGAGCAGAGAAAAGATGCCTGTATTATCAGAATTCTGAAGACTTTGACAGTCTATAATAATGGGCTAAAACAAACAGGATGAAATCAGCAGAGATCAGTGTAAAGTATACACTTTTTATTAAAATATCAATTACATATGTATAGGCTAGTTAATACATGTTAATTTGAAGGCGACAGAGGGGATTTAAATTGCTCTCAAGCTTACCAGTCAACAGTAGTGTGAGGTGGCTGCTTAAAAATGCTCATGTAGTCTAAGGCCTGTTAATTCAGAGAATTTTTAGATCAAGGGAGATAATAGTCCCACTGTATTGGAGCTTTTTTTCTGGATATTAGTAGCTAATACTAGAGTTTGCAGTGTGTCCTACACTTTCCTGAGGGCTTTATGCAATATATCTCATGGAATCTTCACCCTATTGGGACAGTACAATTATTATTCCCATTTTATGAAAGGAGAGAATTGAACAAAAGGAGATTTAGTCATATCCCCACATTGCACATCTATTTAGTGGCGCTGGGATTTGACCTGACTTCAGAACTTACTCTAAATTGCCAAGTTCTGGGCACCTCATTATCTCATTATAAAGAGGCATGGGAAGTTACTGTATTTCCAGAGGAGGTGGCCATGACGGATAAAACGTGGCTAAAAATCTCAGTGGAAAGTGACTGAAGGAACTTGGACCTTTGAACTGGAGGAAAGATACACTGAGGGGTTGTATCTGTTTTGAACATGTATGGAAGGCAGTTTAGACTTGAAATATGGAAGACTCATTTTACAAAATGACCAATAAGAAGACTGGGATGCTGGGAGGTAGTAGTGGGTGATGAAAAGCTGGGTGTTAGTCTTAGGAGTCAGGCTACTACAAAGTGGATTCTGACAACTGGGGGATTTTAGCTTCATTCCCAACTCTGAAATTTGAAGATTCTGAATTTCTCCTTCACTGTCAATATTCCATAGACTTGAACTATTTTTTCCTGTATGGTCCAGAAACTTTTGTGACAGAACAGTTCTTACTGTAGATCTTAGGCTTTTGCTTTGAGCTTTAATTAAATCATCATAGAAAAGAGTATGTCCCTCTGAGTTTTAAAATATACCTGAAGAGCATGCTCTAGGGCTTTTCCTGTGTTGATATTATTCATAGACCTTGGAGAAGGCAATGGCAAACCACTCCAGTATTCGTGCCTGGGAAATCCTGTGGACAGAGGTTGCAAAAGAGTCAGATGCAACTTAGTGACTAAACAACAACCACTGATTCATAGACCTTAGCCCAGTGTTTGGAACATAGCAGATATTTAATTGATGTTGGAAAAACTTTGATATTTTCACTGAATTTATTCTCCTGTAGGACTTGAAAAAATTTAATTCTATAAAATCTATAATAAATTTGTAAATAAATATAAATTTATAAACATATCAATTTTATATCAACAATAAGTTTAATATATTAAATATCAACATATATAAATGTATAACAATATGATATGTAATGTTTAATATATTTTATATTTATGTAATTCTATACTGTACTGTAATATATAAAATATAAATATATACATAAATATATAATAAATTGCTGTGCTGTGCTTAGTCGCTCAGTCGTGTCCGACTCTTTGCCACCCCATGGACTGTAGCCTGCCAGGCTACTCTGTCCATGGGAATTCTCCAGTCAAGAATATTGGAGTGGGTTGCCATGCCCTCCTCCAGGGGATCTTCCCAGCCCAGGGATCGAACCCAGGTCTCCCCCATTGCAGGCAGATTCTTTACTGTCTGAGCCACTAGGGAAGCCCAGGAATCCTGGAGTGGGTAGCCTATCCCTTCTCCAGGGGATCTTCCCAATCGAGGAATCGAACTGGGGTCTCCTGCATTGCAGGCAGGTTCTTTACCAGCTGAGCTACCAGAGAATGCTGGTCCATATGGATGCTGGTACACACACACACACACACACACACACACACACACACACACACTACACATCACTGCAGGTAGACCCAGACCACTTGATAAGAGTCTCAATTGACAACAAAGCTATTACTACATTTCTGTATCTATTTTTAGAATTAAGTTGTTCATTTTCCTAATAATATATATGTTTTTAGGAGAAGGAAATGGCAACTCACTCCAGTATTCTTGCCTGAGAAATCTGGTGGACAGAGGAGCCTGGCAGGCTACAGTCCATTGGGTTGCAAAAGGAGTCTGACACAACTTAGTGACTAAACAACACATATGATTTTAAAAAGAAACAATGGTGTATTTGTTTATCCCTGATTTTTTTTTTTTTTACCTCGGGAGTAACAAATATGAGAGACAGTGTTGCAACCCTTCCTCTTACAATAAACAAACAAAACCCTGTAAATCCATTTGTGATGCTTTTTGCCTTTGAAGCATGATGCTGTCTGCTTGTGATCAGTATTTCAAAGCCATCTGTCTGTCAGTAACTTCAAATTTCACATACTTTGGTAGTATGAACCCAGAGTCCCATTAGAGCTGGACTTGATGGATTTGTCCAAAAATGCCATTTTGAGCTTTTGTACAACAGTGAAAGGACTCCTTAAACTTCCTCCTTGGGAGCGTATTAACAATCTGTGAAAAGCCTTATTATTAATAGAAATTTAAGACTTTTGGATTAAATGTAGCAAGAGAGGACATCAAAGTCTTCTGTTAGAAATCAAAATGATTGTTGAAGGCTAGAAAATTAACTGGGAAGTAAGGAACTGTGGAGGTAATTGTGCCATATATTTTCTTTAGTGATATCTTGGTGGCTATTTTTTAGCTTCAAAACTCAGAGCAGTGAAGTGCTGTATATCCAGATAACTATTTAATATTTGTCTGGTTATCTAAAACAGCAGCAAACAAACAAGTACATTGAGTTAGAGAGACACGTTAAAAATGAAATTTTCACTTACAAATAGTTTTTCCATGTGGGGCTTCCCAGGTGGCTCAGTGGTAAAGAATCCGCCTGCCAATGCAGGAGATGTAGGTCTGATCTCAGTGGGTGGGAATATCCCCGGGAGAAGGGAATGGCAGCCCATGCCAGTATTCTTACCTGGGAATTCCCATGGAGCCTGGCTGGCTACAGGCCATGGGGTCACAAAAGAGCTGGGCACCACTGAGAGACTGAACATGTGCACGCATGCACGTGTTCCAAATTAAACCTGAAATAGGGGTCCCTTGAGTGGCTGTATGGCCTCCACTGTAGGAGAATAATGGAAACCTGAATAGCTTAGCAAATCCATGGGATATCATCTGTCTTCCAAGCACCCAGGTAAAAATGATCTAAGCAAGATTGCCACATAGTTTTCTCTCTCCAACAGCTTATCCTGTTTTCAGGGAAAGAGGAAAGGTTACAAGAGAAAGAAATTTGACTGGAGGTGTTGGGAGAGATAAAAGATGCATGAAAGTAGCTCATCAAAGTCCACTTTTAGCAACTACCTGTTGATACTGAAGAGAAGATGAATCACCGGTTTAGGCCCATGACAGCTTTTCTGAAATGAGAAAAAAGGCCCAGTAAATGCATGCAGCTCGTTCCCATCATCCCTTTAATAACCTGTAATATTGTAGCAGGATATTTTTGTCACACCGAATCTGATTGATGGTCTTGGCTATAAGACATTACAAGTGTAGAGTAAATTGACCGAACACCTAAACATACAAATTATGAAAAGGAGGGGGAGCAGCCATTGGCCTCCTGGGGAAAGCAGGCAGGCTTTAGTTAAGATGATCCTATTTCCAAGTGCAATTTATAGTCTATTGACTTGTGGCAGTGTCTTTTTAGATGTGGGGAAATTGTCATACATTGCAAATGAGAAGCTGTTTTGACACTAGCATCTCGGTGAGTGCCAGGGAGAAATGATATCAGCCGCCTGGTCTGTTAAGGTTAAATGAAGTTGCATTGTTGCCCACAGACAGGCCTTCATTTCCTTTTCTTTCCTGGGCCGTCCCTGTGTACAATTACTCTGATTACGAGGGGGTAACAATGTGCTCCTGACACCCATTGTATCGACAGTGTGCAGAATTTTCCACTCAAGTGGCGCCCGTCATTACTTAGCCTCTCAGATATTGTGACAGGGCAGATCCATGCCTGCCAGTCAAGTATATCAATGACAAAGAGGGCTCAGACCCTGGCCACACACCTCTAAATTAAAGCAGTCAAAGTCATCTCCCCTGGAGTACTATGAACCTCTTCTCAGATGTGACTCTGATAGCCTCTCACCCAGTCTGTCTTCGCTTTGCTTAAGCTTTCCCCCCAGAGCTTCTCTTCCTTTCTTTACGATTGTTCTCAGATTGTCTCTTAGAATTATTTAATAAGATAGTTCATTTGTTCATCCAAAGCCATTTATTGTCTACTATGTTACTGCTTGAGGTGTGGAGGATAGACTAGCAAAAATGAAAAGATCCCCTCTCACATGGAATTGGATGACTTCAGATTGGGACAGGGTCTGGAAAGACCTCTCAGAGGAGGGGACATTTGAACAAATGTTTGTGTTGGGTGCCTATAAGATAGGATTCACAGAGCTGTGCCTCGGGAAGGCTCCAAGATAGAATGTGGTCATTGTGCTCAAGCTGCTTCTTGTTCAGTGGTAAAGGGAAAATGTCCATATAAATCAATTCTTTTTTTTAAGTTTAATTTAAAAAAAAATTTCACTTGTAAATTCTTTTATTTGTTTTTTAATTGGAGGAAAATTGCTTTACAATGTTGTGTTAGTTTCTCCCATATAACATAAATGTGCCTAGTCGTCACCACAGAGGTTCAGGCAAAATGCTGTTGGAATTCTCCCTTCTCTACATATCACTAGACTTAGTCCCTTGGGGTTGCTATAACCAAGTACAGTCAACTGGGTGGCTGATGATCAATGCAGCTTTCTCACTTTGGAGGCTCCATTTCTGGGAGCTCACATTTCTGACTTTGGAGGCTAAGAAGTCCACCACCAAGGTGCTGGCATGCACAGTATCTGGGGAGGGCCTGCTTCCTGGTTCACAGAGAGATGTCTTCTCCTGAGACTTCATGTGGCAGAAGGCATGAGAAAGCTCTCTGGGGTATCTTCTGTAAGGGCCCTAGTCCCATTCATGAGGGCTCCACTCTTGGAACCTAATCACCCCCCAAAGGCCCCACTTCCAAATACCATCACCCTGGAGCTTAGACTTTCAACATATGAATTCTGAGGGGACACAAACATTCAGTGGAGGGGAGCATGGCAATCCACTCTAGAATTCTTGTCTGGAGAATCCCATGGATAGAGAAACCTGGTGGGCTACAGTCCACAGGCTTACAAAGAGTCAGACACAACTGAAGTGACTGAGCATGCACGCATGTGCAAACATTCAGTCTGTAGTGTTAACCAAATCCCTAATGCTTCCTTTATCCACTTCTTGGGAAAGACTTCTGTGCAAAACTCTACTGAACTGACGCTTTAAGCTGTTTATGGCAGTAGCTGTAACAACCATAGTAAATGTGTTAGGAGTTGTACTTATCCCTAGCACTTTGAATGTAAAAAATATCACAGAATCTTTGTCATCCTGAAGACTGACACCTCTGGCTGACTTGTTTCTCTGTTTCCCTGCTGGTATATAAGCAAAAAAAGGCACTGAAATGGCCATGTGTAACTTGGCAATGTGGAGTCCCTGGGTAGTTCACGTTTTGTTTAGTGGAATGCCCAAGGAGAGGTCCAGCGTCATTCTGGGAGGGTGGGATATATGGGCATACCTGGGACTGTGTTATCTGGCACGAGTTGGGGAAGGATGCATTCCACAGTATCCTTGGTGATGATGAAGACCAAGGTTATATATACACATATAATATTCTCTTTCAATTTGTAACACCATCTTAGAAAATCTAGAATGTGAGTCATCACAAGAATAAAGCTTGTGCCTTAGATTTCCAAGATTATTATTATTTTTAAGGAATAGCTTTAAATGTCTTCCTTTTTAGAGAAAAAAAAGATGAAAAATTAATAAACTAGTTACCCAAGATTGTTTTAAAACTACTCAGAAAAGGAGAGATCTCTGGGAGTTCTGATTTCTTTGTATTTCAGTATAATTTTCATAGGGCGTCCTAGTTGATGCTGGTGGTAAAGAATCCACCTGCCATTGCAGGAGACGTAAGAGGTGTGTGTTTGATCCCTGGGTTGGGAAGATCCCCCTGGAGGAGGGCCTGACAACCCACTCCAGTGTTCTTGCCTGGAGAATCCCATGGACAGAAGAGCCTGCCGTCTACAGTCCATGGGGTCCCACAGAGTTGGACATGACTGAAGCAACTTAGCACTCATGCGTGCACATACCATTCATAATGGCTGCCGACCCCAGACTCTCTCTCTGTTCAAGTGTGTTTGTTCACAACACCCTGTGCTCCCTCGCATTCCTGCATCTTTCAGAAAGCACCATCCACTTTATGATGATCTCAACAGAGCTTTCTATCTCATACTTTACAAGAATTCTGAGTTTTCTCCTAGTTACTCATATTTCAAAATACTGAACCTTGAAGAAAACATAAGTAATGGAATTATTTTGTGTATCTGTATGCACGTATGCATTCATGTGCATTTGTATCTATTAATATAAAAGCATTCTGCTTTAAGAAGACACAAATGCAAATTCACAAGATAAGATAATTGCGAGAATGATTGAATTACAAAAACATTTTGCTTTCTAAAAGATTCAAGTCAGAGTGTCTTTAGTAACCTTCAAAATTAAATACAATTTTAATTTGTACTCAAAAATTAGATGTTGTATAAAATGTAATATGTATAATTATGTATTATATAACTGTACCTTATATAATATAAATAGATACTAATATACAATGCAGTATTAATATACAGTGCTGATCTTCCTAACTGTTTATGATCAGGTCTGTTGAAAAATGAGGTACATCTTTTATATCCTTTGGAAAACAGTGCCAGAGCAATAGCCGACATACTGGCATTTGAAACCAGCTATCCGTGTACAGCTTATAAGTGTTTATTAGAAGATGGTTCTGTTTGAAAAAAAAATGTTGAAAATTAGACTTAAAGTGGCAACTCTCATTTATTTAGCTGGGCTACACAGCAAATGGAACCTTAGGGAATGGAACATGTTTTAGATGCAGTTGCAGGAAGCATTTTTTTCGGAGATGTGTCAAATTATGTGGGGAAGTTTCTAGCTTAATCTTTCAAAAGAGAGCGTGCCTCCTCCCCACCCCAATCACATCACCTCCTACCTTAATTTACTAAAGATAACTTACTCTCTATCAACCACCTATATGTCTTGTGAGTCATATTGATCTCAGACGTGTGATGCAGTCCTTGGCTAAGATAAAATTGGTTTAATGGTATCCTCCCCCCCGCCCTGTATTTCTAACAATACTTAAGCATGCAGAGGACACCACAGGCTCCCTTCCCCATCAGGAAAGCATGTCGAGGCAGCTTACAGTAAAGGACAGGTCTTCTCACAGCCTCATCAATACCTTGATAGCTCTGTGCTAATGGAATCTAGTGACTTTCGGTTCTCATTGATGAGAGACCCTGATGCAGACACTGATGAGTGGGGCATCCTGTTCGCACACCCATCTCCTTCCAGCTTGCTCCTTGGAACATATTTTCAGGAGGGGGTCAAAACTAGTACATTGCTGGCTGTGATGTTTTCCCTGACATTGGAGAGAAAACATTATTTTGTTTGGTGACCACATGCAGTTTTTTTCCTTCTCATTCTGCTGTAAAATTAGAGTTGTTGTTCAGTTGCGAAGTTGTGTCTGACTCTTTTGCGACCCCATGGACTTAAGTCTGCCACACTCCTCTGTCACTGGGATTTCCCAGGTAAGAATACTGGTGTGGGTTGCCATTTCCTTCTCCAGGGGATCTTTCCTGACCCAGGGATTGCATCTGAGTCTCCTGCTTGGCAGCTGGATTCTTTACCACTGAGCCACCTGGGAAGCCCACAGAATTAGAGGGGATTCCCCAAACTGAGACACAGTTTGTGTTCTTAAGTGGAAAATGTTGACATTTGCTCGAGGTCCATTTCTTTAAAGACTTAAGCAACCTAGATTTTCTTTTAATGCAGACATGCTAAGTCACTTCAGTCATGTCTGACTCTTTTTGACCCTATGGACTGTAGCCCACCAAGTTCCTCTGTCCATGGGATTTTCCAATTTTCTAGGCAACAGTACTGGATGGGTTGCCATGCCCTCCTCCAGGGGATCTTCCCGACCCAGGGATTGAACCCATATCTCTTATGTTTCCTGCACTCACAGGTGGGTTCTTTACCGCTAGCTCCATCTGGGAAGCCCAATAAAAGCTAACCCTGGTGAGCAGTTACTGTGTGTGAAGTGCATTGCTAGGCAGCATCCGTACATTACTCCACTCTTTCCAACAACCAGGTGGGAGCAGTGGGAACTGACATCATTCACATTGTATAGGTGTGGGCTGAGGCTCGGGAGCTGAAATACCTGGGTCAAGGTCATCTGCCTACTCAGTGGTGGATGGGGATTCAGATCCAAGTCTGACTGTACGGCTTGTGCTGTCACCTTTCTGAGTGGGCTGGTTTTCAGGGCTGTACTGTCTCAGGCGGGTATTTTAATCCCAGTTAACACTTACTATTCTGGGAATAGTAAGGATTTCTTGACCGATTCTCCGCAGTGGGTTACTGCATTGATGTCAAGAACTCTAATCAGAAAGGACAGCATTTAGCCTCGTCCCAAGCTTGTGCCAACCACTCCCCCCCCACCCCTAATGGTTCAATGATGCAACTGAGGGACCTGGTAAGACTTGATCTCATGATTCCACTTTGGAATATTCCTAATACAGGGGTTTTGAATAGTAACTCTCATTTCTAAAATGCCCCTGACTTTCATAAAGGTACAGATATTTATCCCTCAGGGGCTGAGAATCAAGGCATTTCTCATTTACAACTATGCTATTCCTCATTTCTGACAGTACTTAATGATTTGACTTCTTTCGGTTGCTTTGGCCTTGTTTCTCTCACTGGCCAGAAATAATGGTTCACTTTCGCAGCATGTGATGAGGCACCGTGGAGATAGTGTTTGGAAAACTGAATGTGAATCTATTATCTATTAATAAGAGAGCTCAGTGAAGGTCACTGGAAGGACATCTGAAAATGAGAGAATTGTGAAAGACCTTTGCAAAATATTACCGGGACCTTGGAATATAAACTTTGGCTGCTTGATTTTATGTTACAATTTGCTTTTGCTGTTTCCCTGGGAGTCCTGTTAATTCCTTTGCTAATTAACAGGGTAGGTTCCCAAAGGATGTTCAGAAATTCCGGGTGGGTGCTCTCTGCTGTTAGTGGTTATTGCTTACTTGTTCTTCCCTGTCATGTAGTTCTGTTCCTGTTTACAAAACTTCATGGGGCTTCCTTTGTGGCTCAGACAGTAAAGAATCTGCCTGCAATGCGAGAGACTCAAGTTTGATTCCTGGGTTGGGAAGATCCCTGGAGAAGGGAATGGTAATCCACTCCAGTACTCTTGCCTGGAGAATCCCATGGACAGAGGGGTCTGGAGGGCTATAGTCTGTAGAGTCCAAAGAGTCAGACATGACTGAAGCAGCTTAGCACAACACACCCAGAAGTTCGTAAGTGAAGGAGCTTCTGTAGCAATCAGTTTGAGTTGAGAGATATCAATATAGAAGACATGAGTCTGACGCGACTTTGGGACTGAACAACAAGAATTTCATGAAGAAGACGCTCCCACCTTGTTATTTTATTAAAAGAAAAATCTTGGTCCTTTGCTATTGATAGGTTTTCTTTAGGAGCTTCTGTACAGCAGATGCTTGGCCAATGGTTAACAAAGATCCTTGAACAGGAAAAAAAATGATTGCGATGATAGCAAATGGATACCCTTTGGGGATAAAAACTTTTCTTATAGGAAGTGTGAAAACAGTTCTGGAAGAGAACTTTGAGAGAAGCATTCAGGGGAAAGGCTCTGTGAGTTAGCTGCCCTTGGGAAACAAGGAGCCGCTGTCAAGTCTCATTACCACCACTGGGTGTCACTCCAGGCAGCCCCTTAGCAGCCGTCTAGTCAAGGTTAAAATTCTGTGCAGGGAAACAGCCAAGCAAACTGAAGGGAAATAGTGAAAGGAACGAGGCAAGTATCTGTCTCAACAGTATATTAGGATTTTGAGTGAGAGGACAGAAAAGCATGATGCTAAAACATGACGTCACGTGGTATTCTGTTGTGGAGTGGAGCTGTTATCCTTCCCAGCTGGGGACTTTTTTTTTTAACTTTCATTTTTTTTTTTTTTTTTAATTGGAGGATAACTGCTTTACAATGTTGTATTGGTCTCTGTCTTATAACAATGTGAATCAGACATAAGTATACATATGTCCCCACCCTCCTGAACCTCCCACCCCCTCCCCACTCTATCCCACCTCTCTAGGTTGTCTCAGAGTACTGGGTTGAGCTCTGTGCGTCACACAGAAAGTTCCCATTAGCTCCCTGGTTTACACATGGTGATGTGTGTGTTCCCATGCTACTCCCTCAGTTTGTCCCACCCTCTCCTTCCCTCGCTATGTCCACAAGTCTGTTCCCCATGTCTGTGTCTCTATTCCTGCCCTGCAGATGGGTTCATCAGTACTGTTTTTCTAGATTCCATAATATGCATTAATATATGATATTTGTTTTTCTTTTTGACTGACTTCACTCTGTGTAACAGGTTCTAGGTTCATCCACCTCACTGGAACTGACTCAAATTCATTCCTTTTTATGGCTGAGTAGTATTCCATTGTATATATGTACCACAGCTTCTTTATCCACCCATCTGTCAATGGATATCTAGGTTGCTTCCATGTCTTAGCTGTTGTAAATAGTCCAGCTGGCGTCTTTTTAAATCCAGGGGATGTATCATCCCAATCAGCTGAGGTAAGAGAAGAGTTAGACCAAAACCCAACTAGATTTCTAACAGTGTATTAATATCTTTAAGGGTTTTGATTCATGTGGGTTCATTGTCTTCCATAAAGTTCATGTCATTTTACACTAAAAGGGAAGCATTTCCCCCTCATTTGTTTCCTGCCAGATCAGTAGTGTATATTCTCAGTAAACTTCAAAAGAGCTGAGTACTTGCTTCAGGATTGGGGGCAGGAAAAAAAAAACAAAAAAACCCCCCACCAGATTGGATTCCTTGTTGACTGTGTAGGTTAAGGAAGTGAGAAACACTGAGGGTAGAGCATTGGGAGGGTCACTTTCTTCTTTCAAAGTGAGGAAAAGAAATGAGGTAGCCTTAAATTTTGCTCTAGGTTTCATATGGGGTTGATGTGAGTCCCCAGGTATTTTTACTAGCAGAAGTCTTCAGCCTTTTATTTTTTTTAACATCAGTTCCTTTGAAACCATGTGAAAAATATCTTCCTTTTTGCCTCTGTTTACCTCTATCACTCCACTACTGACATGAAGACCAGTGGAAATTTGAAACCCTAGATAGGGAATGAGGCTCTGAAAATAGGAATCTTGACCACCTGCCCCCCATTGCCCAGTAAACAGGAGGAAATAAGGAATCCACAGCTGGGATATGACAGGGGTCATGTAGAATTCACAGTTGGCAGTTGTCTCACTTAGAAATGCTTTTGGCTGTATGTAACTGTATATTGTCACTGTGCTTATTTAACTTATATGCAGAGTACATCATGAGAAATGCTGGGCTGGAAGAAGCACAAGCTGGAATCATGATTGCTGGGAGAAATATCAATAACCTCAGCTATGCAGACGACACCACCCTTATGGCAGAAAGTGAAGAGGAACTAAAAAGTCTCTTGATGAAAGTGAAAGAGGAGAGTGAAAAAGTTGGCTTAAAGCTCAACATTCAGAAAACTAAGATCATGGCATCCGGTCCTGTCACTTCATGGCAAATAGATGGGGAAACAGTGGAAACAGTGTCAGACTTTATTTTTTTGGGCTCCAAAATCACTGCAGATGGTGATTGCAGCCATGAAATTAAGAGACACTTACTCCTTGGAAGGAAAGTTATGACCAACCTAGATAGCATATTTAAGAGCAGAGACATTACTTTGCCGACAAAGGTCCGTCTAGTCAAGGCTATGGTTTTTCCAGTGGTGATGTATGGATGTGAGAGTTGGACTGTGAAGAAAGCTGAGTGCCGAAGAATTGATGCTTTTGATCTGTGGTATTGGAGAAGACTCTTGAGAGTCCCTTGGACTGCAAGGAGATCCAACCAGTCCATCCTAAATGAGATCAGTCCTGGGTGTTCATTGGAAAGACTGATGTTGAAGCTGAAACCCCAATACTTTGGCCACCTCATGTGAAGAGTGGACTCATTGGAAAAGACCCTGATGCTGGGAAGGATTGGGGGCAGGAGGAGAAGGGGCCAACAGAGGATGAGATGGCTGGATGGCATCACTGACTCGATGGACATGGGTTTGAGTAGACTCTGGGAGTGGGTGATGGACAGGGAGGCCTGGCATGCTGTGATGAATGGGGTCGCAAAGAGTTGGATATGACTGAGCGACTGAACTGACTGACTTGACTGAACAGGAAAATGGAATAACACTGACTATTTTAATATAGTTCTCCATTAATACATGAAAGAAAGACTGGAGGTATTTGGTTTGGCCCCTCTCCAGTGTTATCACAGATCCTTACTCTTTCCATTGTTCTGCTCTGCCGTTCTTGGAGGTTATTTTTAGCCTTGTGCTTTTTGACTCCTGACCACAAGAAGATTACCATAGCCAGCATCATATCTGAATCCAAAACAAGAAGGGGGAAGTGGCAGTGAAGAAGCTTACTTCTTATCTCTTTCTTGGTTATGAGGCAGAAAAGTTCTCTGAAGAGCCAGTAGACTTGTGCTTACTTATAATTGGCTTGAACCATGTCACATGGTGACCTCCAGCTGGAAGGAAGACTGAGAGCAAGAATTTAGTTTTTTCACCCTCTACCATAGAGAGAGAGAAGAAAGAGAGAAAGGACTGGTGAATAACTGTGGAGTCAGCCAACCATAAGTGTCTGTCACAAAGTTCTGAACACATTTTCTAGTAGAAACCTTGATTTGTTTGGTGGGAGGTTTTTTTTTTTAATAGTATTATAGAAAATAAAATGAGTTAATACATTTAACCCAACTCCCATGTCCTGTGGTAAATACATTCTAAATTTTACACTGTTGACATGAAAAGGCACTATTGGAAAAAACTTGCTTGTAAGTTAAGGACTATCTGTAGTGTATTAATTTTTATTTAAAGACAAAAATTCTTTCCTAAAGGCCTTTTAAAATGTTCATTAAAGTTTTATGTTGTTAAAATATTCAAAATATGTATGTTGATGAATTTTCTGAGTGAATAGGAGTATGTGGAATAATGGTATACAAGAAATCTTATTTAGTCTCCTTATAGAGGAGCATTTTACACTTGATCTTAGCCAAAAGGCCGAGAAGCGATAGAGGAGCATTTTAAAAAGTCCAAATGGGACCTTGATTCTTCTACGCTGAAGTACCTGGTGCTCAAATAAGACTCTTGGCAGAAGATGAAGGAAAAACCATGGTTTGAATTGCTTGATGGTTTTGGGTTTACTAACTCAGATCTATTCTCTGAAGGCTAGTATTTCCTCCTGGGTAATTTGGATAACTTACCATGAGTCAGTTAGCAGTGAGGTTTGGGCTTGAGAGAAGTTCAGGTTTTAGGCTCTCCAGTGTGGAAATTGAATGGACCTTTACTAGCATGTGTCTCGATTCTCACTGGTGTTTTCAATTTGTGTTTTACGTTGATTTGATGATTTTTGGCCATGCCGGGTCCTCACTGTGGTGTGGAGGCTTCTCTCACTGCAGGATGTGGAATTCTGTAGTTGTGGCGAGTGGGCTTAGTTGCCCCCATGGCGTGTGGGATCCTGGTTACCTGACCAGGAATTGAACCTGGGTCCCCTGCATTGGAGGGCAAATAACTTGACCACTGGGCCATGAAAGAAGTCTCTGCATATTGTTTTAAAAAACTAAAAGTAGGAACTTTGGTTAAGTAATCATCTTTTTAATCTGTTAAAATATATACACATATATACTGTGCTTAGTCGCTCAGTCATGTCGGCCTCTTTGCGACCCCATGGACTGCAGCCCGTCAGGCTCCTCTGTCTATGAGGATTCTCTAGGCAAGAGTACTGGTGTAGGTCGTCATGCTCTTCTCCAGGGGATCTTCCCCACCCAGGGATCGAACCCAGGTCTCCCTCATTGCAAGCAGATTCCTTACTATCTGAGCCACTAGGGAAGCCCAAGAATGCTGGAGTGGTAGCCTATCTCTTCTCCAGGGGATCTTCCCAGCCCAGGAATCGAACCAGGGCCTCCTGCATTGCAGGTGGATTCTTTCTCAGCTGAGCCACCAGGGAAGCCCATATATGTATTTAATCACACACATATGTGTGTGACAATTTTCTAAGTTGAGCAAAATTAAATTGAATATAAGAATCTCAGTAAAGTCTTGGGCCATTAAATCTTTAATGTTCCCTCATACCATTTCCCTGGTGACTCAGATGGTAAAAAAATCTGCCTGCAATGCAGGAGACCTGGGTTTGATCCCTGGATTGGGAAGATCCCCTGGAGAAGGAAATGGCTCTCATTCCAGTATTCTTGTCTGCAGAATAGGCAATGGCTGTTGCCTAGAGAATAGGCAATATTCTCCTTCCTGGAGAATAGGACAAGAGCTATTGTCCTCCTGTGGACAGAGGAGCCTGGCAGGCTACAGTCCATGGGGTCACAAAGAGTCAGACACCACTGAGCGGCTAACGCTTTCAATTTCACTTTCCCTCGTAGTACTGTTAGGAAGCTGGTACACAGACCTTGTGCTGATGTACATATTCTGGCTTCTGGAAGACTTCATTCATTCAGTGAAAAATTGTTGATTCCCTGCTTTGTGTTGGGTACTGTGCTGGACTACATGCGGTATAAGTCAGACCCAGCTCATGTTCTCAACTGTGTTCATAATCTACAGGGAAACAAATGGACTAGAACTGAGAGTCAGTGGAATGAGTGTTAGGCCGGATGAGCACTGGGTGCCATGTGAGCTCGCAGGAGGCTCGACGGATGTTATCAAAGACAGTTTCCTGGAGGAATTTATGTCTAAGAGCAATCCTGAAAAAGAAAGGGTGCTTTTCAGGTAAACACTGGAGATGGCAGGGGTAGAAATGGTGGCCAAGGTTTGTTCTGGGAAGAGGAAACAGCATATGGGAAGGCCTGGTGACAGTAGGACCTTGGAGCTTAGAATAATGTTTAAACTTACAACTTTCTGTTGTAGACTTTTGAAATGAAACTTTTCTTATTTCCTCATGGCCCCACTAACTTTCTTTGAAATGACATTATCAACATTTCTTCACCCTCTTTAGATCTGGAGGAGTTCTGGGTGCTTTTGATTTCTTTTTGTTTCAAATAAGATCTTTTTAGTTGTTTTCATCACACGATGTTCCCAGAACATTCTTCTCCTTCTGGCTAGTTTTAATAAAGAAAGCTTATATGCATGTGCCCAGGTTCATAGGACTAATCATTCCAGTTCTGTTAACCCCCCCTGGAGAAACTGTGGTTCTGGATCCTTACTCATCTCAATTCCTCTCTCCCAGTCAATGCTTATTTAATTTAACTTTTAGAAAGGAAATTAGTTAGCTAGTATGCCATGTTCTAGGAATTTTTTTAAACCTTCGTTCACAACTTGTGATTTCTAAAGGACCAAACTTTCTTTTCATCTGAGGTCTAAACATCTTACACATCAACTAAACAAAACCAGAACACCTTAAAAACATGTATATGTAGCAGCTGACTTCCCTATATCATTGATGGAATGTAGCCTTTTCCCTTTATTATCCAGTTTGAAACCTTTTGATATTTTGAAAGTGAGGCAGATCTCAGAACATAATTATAAATATCCTGGTTAGTTACTTTAGCAGTTTTATGAAGTCAAAGCATTAGAAGTAAAAGGAATGCAAGACAGGAATAGACTGTTAACTCTGCCATAATAAATAGTCTATTGATGTTTCTAGGATGAATAAAGCATTTGAAGATATTCTTTCCTTAAATACGGGGATCTTACTGAAATTTTATAAAATCAGAGTTTCAGAATATAACTTCTAAAAAGTCAAAAGCAGAACACCTCACACTCAATGATTTATGTTCTTAGAAGTCATTAAAAATATTGAGTGCTTTTGGCACCGTTTACAATAGCTAGAACATGGAAGCAACCTAGATGTCCATTGACAGATGAATGGATAAAGAAGTTGTGGTATATATACACAATGGAATATTACTCAGCCATAAAAATGAATGCATTTGAGTCAGTTCTAATGAGGTGAATGAACCTAGAACCTATTATACAGAGTGAAGTGAGTCAGAAAGAGAAAGATAGATACTGTATTCTAACACATATATACGGAATCTAGAAAAATGGTGCTGAATTTATTTACAGGGCAACAGTGGAGAAACAGACATAGAGAATAGACTTATGGACATGGAGAGAGGGCAGGAGAGGGTGAGATGTATAGAAAGCATAACATGAAAACTTACATTACCATATGTAAAATAGCTAGCCAACAGGAATTTGCTGTATGGCTCAGGAAACTCTTAACAGGGGTTGTGTCAACCTAGAGGGGTGGGATGCGGAGGGAGATGGGGGGGAGGTTCAAAAGGGAGGGGATGTATGTCCTCATACCTATGGCTGGTTTATGCTGAGGTTTGACAGAAAACAGCAAAATTCTGTAAAGCAATTATCCTTCAATAAGAAATAAATAAAAAATATTGAGACCTTTTGAAAATAATATAAACACCCCAAATAATGGTTGAGCAAAAGTCATGTGTTCAGTCACTCAGTTGTGTCTGACTCTCTGCAACCCCATGGGCTATAGCCCACCAAGGTCCTCTGTCCAAAGAATTTACCAGGCAAGAATACTGGAGTGAGTTGCCATTTCCTCCTCCAGGGGGTCTTCCCAACCCAGGGATGGAACTCATGTCTCTTGTGTCTCCGGCGTTGGCAGGCGAATTCTTTACCAGCGCCACCTGGGAATCCCCTGAACAAAAGTCATAGAGTAACCAAATTCACATGGATGTGACTAGCTCTTGCAAGAAAAATATTAAATGAGACCAAGTCTAAGAGGTGAAATTGAGCACTATGTAATGGTGCTGGATGGAATATGAGGGAGGGCAGGTTCTACAGAAGAATCAAAAAAGCAAGTCAGGCCATTATGTGCCACCAAGGAGAGGAGAAGGTGGCATGTTGTCATTTTAGGAGAGAGAAGAGGAAACATTATTCGTGGCTAAATACATTAAAATGCTTATTTGATGTGCAAGAACTGATACAATCAAATGAAAGCAATCAGATTTTGAATAAATGATGCTCAGATTATCTGACAATTTTATGAAAGAGTGATAGGAAATTCAGTTGCTTGGAGAATGGCCAAAGTGCATCTTATTTTAAATAAACCAATATCAGCTTAATAAGAGTTGACTGGAAATGTTTGTCACATGACAAATGGAAATGATTTTCCTTTTTGAAGTGTTGTGATGAGCATCAGGGAAGAAATAGAACAGAATGTTGAATTTCCATCCTCCTGAGCCTGGATGAGTGATGCCACAGCGGTGGCTAGCTCTGGGTAAGTGCTTTCAATTAGATTGCAGTTTGTCATGCCTACCAGCCACTCTTTCTTGGGTCTTGTAATTTCATATCCCTGATATTGCTGGGAGGTAATGCTATCTGGGTCACGTACTGGCATACAGGATTCCATCGTGTTGAGAAACTGTTGAATGCATGATTACTGATAACCATAGCAAAACAGTACATTCACGCCCACAAGATGTTATGTATACCAGTACTTCTCATCCGCTTTGAGCATCAGAATCACCTAGGGGAGTTTTAAAAAATATGAAGTCTGAGTTCCACTTTAGACTAGTTAGAATCTCTGGGGACGGGGTTCTGTCTCAGCATTCTCAAAAATAATATAAGCCATATACTGCCATATGTGATGTTTGGTAGTGAAAGTTTTAGTCACTCAGTCATGTCTGACTCTCTGCGACCCCATGGACTGTAGCCTGCCCAGGCTCCTCTGTCCTTAGAATTCTCCAGGCAAGAATATGGGAATGGGTAGCCTTTCCCTTCTCCAGGGGATCTTCCCGATTCAGGGATCGAACCCTGATCTCCCGCATTGCAGGCAGATTTTCTTTACCGTCTGAGCCACTAGGGAAGTCCATACAATGTCTATGAATGCATATATATCAGTTACCAAAGGCTTTTAAGACATGTTTGTGGGCAGACGGTCCAAGTAAATAGTGCACAGTCATGTGCAGCACGCATCCCAGAATTTGGAAAAAAATAACACTGGTGGTATTTTGCATTCCACACTTCATGCTTCATCACCCTGTTGCTGGCAGAGAGGCCCGTGGAAACTTGCGGCTGTTAACATATTATTCCAGCTTGAGTAAAATGTTGAGGGAAGGAGGTCTCCTCTCTCTCTGAAACAGGGGCAGTTGAGAGAGTGGTTTCAGGAAAGCATCAGGGTAGCTTCTATTTTTCTCCAGGTGTTTGATCTGACTGACGGCCCCTGTCTGAACTTCCTAGTCATTTGCCATTTCATTAGCTGCCAGGTTTTCAATTTCTGCCTCTTGGAAGTTACACCGCTTTGAACAAGTCCCTGCAGTAATTGAATTTGCCACAGAAATAGAACACTGGAAAATTTCATTTTCTTCTTCCCTGCATGAAGGCAAGCAAGCAGGCAGGGCAGAGACACGTATTCCTGCTGGGCGGCTCCTTGCTGCTGCTCCTTCGCTGGCTCCATTCCCCGCCCGTCCCCCCATGCTTCACTAAGGCTCACTCCCATTCTGCTCCCAGAGCAGGTATACAGTCACACAAAAAAGGCCTGCTTTCAAATCATCTCAGACTGCATCAGCCTGTCACTTTGTAATTTTCTCCTAAATGCCTTCCACAAATAATGGTTTTCAAAATGAGCATTAACAGGCTTGATTACATGAAATTGTCCTTTTAATTTACACCAGGATTCTATTGATCACACAAGTGCAGATTAAAGTGTTCAATGAAGCCCGTGATGAGGTATTAACCAGCTAAGGGTCCTCCAGGGGCCGCCAGGGAGGCCAGGAATATGCTAGAAGTGTACAGTTATTTCCCCATAATGAAGTGGCACTATGCGAAGGCATGAATCGCTGGCAGGAAGAATAGATCGGAGATGATGAGCTCTTCAAAGTCATTTCTCCCTCACTCATTCAGCCTCATGCCCAGATCCTCTTGCGATTCTTCTGCATTACTTGTCATGAAATGCCAGGATTTACTTAGCCAGCTGATGCAATTTTTATGACCTTATTGCTTTTTCACCATGGTAATAGTTTTGAATCAATTTATCAATCCAGCGGTGCCATCAGACATATTGCCCTGAAGATCAAGTCCGGGTCATTCCATCAATTCACTGCGGTTTACGAAGATAGAGAAAAAAGCCAGGCCGTGTGGGCTATCAACTTCAAATGGCTTAGTAAACATGCCTTGGCTGCTTTAACCGCTTCACTTCTGACTCTGGACCCTCGTGTTCATGGACAAGACCACCCAGATCAGCCCAATAGATCTTGGTCTCGGTAGACACAGCCCCCAAGTAAAGAGCCACAAGTGTGTCTGGAGTGTTCCCAAGGAGACTGGTCGGCGCAGAACTTGGATGTGTGACTCAGTCTTGCACACAAAGTTGATTGTGGTCTGCTACCCAAGTGGCAAAGCTTTTGTCTGACTGCCCAGAGGACTTGACGGTGGTCAGGGAGAAGAAAGAAGGGTGTGAGGTGTGCTGCCTTTGTAATAGATTTTGCAGAGGGTTTGGGATTCCTAATCCAATCCATCTTCTCTCTGCAGGAGATGCTGGTCAGTGATAAAATCGTTTCAAAAGATGAAAAACCTGTAAGTCATTTTTCACAGGATGAGATGTCGCTGAGGGCAGGGCGCATAGAAAGAATAGCACACTTATTGGAAGAGATGATCTCTTAGGAAGAGAATGAACATTCTTTGCCCAGGGGAGAGAATGCAGGGGTGTGAGGAGTGTCATTCTGGCCATGGAGTTAGGTTGCTGTTTGCATGGATAAAGCACTAGACGTCTCTCGGGAATTCAGTTTAGTTATTACATCAGCCTTATTTAGAGAATCCTCCTAGTTTATTTGTATATTCCTTGTATTTACACATCATATCAAAACTTGAAATCTCACAGCCTAGGTTCTGCTTATGAGTTGTTTGCAAAAAAACAAAGTGACAATGAATTTAAATATTACTAAAACATGTATTGTTTGTGAGGCCTTAATAGAGATTAAATGCACACTATCGGCTTTGTGCTTTGCCTGAAAGCTGCTATATTCAGCATTTAAAATGAGATTTGTCAGATCCCAAGCTTATGTCAATTCCATAAAAGTTTAATGATCTACTTCCAGGTCTAGCAGCATTTAGGATTTATTTACAGTCTTTATTATAAAATTTGTCCAAAATATACACATTCCCCGAAGACTTCTGAGCTCTGAGGCAGAAATATAAATGCACAAAAGTGAAATATAGCAGATGGTAAAATCTGTTTGCTAGGCGGTTTTTTCCTCTTTAATCTTTGTTCTCTCATTTTATTTTTCTTTCTCCATTTGGTAAATACTGAAGGAAGGCAAGAGAGGGCCTTCTGATCCTAGGGAACCGTTTAGAGGAGTCTGTGGAGAAGATTGGAATATCATATGAAAAGTTTATTGATGTGGAGTCCACCTTTCCCCTGGGTAGTTAGAAAACTTGGAGTTGGAAATCACAAGAAGTCAAGAACCATGAACTCATGGATTGCTGGTGGGAAGAAACTTAGAGATCATCTACAGCAGTTCTTTTATTTTTTTATTTTTTATTTTTTTAGTTCTTTTATTTTACAGTTGAGGAAGCAGCACCATTCTACTAGAGTTGGTTATTTGTATACAGTCTTCTAATTATAAAACTCAAATGATTCAGAATCCTTTACTATTCAGCTTCTATGCTGAAGACACATTAATATCTTGCCTTAACATTCTTTGACTTTATCAGGTCCAATAATGGTTATATCCACTTCCAGCATCCTCCAAACATAACGATGTTTCATAACTCATCACCTAAATTGGAGGTTCCAGACTTTGAAGGATCTCCACATAACCTGGGATGCTTATAGGAAATACACACTCCTAGATTTCATCTCCAGAGATTCTTCTTCTGGGTGTCCCTAGTGGAGTTCAGTACTCTGTATGTTAACAAGTCCCCAGCTAATTCCATTGCAGGAGTTCCAGGGTTCACATGGGTTTAAATGCTGACTTGGCCACTTAATTAGTCATATGGTCTAGGACAAAAGACTAGATGTCTTTAAACCTCAATTGTAGGATTGCTGCGGCAATTTGTTTGTGATATTATATGAAAAACACTCAGAAGGGAGAACCTTCACTGCTGTTTGCAGGTAATTTAGTTCCATGGATACTTGGCTGTGTGACTTTTAACAACTGTAACAGCTACACTTAAGTTAAATATAAAATTATTGTACAAAAGCTCTAAGATGAATTAGTAGGATTTTCAATAGCCATTTAAGTATCCCTTTGTGAAGTAAGCAATTCATAGTTTATTGTGAAATAATCACTTTCTCTCTTTTAATAATTGATTTTTAAAAAATATATATAAAAACTTTCATAATAAATGTCACACTTGTTAATTTGTTAGGTGCTGCTGCTAAGCTGCTGCTAAGTCACTTCAGTCATGTCCGACTCTGTGCGACCCCATAGACGGCAGCCCACTAGGCTCCTCTGTCTATGGAATTCTCCAGGCAAGAATACTGGAGTGGGTTGCCATTTCCTTCTCCCAAAAGAAGTTAGGTGCTAAATAGGGGCAAAAATGGGAAAACCTAATGCATTGATGAGCTTCCTTGGTGGCTCAGCAGTAAAGAATCCTCCTGCAATGCAGGAGATGGGGGTTTGATCCCAGGGTTTGAAAGATCCCTTGGAGAAGGAAATGGCAAGTCACTCTGGTATTTCTTGCCTGAAAAATCCCATGGACAGAGAAGCGTGGTGGCTACTACGGTCCATGGAGTCATGAAGAGGTGAATATGGAGGAGCGACAAAACAACAACGATGCACTGATTCAGTCACATATTAATCCCTCTTCTTTGAACCCTAGTTATATTTTTACACTAAAACACACCTAATCACCCTGTGCTCTCTGCCTCTTCTTCTACCCTTTCTGAACAATAGGCCATTGACCCTTCTCCTTCCTCCCTCCCTTCCCTCCTATGGCCTCTTTAGGATGAGAAGATAGTCTGGAGAAGACCAAGAAAAGACTCTCTAATGTGATAGGAGGATTCTCTGCTGACCTCTGGGGCTTCCCAGCTGGTGCTAGTAGTAAGTAGTCCACCTGCCAGTGCAGGAGACATTAAGAGACATGGGTGTGATCCCTGGGCAAGGAAGTGGCACCCCATGCCAGTATGCTTGCCTGGAGAATTCTGTGGGCAGAAGAGCCTGGTGGGGTACCGTCCACACATACTGACCTCTTAATGCCAACGGCACCAAGGAAGCAGGCAACCCTCTTCTCAGATTCAGCTCTAAAGAGGGAATTTTGATTAGGTTCGTGAAGAATACTCTTTCTACATAAGTCACCCTTTCCCCTCTTGCTGCATTGCCATAATGACCCGCGCCCGTAGTCAGCAGTGTTATTATGAAAAGCAGGTGAGGGAAACTTGCAGATTTAACCACAGCCTCCCTTTTGGAGAGTGATTTTAGGCTGACTCTGGTGTTCATTGCATCTCCTGGTTTGTTGCTGACATTCTGGAAGAATATCCAGATAGATCCAGTCACGTTTTGCAGTATGTTACAAAGGGATGAAGACTGTTGGGATGGAAAGTCACACTCCTGAGAGACAAGGAGAAAAATAAGATCTAAGTAGGTTTAAAGACTCTGACTTTTATTGACCTCCGTGTTCAGGTTAAAGGTCCAGTAGAACTTCCCTCAATTTCTTTTGAGTATTGTTCTTTAAAAATTTTTTACTGGAGTATATATCCCCTCTTTCTGGAGCCTCCTTCCCACCCTACCTCCCCACCCCGCCCTTCTAGAGGGGACCCCTTCTAGGGGTAGAACATCGAGCCGAACTCCTCGTGCTATGCAGCAGTTTCCCACTGGCTATCTGTTTTACACGTGGTAGGGTATAGATGTCAGTGCTACTCTCTTGATTTGTCCCACCTGTCTTTACCCTGCCGCGTCCAAGTCCATTCTCTGTGTCTCTGTTCCTGCCCTGGAAATAGATTCATCAGTAACATTTTTCTAGATTCCATATATATGGGTTAATACATGATATTTGTGTTTCTCTTTGTTCTTCTTTTAAACCTCCCAAACACTAGATTTCTAGTAGAAATGCTCAGAGATAAGTTGGGACATGTGTGCCAATAGAAATGTTTGTCACAGGCTTTAGACAACATAGTCTGTATTGAGCCCTGTGAAAATATGGCATTCGTAGAAAGAAAATAGGACATCAGGGAAAGTACATATTGATAGCTAAAAATAATAACAGCTGAGATTTATCGAGCACTTACTATGTGCCAGGCCTCATGATAAACTTTTGGTACATATGGTTTCTGTGGGCTAATTTTATGGATGGGAAAACTGAAGCCTGAAGAGTTTAATTAACATGTTCAAAGTCACACAGGAAGTGAGTTGGTGGAGGCAAGATTTGAAATCATTTCTGTCTGAGTTCAGTGTCCATAACCTTAATCCTTCTGCTGAAAAACCTCTAGAAGGAAATAGAAAGATAGACCTACAGAAGCCTGTGTTGACAGGCCATTTTAAGAGCAGGGAACTGAAATTGTTTGTTGTTACACAGTTTCAAC
Source organism: Cervus canadensis (assembly GCF_019320065.1). NCBI lineage: Eukaryota > Metazoa > Chordata > Mammalia > Artiodactyla > Cervidae > Cervus > Cervus canadensis. The sequence goes on from NC_057411.1 coordinate 34,941,050, forward strand.
CAGTCATGAGACCTTGGCTTACCTAGAAAGATTACATCTGCAAGATGTAAAAACTTTTTTCCTTGGGTTAGTGTGCCTTTTCACTACGGTGAGCTCAAAAATAATAGCTTTTCTAGTCACGACACTAGGAATTTGGCTAGAGGATGTGAATGGCCCTTCCTATACTACAAGCCCAATAGCTGTTCACATTTACACAGTAGGTGAAAATTTATATTTAAAAAAGTAGTGGCTCATAAAGAAAGAATATGGAACAATGACAACTGCAAAAAAGAGGATAATTATATTCATGAAAAATGAACTGGCAAGTGATACATTATTTTTTTAAGCAAAACGTGTTGCAGCATTAAAAAATGGTATCTTTAATTAATTCTGCCTAACATTAAAAGAATAAGGTCACTCATACCAAAAACTGTTGAATGAAGCAAAAATGTAAGAAAGATATACTCTCTGATGCTACTCATAATGAAGAAGGGTTATCTGCTGGTCAATACACCACCATTATTTCTTAGTTAGAGGTATTACGATGGAAAAGAGGCAATGGTTATAGGAACCTAATGTGATTATCACATAAAATATACTGTATTGGACAGAAATTATTCCATCATAAGCCAGAATTGTTTCTGTGGAGCAAAAGTGATTACTTCAATAAGACATCTTTAGAGCTAGAGCTAAAGGCCCACCTAAGAGAGTGCCTAGCCTGCTTATTTCACCTCTGAGCAGGCTAACATGTATATTGCTTTGGAATTTTACATATAATCTGGATCTAACACATACCCACACCAGGGTACCCACACATTTGACATATGAGAAAATCAGGATCCCCAAGGACAAAGTAATAAATGAGATCTAAACCCAGGTCTTCAATTATTCTCTGCCACTAACTCCTGTACCTTCTCTATAGTATGTTCTTTCCAAGAAGAGTTGGGGATCCTTTTTGATGAATTGCATGTATAAGAACATTGTCTAAGTTGTAGATGGAGATAGTTTGAGGGTGGGCAAGAGTAACCTCACTTCATGTTCTGTTTGGAATTGACTAAGAAAAGATAAGGGGCTTCCCAGGTAGCTCAGTTGGTAAAGAACTTGCCTGCAGTGCAGGAGATGCAGGAGGCTTGGGTTCAATCCCTGGGTTGGGAAGATCCCCTAAAGGAGGGCATGGCAACCCACTCCAGTATTCTTGCCTGGAGAACCCCCATGGATAGAGGAGGCTGGCAGGCTTCAGTCTATAGGGTCGCAAAGAGTCGGACACCGCTGAAGCAACTGAGCACGCATGCAAGAAAGGATGATGACATGGGAATGCCCAAAGATGGCTGAAATGTTAATGATCCGGATGAACACTGAACACGTGAGGTAAGACAGGAGAGACTGCTAGTGGCTCCCCTAGCTGCCATAGCCTTTCTGTTCCCTGGGCTTCATGGCTCTGGAAGGAAGTATACTCCCCTGGTGTTCTGAGAACAAGCATGCCCTCCGGACAGGTTCATCATCAGCATTATTTTCAACTACATAAATGCACTGCCTCTTTCTCCCCCTTGGTGTCTTCACAGTGTCTTTCATGCTGTAGTAATAATCTGATAGATTATATTACAGATTGTTACCTTGGTCAGTTGCCCTACTAGTCCACTCCTTAATCCAGTGTTAGATTTAATAGAGGATATTCTTATTCTGTTGTTGTTCCCTAAATGAAAATGATCAGTCAAGAACTATGTATTTATACTTACTGTGGGCATAGTATTTTTGGAGGAATTCAGAAAATATCCTTAGTCTCAAGGAATTTGTAACTCAGGAAAGGTATAACTGATATATATGTATATATACACACACATAAAAATCCATATGACATATGTAAAAAACTATCAGATCGTATTTATTACTGCTTTTGACAAAATTGCTTTGCATTTTTTTTGATGAACTATTTTAAGATTTATTTTATTTATTTATTTTTTTGGCCAAGTGTTCTGAAGCATGCAGGATCTTAGTTCCTTGACCAGAGATTGAACCTGTGCCTTCTGCATTGGAAACTTGGAGTCTTAACCACTGAACCAAAAGGGAAGTCCCTCAGATGATATTTAAGTAGTGAACTGGGTATTGTTGAGGTTAGTGTCACTGGAGTGTACGGAAGAAGACAGTATCTAAATGAGGCTTGAAAATGTGGCTAGAATCTTGTGAGGCAAAATGGGCTGAGTAGGGACAGCAACACTATGGTGTTGGAGAAGACTCTTGAGAGTCCCTTGGACTGCAAGGAGATCAAAACAGTCAATCCTAAAGGAAATCAGTCCTGAATATTCATTGGAAGGACTGATGATGAAACTGAAGCTCCAATACTTTGGCCACCTGATGCGAAGAGCTGACTCATTAGATAAGACCCTGATGCTGGGAAGGGTTGAAGGCAGGAGGAGAAGGGGATGGCAGAGAATGAGCTGGTTGGATGGCATCACCAACTTGATGAACATGAGTTTAGGCAAGCTCCGGGAGTTGGGTAATGGACAGGGAAGCCTGGCATGCTGCAGTCCATGGGGTCACAAAGAGTTGGACACGACTGAGTGACTGAACTGAACTGGCTGAGTGACAGCAACATTCCATAGAGAGGTAATATGAGTAAAGTTTTACAAATTGGAATGAATAATGTACATGAATGCAAACAATAACTCATTGGAAAAGACTCTGGTGCTGGGAAAGGTTGAAGGCAGAAAGAGAAGATCACAGAGGATGAAATGATTGGATGGCACCACCAATTCAATGGACATGAACTTAGGCAAACTTTGGGATGTGGTGAGGAACAGGGAGACCTGGCATGATGTAGTCTATGGGGGGTTGCAAAGAGTTGGATGTGCCTTGGCAACTGAATAGCAACAAGAAATGTGCATGAAAGAGACAGTGAAATGCTGGCTTGGAAGATGAGTATTAAGGGAGACTGGGAAGGAAGGACTGACCAGGTCATAATCAAACTTGAAGCCCAAGGTGGGGTATTTGTTGGATTTAATAGAAAGAGATTTATCATAGATAATTGGATAACAAGTGGAAGAATGTTAGGAGGATGAATTTGGCATGATGTTTTTGATGGTCAGGAGCTTGGAGAGTAGGGGCAGATAGGAGTGACTTGGGTTAGGAGCTGGTTTGTGGAGGGCTGTGCCATCTTGAGGATGGGGAAAACCAGTGAGAAGCTTGTTACAAAACCCAGGCATAAGATTTAGTGAAGTTTTTGACCAAAACCACTACAATATTGTAAAGTAATTAGCCTCCAACTAATAAAAATAAATGAAGAAAAAAGATTTAGTGAAGTTAGTGATAGGAAGAGAGAGGATGGGATAAAAGCAAATCTAATAGATTGTCAAAGGCAAATAGGAAAACATGCAGAGAAAAAAGTTCAGGGAGAGAGAGAAATGGAAGATATTAGAGGGAGGAAAAATAGTAGAAATTGAAGTGCCAGAGCTTATGGGGGATTAAGTCCTCATTGGTGTTAAAAACAGCTTAATGTCAAGTTTTGGAAAGCTTGTAATGTTGATTAATTCAAGATCCAGTGCACATGTCTTCTCTAAAAAGCGTTTCTAACCTTTTTACATTAGTCAAGTTTTCAACAAAATGATTAATTAAAAAACCCTCCTTCTTCTGAGCTCTCATCACTCTTTTAATATGTCTATTATAAAATAAAAAATCAAGAGCCATGTTTTATTCTTTGATGACATCTAGTGCTTATCATCAAACTGGAAAAGGTCAGTTTTCATTCCAATCCCAAAGAAAGGCAATGTTGAAGAATGTTCAAACTACTGCACAATTGCACTTGTCTCACAAACTAGCAAAGTAATGCTTAAAATTCTCCAAGTCAGGCTTCAATAGTATGTGAACAAAGAACTTCCAGATGTTCAAGCTGGATTTAGAAAAGGCAGAGGAACCAGAGATCAACTTGCCAACATCCATTGGATCATTGAAAAAGCAAGAAAGTAAAAAAAAAAAAATATCTACCTCTGCTTCATTGACTATGCTAAAGCCTTTGACTGTGTGAATCACAACAGACTGTAATATTCTTAGAGATGTGATACCAGAAAACCTTACCTGTCTCCTGAGAAACCTGTATGCAGGTCAAGAAGCAACAGTTAGAACCAGTCATGGAACAACAGATTGGTTCGAAATTGGGAAAGGAGTACGTCAAGGCTGTATATTGTCACCCTGCTTATTTAACTTATATGCAGAGTACATAATGTGAAATGCGACCCTGGATGGAATCACAAGCTGGAATTAAGATTGTCAGGAGAAATATCCACAACCTCAGGTAAGCAGATGATACTACTTTAATGGCAGAAAGTGAAGAGAAACTAAAGAACCTCTTAATGAAGGTGAAAGAGGAGAGTGGAAAAGCTGGCTTAAAAGTCAACATTCAAAAAACTAAGATCATACTATTGGGTCCCATCACTTCATGGCAAATAGATGGGGAAAATGTTTAAGCAGTGTCAGATTTCATTTTCTTGGACTCCAAAATCAATGTGAGGGTGACTGCAGCCACAAAATTAACAGACACTTGCTCCTTAGAAGAATAGCTATGTCAAACCTAGACAGTGTTTTAAAAAGCAGAGATATCACTTTGCTGACAAAGATCCATGTAGTCAAAGCTACGGTTTTTCCAGTAGTCATGTATGGATGAGAGAGTTGGACCATAAAGAAGGATGAGTGCTGAAAAATTGACGCTTTCAGACTGTGGTGTTGGAGAAGACTCTTGAGAGTCCCTTGAACTGCAAGGAGATCAAACCAGTTAATCCTTAAGGAAATCAATCCTGAATATTCATTGGAAGGACTGATGCTGAAACTGAAGCTCCAGTATTTTGGCTACGTGATGCAAAGAACTCACTCATTGGAAAAGACCCTGATGTTGGGAAAAATTGATGGCAAGAGGAGAAGGGGGTGACAGAGGATGAGATGGTTGGAGGACATCACTGACTTAATGGGCATGAGTTTGAGCATACTCAGGGAGCTAGTGACGGACATAGAAGCCTGGCGTGCTGCAGCTCATGGGATTGCAAAAAGTCGGACATGATTTAATGGCTGAATAAAAACAACAATAGTGTACACTCAACACCCATCCCTCCCCTTAAGTGAAATATTATTCATTCTTGCAACCCTTCTCCATGTTTACTGGTTTTGAGATTCCAATCACCTGGGTTGCTCCTCTCTAGATAGATTCTGGGTTAATGATGGCTTCTTTCCTTTTTTAAAATAAGATTGTTAGTTGTTTTTTTTTTTTTTTTAAATACTTGTCTGTGTTGGGCCTTAGTTGTGGCACACAATGCACGACTTCTTTGTATCACGTGGGATCTTACGTTGTGGCACCCGGACTCTCTAATTGTGGTGCATGGGCTCAGTAGTTTCAAAGCAGGCTTAGTTAGTACTTTCAAAGAGGCTTAGCTCTCTGGCGTGTGGGATTTTAGTTCCCTAACCAGGGATCAGACCTGTGTCCCCTGCATCACAAGGCAGATTCTTAACCACTGGACCCCAGAGAAGTCCCAATGACGACTTCTTTTAATGGTGGCAATGTTAAATACGTTACTTCTGGTCTGATTTTGGCCATAAATAGTCAGCAGAACTAGAAACGTTTTTTCATGAACACAATCTTTTTTTTTTTTCTTCTTTAAACAGTTTTTATTTTCTTCTCAGCATTTTCAGACAGTTTCTATTTATGTGATTATAGAAAACAGAATAATTGCAATCTCAGTGATCTTACATATAGAATAAAAGATATGAATGATATTAAATTTATTTATGATTTCAAGATGTTTATATAGTGTGAAAAATATTAAGCTTCAATTATACATTCTTTTTTTAAACTTATTTATTTTAATTGGAGGCTAATTACTTTACAATATTGTAGTGGTTTTTGCCATACATTGACATGAATGAAAGTTGTGGTACACATACACAATGGAGTATTACTCAGCCATCTTAAAAAGAATACATTTGAATTGTGTTCTAATGAGAACACAGTCTTTTAAAAATTTCCTCCTTATGCTTTGTTAGCATTTTAAAACTCATGTTGAGCTTGTCGTCGAACTTCTGACTCCTTTATTTGTGCTGATATTTGTAACAGTTGTTTTTCACTCTTGGATTTCATCTTATAACCTGCCTGTATTTTAGCCAAGTAGTGATTCTGAATCTTAGCACTATCATTCATCCCAACGTATTCTGTATATCATTCAGCTAATATATACATTCTCATAGAAATTATTGATGAAAGTGTTAAATATGACAGCATCAAGATTCATGTTTGTTTTGCTTCTCATTGCATTTCTGATGTTTAGTACAGCACCTGGTAAATATTAGAAATTTAATAAATACTTTTGAGTAAATGAATGGGTGAGTAAATAAATAAATGAATGGCAGAGTTCTTCCTCTAGGTTGTGAAAGTAAAAGTCGCTCAGTCATGTCTGACTCTTTGCAACCCCATGGACTATAGAGTCCATGGAATTCTCCAAGCCAGAATACTGGAGTGGGTAGCTGTTCACTTCTCCAGGGGATCTTCCCCAACCCAGGGATTGAACCCAGGTCTCCTGCATTGCAGGCAGATTCTTTACCAGCTAAGCCACCAGCGAAGCCCTCTTCTAGGTTAATTATAGTCAACTATTCAACACTTTTTGGGGCTTCGCAGGTGGCACTAGTGGTAAAGAAACCACCTGCCAATGCAGGAGACTTACGAGATGTGGGTTTGATCCCTGGGTTGGGAAGATCGCCTGAAGAAGGGCATGGCAGCCCACTCCTGTATTCTTGCCTAGAGAATCCCATGGACGGAGGAGCCTGTTGGATATAGTCCATAGGATCACAAAGAGTTGGACACGGCTGAAGCACACATGCAATCAACATTTTTTAAAGTACTGTCAAATAGTCAATATTCCTTTATCTTTCTTCCAAAGATAGCATGAAGTGCTCTTTCGAACCCACTGGTTTAACCTAAAATAATAATTTAGGTATAGAATCCCTTGGAAAGCAAGGAGATCAAACTAGTCAATCCTAAAGGAAATCAACCCTCAATCTTCATTGGAAGGACTGATGCTAAAACTGAAGCTCCAATTCTTTGGCCACCTGTTGCAAAGAGCCAGCTGGTTGGAAAAGACCCTGATGCTGGGAAAGATTGTGGGCAAGAGAAGAAGGGGATAACAAAGGATGAGATGGTTGGATGGCATCACTGACTCAATAGACATGAGTTTGAGCAAACTCCAGGAGATAGTGAAGGTCAGGGAAGCCTGGTGTACTGCAGTTCTTGGAGTCGCAGAGAGCTGGACAGGACTTAGTAACTGAAGAGCAACAATAAGAAATACCAGTTGTAAGAGCTAGGCAGGAAAACAAGGGTTGAAGGATCATGAGTGTTTGGGAGTCTCTTTATTAAATCCCTCTGGAGATTCAGTACACATTATCTTATTAAAGATGACAATGAAACTGAATAAATAAATCAGCATAACTTTGCTAAAGTCAGAACCTCCCAGGTTTATTTGCTGTGGAATCTTTTTTTGTTCTTATTAATAGCTGTTAATATCTAGTAGAACTAGTTAATAGTTAATATTTATTAACTATATTAACTATATAGTTAGCTCTCTGTTAACTATACTAGTTAATATCTAGTAGAACTAGTGTACCATAGAACAGGTTCTGGAAGATGCTAATACACAAACTTCCTTCAGTTAAAATGAAAATGAAATTTGTCTAGAGTTATTTGCTATTCTTAAGCCCATGTTGACTTTTAGCAATTTCCCATTCACTGTTCATGTGGTCACAAACTATTGTTTCAAATAAGCAGAAGAAGATGTTAAAAATTTTTGGCTGGGGTTGACATCAAGCTCATAGATTTATAGCAGAGTTTCCGCTCTGGCTTTGCATCAGAATTACCTATTAAGATTTTAAAGAAATTTATAGGACTGCAATTCAGCTTGGCGTTCATGCTTCCATAGGTGGATGGGAACCGAGCTACACAGGCAGGGTTGCTAACTCCTGGGGCATCCACTGCTCTTTCCTTGTAGTTGAGATATCACACTTTCTCTGTTGTCCAGCAATATTCCTGTTTCCTATACAACCCCTCAAAGACCCCTAACAATGGCTGGCAGAGACTCAAACACATTTAGAACAAGGCTCTCTGTTCTTCCCATTTGTCTTGGTCTTCATTTCTCTCATTCCAATATTTGTTCTGTCCTTTCTAATCAATCCTTCTCCTTGACATAGAAGATAAAAGCAAAATAAATATTGAGCAGCTCTGCTTTCTCATTGTCATCTGTCAGTATTATTACATTGATTCCCAAGAATCATATCAGTGCCTTCCAAGCTAAAACAGCCCCTTTGCTTTCTATGGCATATTTTGCAAGTTTTATTACATTCTTGGGATTTAAACTTCTTAAATTATTATTCACTCTTCTCAAATATTCCCATGTCTCTATTCTCCCTTCATTTTATATATGTACACAGATGCAACAATTTTTGAAGTGAACTTTGATGTTGATATCATAAAGAAGCATTAAAATATTTTATGTTCCTTATTAACACTACCAGAAAGCATTTATTAAGAACTTGTTTGTTCATTTGTGAATCATTGTAGCATTATGTTCTATATCCTCTACGGGAAGAACAGGGTAAAGAAAAACTGAAAAAAGAGAAAGGGTCACAGAAATAGTAGCCAATGTACAGCTAAGGGGGAAAAATTAATTTAAAATTCATGTTATTGGCCACCAAATAAATAAATAGTATAACTGCTTATATGATGTTTTATTTTTAGTCTATGAAGTGCATCCCCACCATTTCCTTCTATCAAGGTATTGCAAACATGTATTACAAGAACTTTTGAGTTCTGACCTCTGATTCCTTTATATTTTATTCATTTCCTGTTTCATTCTCTCTCCATTCATTTTCCTTCAGTAACTCTCACCAGGTGCCTGAATAATTCTTTCTTGTCCTTCAGGTGTTAATCAGACCTCATTTTTAATTTGAAGCCCAACCTGACACTAAAGCTGAGTGACTTTCCCTCATGTTCCTATGGAAGTACGTTCTTCCTTATTCTTATCATTAGTGGTCTATCTCCTGGGACATGGGGCTTGTGTTTCATTCATGTTGTGTCTCCAGCACCCAGGACAGCGCCTGATACTGTATTCAAGAAATACATGTTGAATGAAAGAAAGTAGAAAAGAGGACACTTCTCTCTGTATCTTGATCGTCCTGATAAAATACGGCTTTGGGCATATTAGCAGCTTGGAACTAGGAACTCTGAAAGAAGAAGCTCTCTTTAAGCATCCTCAGCAAAAAATGTGAATGGAGGTTCTCAGCTCTTTAGCTGCAGATATCATGAGAGACAGGAAGTATATTGTGTGATTTTTCAGATCCTAGCTGGGGCTGGCAGTGCAAAAACTTACAGGAAATAATTTTGCTATTTGTAAACTGAAGGAATGTGATACAGAAATAAATGAGGAAGAATAAATATGGAACTACACAATGCAGTATTTATAGTCAATCGTGGGAAGATAACTGCACTGTAAAAAACATGATGATACATAAGGGGTAAAACCATTAATTTTTGTCCTCACAAGATAACTCAAGTCCAGGGCTATTGCATACCTTAAATGAAATCTCACCCCAACTTTTTGATTTTTTTTAGTTTATGTGAATATTCCTTTTGCCTTATTCATGAACTCATGTGGTGTAGTTACCCTTCCTAAGGGAACCATGGCTTGATTTCATCACCAGAAATAAACTGAATTCAGATATAGTTGGGGATAAAAATGCACAGTACTTTCCAAACTGTGATGACTTAGTATAGTGCTTACAGGAATACATGAAATCTTGAGACTTATATTTCATAAAATATGAATTTACATTCCATTTAGGCTACCACAAATTTGAAGACTTAAGTATTTTTGAGATTTGTTTTAAACCTAACCCATCTTAAGTTCTAATAATAAGTATGAAGTAACCTCTTTCATTTATAAATAAGCTGTACTATACAAGAACTTCCACTGCTGTCTATAACTTAGGCTTCATGAGCTCAGGGTCTCTAGGATGAGGGTCCTGTCCCACCCACTTCTGTGGCCTCAGCTCCCAGCCCAGAGACTGGTACACAGAAGGAGCTCAATATATGTCTATAGACTCAGTGAATGAAGTCTTTGATTGTGCAGTGTTGTGCATCACAGTGGATTCTTGCTGGGATTATCATGGTACCTGTAGTGTTCTGCTTAACTTCTACCCCGGAAATAAACACGGGTTATATTTCTAGTAAGTGTTTATGCCGAAGGCTCTTCCTCAATCTGTGGTCTCTCTGGAGGGTACTGTGCCTATCCTGTGACCACTGGTTTCAGCCTGCTTAGAGAGATCTGTTCCCCTCCGGGATAAAGAGAGCAGATGCTGTAAGACTCTCTGGGGATATCTCAAAAGCTCAATGATGCTTTCAAGAGCTGCCTGTATTTTCTCTCTGCCCTTCTCCTTGCTTGTCTTCCTAGCTTAGTTCCTCCTCGTGCCTTCAGCACAGGTTCTGACTTCTCTGTAGAAGCAGAAGGCATATGTTCGTCTCTTGCCTTTTTTTTTTTTTGACTTAGGATACTCTCTTGCATTTGTCCCCTCCTCTGTACTTCTGGTGTAGCATCTTGGTGCCTCTATTGTCCTCTTTCTCCTTTGTTTCTTCTTGTTTGGGCTCCATATTTTTCTTTCTGTTCATCTGCATCCACTGCTCCATCCATCAGCTCCTTCATTGCTCTGTTCTTGTTGTTGTCACTAAGTCATGTCTGACAATTTGCCACCCCATGGTCTGCAGCATGCTAGGCTTCCCTGTCTTTCACTATCTCTTGGAATTTGCTCAAGCTTATGTCCATTGAGTCAGTGATGCCCTCCAACCATCTTATCCTCTGTCGCTCTGTTCTTACTGTCTCCAACTCCCTTTAAAGTCAGCTTCTAGTTCCTAGTGTCTTCTAATGAAGCATATTGAATTCGTGTTGTAGCCCTTTTAATACACTTTTGCTAGTCTTATAATATAAAACACATTTACTTAAAAAAATCAGTGTTCATCTATTTCATCTACCTGTAAAAAATACTTCGTAAATCTCCATTTATATTTGATCCCCTATAGTTGTGGTGGCTGTTCTAGTCTTAAGTTTTAACTACTCCTATTGCATCCTCATTATTTTGGAAAGGGGATGTCTTATTACTTTTTCTTTGAGAAAGGTCACATTAAGAGGAGTTTCTTTGAAGTGGATAATCCAGTTTTAAAAAAATAGTTATACAGGTTATAGAACTGGTTATAAAACCAGTTATACAGGTTATATCTGAGATACCAGTGCAACTTTCCGAGATTTAATTAATATTCTAAATTAGTGTCTGGAATGCTTTATGTGTGGGTTAAGGGAAGAGACCATTGAAATCTTGGTTTGTGCAAGGATTTATGGGTGTGTAAGACACAGGGAGTTTATTACTGCCGCTATATCTGAGGTGGATGCTTTCGGAAGCAGAATTTCTGGCCAAAAGCTACATCACACACTCTGGCAAATATGCTTCCTTATTTTTGTCTCTTGGTCCTTCAGTCCAAATGAATCCAAATTAATTGCATTTTTATCGATTTTATTCATTTGGCTTGGCAGGGTCATCAGAAGGGAATCATTTTTATTTTTATCTTCCTTTTGAGATGTGTCTCAAGGCCACTTATAAAATAAAAGGCACCAGAGAAGTGGTGTTCAAGATCTCATTCTAAAGTCCTGAGTGGTAAACAGGGGTTTAGAGAGAAGCTGCATCCAGGGAACAGGTGTGCTCACAATGCTGCATCTCTCTGATAACAGCCACACGTGGACGGAAGACTGGCTTAGCTCCTCATTTATTTTCTCCTCCTAGAATATGTGTGAATCGATTTCCTATCTCAGACTGCCTGGGCTTATCCAAACCTTCCTGGGCTTTCTTTGTTTTCATTTCCTTATCCTTACTGAAACCTGGTGGGAAAAAGTGAATGAAAAATGATAGTGAAGGTTTAAAAACTTGAAACATGGTAAGAGTCAATGAATATGAAACAAAGAATTATTATTAAAAGTAGATAAAATAAGAGAAAAAGATTGGAGAATGCCTCTAGAACTCCAAGAAAGGGGGTGGGATGAAGGTTAGGCTAGTGAATGAATGACTGGAGAGAAAAGATTTGGAAATGATTTAAGTGGGAAAGCCCAGAGGCCAGAGAAAACTCATCTTGCTGCTTTCATGGGGAAGTGAGGAAAACACAAGGGTGCCTGCTTAGACTGAGGAGAACGTGCTTGTAGGAGGGGGAGAGAGAGGCAGAATGGTGGTAGAATGTCAATATATACACAGAAAAAATGCATGGGAAATAGCAGTCTTTTTTTTTTTTCTACTTCATTTTTGTTTTGAGTAGACCAAGTGAGAGTTGACACTTCCAGCAAAGGTAGACGAAAGTAGAGAATAGTGCGAGGGCCAGCAGAGATACTCAAAATAGTGTCATCTGACTCTTTGACCATCTAGCTAGCATCTCAGTTGAGTCCACCTTAACCTGTCGTCCTCAGTGCATATCCTGAGATGAAGATCTGGGCGAATACTCGGAAGTGTGCCCAGGGAAAACTACCATGGGGACTGGGAAGTGGAAGCGCCAAGGGAGGGAGGTTGAGCAAGACTGTGGGAGCAAAGTTTCAGATGGAGATCCAGTCCCTCAAGGAATTTGAAGCCAGTATGGTCATATCTCAGGACGTTCTGATGACGAGCAAGGGAGCTTTGATGTCTATATGCCTAAACCTGTGGTTCTCAACCTGAGAGGATTCCCTCCCCAGGCAGCATCTGACAATGTTTGGAGACATTTGGTTGCCACACTGGGGGTAAGGTGAGCCCACGACATTCAGTGTCAGCTGCGGATTCTGTCTCCAAAGGACAGAATTCACTCTGGGACCAAGAGACCACAGGTCTTTGTAGGTCGTTCAGGTCTTTGTAGCAGAATAACAGCTTTATTTACAGTTAAGAAGTAACAGAGACAGCTTCTGGCATGGACACCAGAAGAGGATAGAAGAAACCTACCTGTGGTCTCCAAGACATCTTAGTATATATCTTTTGACCTGTTACTGAAAATAGGTTTTGTATAGGCTTAGACAGTTAACATTAGGTCAGTTTGTTTTCCTTTGATCTTGTAATGAAGGTTGATTTCCTGACAATATTAAAGAAACTAGTTCTTATGGCTCTGGATGTTATCAATTAACCAGTTTCTTAGCTCTCGCTTCTGTTGTGGGTAAAACAGTCCTAAATTCCAAACAGCCATAAATTCCAGATGGTCACAAATTCCCAGGACATGGATGACTTCATGACTGAGCCCATGGACTCCTTACCAACCTGCCTAAGGAATGCTATCAGGTGGTACTGGTACCCAGTGGGTAGAAGTCAAGGATGCTAAGCATCCTACAATACATAGGATAGATCCCTTCAACCCCACCATAAATAAATATCTGACTGCAAGCATCAATCATGCTGGGGCTGAGAAACTCTGATCTATGCCTGTAAGTTGTTGGTTCAGGGCTACCACCAAGATGGACACTTAGGGTCCCACAAAGACTTTCTGGTAGTCTGAAGGCACCAGTTGCCGTCTGTCAGTAGTGAAAACCCACCAAGAGTCTGAGCATGAAGACAGCAAAGAAATCAAAGGGAGCATGGATGGAGCATGGACAGCATATGTCACAGAAGCCTGGCTAATAATATCTCTGTCTCTTCCAGTCTCACAAGCTTTTTTATCTCAACAGTCATCTGGGTTAATACATTGGGACTGCAAACACTGTCTTTCTTTATCTTTGTCATTCTGTAACCAGAAATCAAAACGTACAAAACCGTATCATTGGGTTGGATACATAGCTTGAGCTACCTGCCTCAGTGCCAAGGCAAAATGCTTTTTGACATTCTCTTTCTGACTTAAATAATGAGCCGCATTTTCACTCATCTTTTGCTCCAAGGCCAGGCTAATATCTCCTGAAAGTATTCTAAATTGATACTCAGGAGCTTTCTAAGGTCATTTAAATCCCTAATGAAAAGTCACTCAAGGCCATAGTACAAAATAAATACATTGTTATTGATCATGCAATAAGGTATTAGGCTAATTTAATAAGGCTTCTCCCTGAGATGTACTTAATTCACCAGTAGAGTCATTTCTCAGCCATCAGAGATCCTGCTGTTTTTTCATGGCCTAGAAATAGTCATCTCTGATTTGTCCCACTCCATGTTGCCACCTGGATATTCCAGGAGGCCTCATTCCTGTTAAACTTCTTTTCCCTGTCGGCAAAGTACAGTGACAGAGTAAGGATTCATTACTCTTGAAATGACCCTTTCCACAATATCCTCTTTTTATCTCCTTAATCAGCAAAGTGGTGCTCTGAGGACTGGCGGGTTCACCACCTAGAGGCACATTTATTACCAAGACACAAGCTGAATAATTGTGTATTTACCAACTTCAATTGAACCTCACAACTTGGCTGTCTCTTTCGACAAGGTGAGAAATAAGACCAAGGTGCTCCTCTCCCTGTAGCTCATCAATAACTATTTTCTCTCAACAAGAACTATTTGCATCATCGCCCTGGCCTGTGTGATCTGTTTTAGCACACAGTTTTTATCTTCAAAAGAGAAAGTCTTTGTTGCCTTGGTCAAAGCTGTAAATCAACAAAAAATAGAACAAAGGAAGGTAATATTCCTTCCCCCACAGAAAAATGCATGTCTGTGTGCAAGGGAAGAGGGGATGTATTTATTTATTTCTGTAGAGATGAACTGACTAGTCAATACTGGGCTTCACTGGTGACTCAGTTGTAAAGAATCTGCCTGCAGTGCAGGAGATGCAGGAGAAGTGGGTTCTATCCCTGGGTCCAGAAGATCCCCTGGATGGGGAAATGGCAACCAACTCTAGTATTGTTGCCAGAAAAATCCCATGGACAGAGGAGCCTGGTGGGCTACAGTCCATAGGGTCAGACACAAATGAGAACACACACACACACACACACACACACACACACACACACAAGCAACTTAAACAAGGTCACTATATCATTAGTCTCGTATGAAACATATATTTAAAATTATACTAAAAATATGATATTAAAAAAAACCAGTTGTGCTCTTGGACCTAGCAATTCCTAAGGAAATAATAGAAGTGTGCAGAGATATATGTATAGGTGGATTTATTGCAGCATTGCTTTCAATTGAAAATAAAAAAAAAATAACTGGAATGCCCATTGATAGATGATTGTTGGGAATTCATACAGTGAAAATTTAGTGTACCTGTAAAGGATGAGGTAGGTGAGTCTATGGCTGTTGACATGGAAAGGTGTCCATTATGTATTGTCAAGTGAAAAGAGAGATTTTTTTAAATTTTTTGTAACTTTAAGCTTTTTATTTTGTGTCAGAGTATAGCTGATTAACAATATTGTGGTAGTTTCAGATGAACAGTGAAGGGACTTAGCCATTCATATATACATGTACCCTTTCACCCCCAAACCCCCCTCCCATCCAGGCTGCCACATAACATTGAGAAGAGTTCCATGTGCTACACAATAGGTCTTTGTTGGTTATCCATTTTAAATATAGCAGTGTGTACTTGCCCTTCCCAAAGTTTCTAACTAGAAAAGAGAACTTTAAAGATCACCTGTATAGACAATTCCCAGGTTTGATCATCACCTTGCATGATGGGTCGCACTGTTTTGCTTTAGATAATCTGGACTTGGCAGTCATTCAGTGATTCATCCAGGGGCTCTGATGACACAAAAACCAGACTGGAGTCTCACAGTAAACCCTCCTACTTCAGGAGCACTAGACTACCAGAGCAGAAGCTCCTGTTATGAACTCAGAAAGTGAAAGGACAGCATGTGAACCCTGCAAACTCTATCACCTACCCACTCAACACTTCACTTGCGGTTTTATGCAAACCTCTGCAATGCAGGAGACCTGGGTTTGATCCCTATGTTGGAAAGATCCCCTGGAGAAGGACATGTGGCAACCTATTCCAGTATTCTTTTTTCCCCCCTTTTTTCCCCCAGTATTCTTGCCTGGAAAATTCCATGGAGAGAGGACCCTGATGGGCTACAGTCCATGGGGTTGTAAAGAGTCAGACACGACTGAGCGACTAACACTTTCATTTTCACTTTACACTTTTACTCTTTTATTTCACCTCATCGAGTCAGAGTCGTCAGCAGCACAGAAAGTAACCTCTGTCTTAGAAAGCCTAGGGGAGCGCTTCCCAGTAGGAGGAGTTGAACCAGGAGAACTCTGTCATCACCCCAATCAATTTTCCCTGTTGTCACCAGCAACCCCAGACTGGCAGAGACAAATTTTTTCTCTGAATTCATTCAGCATCAAAGTTCTAAATGATGCATGGGATTCTGGGGCCAGCCCTTTAGGCTTAAATGTCATAATCAGAGGCAGGGCAGACTTCTGTCACCTCAAGAGTGTGAGAGAACCACAGGCTATGGGGTCTTGCTTTTTTTTGTTTGGAAGGCTGCACAAACATACCTTTGAAAAGGCTTTCACAGTCCCCCACTGTGAATAGAACTTCTGTAACTCTGAAGCTTTTGCAGGCAGACCATACTGCATACATTTTTTCTCCACCTTTCTCTTCTAAGTTTGCCAGGAAAACTTAATAAAAGTCTATAAATGGTCTTATGAACTGAATTGTAAAAAGGAGCTTAAAGATGGTTTCCACAGTGGCTTAGCAGTAAAGCATCCTCCTGCAATGCGGGAGATATAGGTTCGATCCCTGGGTCAGGAAGATCCCCTGGAGAAGGAAATGGCAACCTACTCCAGTATTCTTGCCTGAGAAATCCCATGGACAGAGGAGCCTGGCGGACTACAGTCCGTGGGGTAGCAAAGAGTCAGACACGACTGAATGAGGAACACCCGCGCACACACACACACACACACACACACACACACACACAAAAGCATGGGGTGGTCCTCAGTGTTCAAGAATATACCACACTAGTGTTTGTCTTCTACTTTAACAAATGCTGGTATTTCTGAATTTCATCCTATCTTTTGAAAAATATAATTACTGGAATTTGGTGAAAACAGAGTAGGACGGTTAATTAGACAAAATTAGGCATACTATTCTGCAGTATTTTTTGCAAATTCGGTGCTAGCCAATTTGTGTACTCTTTAAAATTCCTATGTTGAATCTGTCTCACCCTGTGATGTTATTTGGAGATGGGGTCTTTGGGAAGTAATTAGGTTCAGATGAGGTCATGAGGGTGGGGCCTTACCATTGGATTAGTGCCTTTATAAGAAGGGGGCACCAGAGACCTTGCTTATTCTCTCTCTCTCTCTCCCTGTGTGCACTGAAAAAAGGGCATGTGAGGATGTAGTGGAACCTTACTGGCACCCTAATTCTGAGTTTCTAGTCTCCAGAGCTGTGAGAAATAAGTTCCTGCTCTCTAAGGCCCCCAGATTGTGATATTTGTTGTAGAAGCCTGAGCTGACAAAGACAGGACTCTGATCACTTAGTCATATTTCTGCCTATTGAGTGAACTTTCAGTCAATACTTTATTATGCTAAGAAGATTTTACTTTCGGTTCCAATAGACCAATTTGAAAACCAGCCTTGTATTGGCAGTGTCAATATAATTGTAGAATTGTGGCCGAGTGTGAGAGGGCTTTAGATAGTCATTATGGCAATTATTCCTGACCTTGGCTCCCATTGCGTGTATACTCTCTACTCAGAAAATTCCCTCATCCTTTACTGTACATTACCTTAAATGTCTTAATGCATCTTAGTTTTCTAGCTCAGTTAGTCCATCAGTGTATTTTGAAACATGTGACCACAGTAGTTTGCTTTTGTCTAGAAAACAGGGACTTATAATCATCTCTAATCAAAACTTAGCAACACTGAAAAGTTGTCCTAAGAATTAACTTGATAGCCCTAAATAATTTTATTATTAGGAAATGAAAAGCAAAGAAACTTTGTACTCATGGGATAAAGTGAAAGTGAAAGTATTAGTTGCTCAGGTGTGTCTGACTCTTTATGACCAGGCTCCTCTGTCCATGGAATTCTCCAGGCAAGAATACTGGAGTGGGTAGCCATTCTCTAATCCAGGGGATCTTTCTGACCCAGGGATTGAACCTGGGTCTCCTGCACTGCAGGCAGATTCTTTACCATCTGAGCAACCAGGGAAACTCATGGGGTAAGCAAAAGGACAAAAGGAAATGACAAGACAAAAGATGTAACAGAAAACAGAACAAATGAACAACAGCAACAACAGAAAAGAAAATCCAAATACCTGGTTCGTTGAAAAGACCAATGAAACTGATAAACTTTTTTGAGTGATTCAGGATAAAAAAAATGCATGTCAATGTATGACAAAAACCACTACAATATTGTAAAGTAATTAGCCTCCAACTAATAAAAATAAATGAAAAAAAAGCAAACAGGTATGTGCAATCCCACAAATAAGAGATGTGACATAAACACAAATACAGGTGGATTTTCAAGTATTATAAGAGACTACTACATCCAACTTCATGGTGGTAAATTTGAAAATCTAGACATTTCCTAGCAAGTACTGGTCATAGAAATTGATTCAACAGGAAGTGGAACACTTGAATTGTCTGATAAATCTAAGGAATACTGATGCCTGAGAAAAGAACTATCATAAAAGAGCTACCAGGACAAGATGGGTTCTAGCTGAGTTATATCTCACCTTATAGAATAGATGGTAGCTGTGTAATTGAACTTATTCCAGGTTATAGAAAAGATTAAGCCTAATAAAATATATAAATCCAGAATAAGTTTTTAAAATATAAAAATCTGAGGGATTATGAAAGATGACCATCAACTAATCTCTTGTAAAAATCTAAAGGATAGACTTCTAAACAAAATGTGGATAAATTTTTGTATGCTTAATTTCTGATGGGGGCTTCCCAGGTGGCTCAATGGTAAAGAATCTGCCAGCCAATGCAGGAGATGGGGATTTGATTCCTGGGTCAGGAAGACCCCCCTGGAGGAGGAAATGGCAACCCTCTGCAGTATTCTTGCCTGGGAAATCTGATGGACAGAGGAGGCTGGTGGGCTATAGTCCATGGGGTTGCAAAGAGTTGGACATGACTGAGCACACATGCATGTGCTTAATTTCTAGAATGTGAAAGTAGTTCAATATTAGAAAAGCTGATATGTAATATATTAATAAAGAGAAAATCTTATAAGTAAACACTGATAGGCATTTAATAAAATTATTAAGCTAGCATTTAATAAAAACACTAAATAAGAACAGTAGGAAACTACCTAAATATACCAAAGGCTATTTGCTTTTAAAAAGCAACCATTATTCTAGACATTTAGACCAATATTTTCCTTATTATGCTAAGATTAAATTAAAATTAGCAACTAGGTAGATGTGCTGGGAGTCATTCTCATATAGTACAATCCTGAAGGGTCTTCAGAATTGTAGAAGACTCTTATTCTTATTCAGAATAAGGAAAGAGTAATAAAATACTTGTAATAAAGATTAAAAATAGTTATGATTATTTTTGTTAATATAAAAGTGCACCCAGAAAACCTAAGAAACTCTAGTAAAATGATCTATTTGGATTAATATAATTTATAAGTTGACTTAGTATAAGATAAATTTATAGAAATCAATAGCTTTTCTCTATTCTAAAAATTAAAACCTAAAAGAGAAAAAAATTAATTTACAATGCTAATTAAAACAGTAAAATATTAGAGAATGCATTTAACAAATAAGGCCAGGATCTGTATTAATTAGACCATCTAGAAATAATGGAAGGCCATAGAACAAGATCTGAACAAACTGGAAATTTCATCATGTACTTGGCTGGAAAAATTTAATGTCATATATACTGATTCTCACAAAATTGAACTATGCATTTAATGCAACTCCAGTAAACATAATAACAGCTTTTCTGTGAGGTATGAGAATTAAATATAAAATTATTTAAAATTTTACATGGAAGAATAAATCTATGAGAACAGACAAGTAAAGTTAAAAAATAATAAAAGAATAGTGAGAGAGAGACGTCTTAATAGACATTATGACATACTAAAAGAATCACTCTAATAAATAGAATATGATTTTTCATAGGAATAGACAAAAAGTCCTGTGGGACAGAATTAAGAATATAGATACAACTATGACTCTCTATAAAAATTGTATATATTTAATATCTGAAAGAAATGGGATAGTTAACAAATGATGCTAGCTCAACTAGAATAAAATTGGAATAAAATTAAATTGAATTATTTTTATGTCATATATAAAAATAAATTTCTGATGGATTAAAGACATAAATATAAAACATAAAGTAATAAAACCCTTCAAAAAATGTAGTGAAATACAGATTTTGCTTTCATAGTGTTTCTTCAGTCAACAACTTAACCATGATGGCCCTTCAAATGTTATACCACTTTTCTCACCCAAAAACATAAAAAATAACTAACATAGATGATACTTCAATATTATGGTATCAGGCAGAACACCATTTACTTGACACAGTAATTTTCAGTCAAAGACATCATGTATGACAGATTTGAATCATGCATCTTGTTTGGATGGACCCCAAATATTTTGCCTTGCATACAACCATCAGAGAAGAATGAAGAGGTAGTATTTTCTACATATTTTCAATCTGTTATGTATATATATTAATATTATTTCCACATTTTGAAATATCCTAGTTTCCCTTTTATGTTTATCTAAAGGTGCTTTTCTGGGCAATTTGAATATAAGATAATTATGAACCTCCCAAAAGTTTTAAATATTGGTGAATACAATGGGAAAGAAAGGAAAAAACAGTCTAAAACATACATTTTATGTGTGAACTATACTTTCAAATTGTTTGTTATTTTAATAATTGAAGGGTTTTCTTTTTTGGCTGTGTAGCTTGTGGGAACTCAGTTACCTGACTAGGGATTGGACTGGGGCCATGGCAGTGAAAGCTCAGAATCCTAACCACGAGGCTACCAGGGGACTCACTTATTTACTATTTACATATACTTGTTTTCACTGTTTAATGAATATATTATTCTGTCTGTGAATAAATAGAGTGATATTGAGTATTTCCTGAGTTGCAATAAAACATCAAATTTCATATCCTAAAAGATGATGCTGCTAAAGTGCCGCACTCAACATGCCAACAAATTTGGAAAACTCACCAGTGGCCACAGGACTGGAAAAGTTAAGTTTTCATTCTGATCCCGAAGAAAGGCAATGCTAAAGAATGCTCAAACTATTGCACGATTGCACTCATCTCACACACTAGCAAAGTGATGCCCCAAATTCTCTAAGCTAGGCTTCAACAGTACATGAAATGAGAACTTCCGGATGTTCAAGCTGGATTTAGAAAAGGCAGAGGAACCAGAGATCAAATTGTCAACATCCATTGGATCATAGAAAAAGCAAGAGAGTTGCAGAAAAATATCTACTCTTGCTTCATTGACTACACCAAAGCCTCTGACTGTGTGGATCACAACAAACTGGAAATTCTGAAAGAGACGGGAATGCCAGACCACCTGACCTGCCTCCTGAGAAATCTGTATGTAACAGATAGAACTGGAAGCAACAGTTAGAACTGGACATGGAACAACAAACTGGTTCCAAATAGGAAAAAGAGTACTTCAAGGCTATATATTGCCACCCTGCCTCTTTAACTTATATGCAGAGTACATCATGAGAAACACTGGGCTGGAAGAAGCACAAGCTGGAATCAAGATTGCCGGGAGAAATATCAATAACCTCAGATATGCATATGACACCACCCTTATGGCAGAAAGTGAAGAGGAACTAAAGAGCCTCTTGATGAAAGGAGGAGACTGAAAAAGTTGGCTTAAAGCTCAACATTCAGAAAACTAAGATCATGGCATCTGGTCCCATCACTTCATGGGAAATAGATGGGGAAACAGTGGAAACAGTGTCAGACTTTATTTTTTTGGGCTCCAAAATCACTGCAGATGGTGATTGCAGTCATGAAATTAAAAGACGCTTACTCCTTGGAAGGAAAGTTATGACCAACCTAGATAGCATATTTAAAAGCAGAGACATAACTTTGCCAAAAAAGGTCCATCTAGTCAAGGCTATGGTTTTTCCAGTAGTCATAGATGGATGTGAGAGTTGGACGGTGAAGAAATCTGAGTGCCGAAGAACTGATGCTTTTGAACTGTGGTGTTGGAGAAGACTCTTGAAAGTCCCTTGGACTGCAAGGAAATCCAACCAGTCCATCCTAAAGGAGATCAGTCCTGGGTGTTCATTGGAAGGACTGATGTTGAAGCTGAAACTCCAATATTTTGGCCACCTGATGCGAAGAGTTGACTCATTGGAAAAGACCCTGATGCTGGGAAGGATTGGGGGCAGGAGGAGAAGGGGACGAAAGAGGATGAGATGGCTGGATGGCATCACCAACTTGATGGACATGGGTTTGGATAGACTCTGGGAGTTGGTGATGGACAGGGAGGCCTGGCATGCTGCGATTCATGGGGTCGCAAAGAGTTAGACACAACTGAGCAACTGAACTGAACTGAATATTTAGGTGCCAGTGTGTACACATGTGGGCTTCTGAAGTGCTGCTAGTGGTAAGGAACCCGCTTGCCAATGCAGGAGCCATAAGAGACGCTGATTTGATCCCTGGGTCAGGAAGATCCCCTGGAGGAGGGCATGGCAACCCACTCTGGTGTTCTTGCCTGGAGAATCCCATGGACAGAGGAGCCTGGTGGGCTACAGTCTATAGAGTTGCAAAGAGTCAGATGTTACTGAAGTGGCTTAGCATGCATGCACACATGTGTACACGTGCATATATACATGTATGCACATATACACACATTCACACATGCTTATATATGATTAAATGTACACAGAGAAAAATACAGATGACGCACTGTAGGTTGTTCACATAAATTAATTGAGAACAGGGCTAAATGTTTTTAAAAAGCACCTGTGATTTATAGCAAAGATGCCTCCATTGGTGGTTAATGGACAACACTGACTTAACCAGTTTAAACAGGGAGTATATATGTATTATATCATTTAGGGTAGACCCAGTTTGATTAATTCCATGGATAAATTATATTTTTAAGGCAAAAGATATCTTTTGTACTCTGTCATCCCCAGGATGTCTGCTTTTTCTTGACTATCTCTCGCTGAGGCCACAAGATGATAGTCAAAACTCCAGGCACCACAGGCAGTCATAACCATGTCCATGGTTTATGTTTATTTTTAGAAATGAGAAACTCATCCCCAAAGCCTGCTCCAACATCAGTGGCCAACAAGGGCTATGGAATATCCAGTACTGGTTTTACCAATAGATTTACCCTGAGGCTTTCGTTGCCATTCCTGAAGAGTGGACCCCTGAATAAAACTAGGTTAGGGTTTGTGAAGAAGCAGAGAGAAATGGCTATTAGGCAACCAACAGTGCCTGCTACATATGATCTAGTCTGATACATAGTGATGTAGAAATATATGTGCTTGTGTAGTGTATGGAGACATTCATACAACTAAATTTCAAAAGGAGAGCAAATGTCCTCACTGATAAAAATGATAGCATCTGTTCAGTGTATAGAAATGCAGTACAAGGGCTTCTATTTAGGGCTTTCAAATTTTAACCCAAATGGAGAAAATTTGCTAGAAAACATGTAACTCCACCACTATGGGAAAGAATACAATGTTTTTGTGTCACTTAACTGTGTAAGAGGTTAACCTTTTGCTCCACCCCCAAACAAGCAAGCCATTAATCTTCAAACAGTACAAATGGTTTCTCCTCTCCCTCTTTTAAAATCTATTTAAGGAAAGTCTTGGTAGGATTATGCTTTGTGAACCTATTGTGTTGACTTTAAAGATAAGAGCTCTTAAGGATTTTTAAACCATCAAACAGTATCCATCAGAACAAATAAATGAGAGGTTGCTTTATTCTTTTCAGGCAGGCTACATTCTGCGACCTATCTTTTCGGTGACCTACAAGGTTTTAGGAGAAGAGCTTCCAGAATTTTATTGGCAAAGCCACTATTAGAAGGACTTCCCCCTCTCTTCCAAGTTCTTTGGGGGTCAGCCTTAAAGCAAGCATTAAGCGAATGGCTAATGGAATTAAGGGTATAATAATAGAAGGATATAGTGAGACAATTGTATTAACAAGAAATAAATCATGTTGAATGTAAGGTAAGTGTTTTTTAATTGATTGATGGGAAGAATGCACCACAGGTTTTGTCGGGGACTAACAGCCATTTACCTCCCCATCTGCAGTAAAAAACCAAAATGTAGAAAAAAAAAGATAAGAAAATTATGCAGTGGGAAGATAAATTATTCAGAGAAGATGGCCGTTTTGTGCTGACATCACTAATGTGAAAAGGCATTAAATCTTTGACACTAGCTTTATTCCTGAGGAGCTGTGGACCTAAAACAGCATTTTGTATTAGAGAAAAAACTGAAATGCTACTCCTAAAGCTTTCCTCTGCAACATGGCTTCCGAGGTGACTAGTTGTTGTTACTGTTTAGTTGCTAAGCATGTCCATCTCTTTGCAACCCCATGGACTATAGTGCCCCAGGCTTTTCTCTGTCCATGGGATTCTCTGGGCAAGAATGCTGGAATGGGTTGCCATTTCCTTCTCCAAAGGTGACGGGATATCCAAGGAAATGGCTGGTCCTATGCTTTCCAAGTTGAATACCATCTCACACTCTGAAAGCTGGCACCTCTATCTATGTTATTATAACAGCTATGAATATTTTTCATCCTTGGCAAAGCTTATGTACCCGGATGTTGAGGATGTTTAGAGCTACATGGAAGACATTTAAAAAAAATTATTATTTTAATTAGAGGATAATTCACGATATTGTGAACATTTTTGCCATACATCAATATGAATTGACCATAGGCATACATTTGTCCCCTCCATCCTATACCTGTTCCTCCCTCCCTCCCATCCCATTCCTCCAAAGCCAGTGCTCTGTGACAAGCTGGAAGACATTTTAAGTACTACCAGATATAGAAAAACTTGATGTTGAATTTCATAACTAAATATGCTTTATTATATGCTCACTGTTACCAAGTCCTCTCTCTGAGTTTAGCTCCTCTTATATCCTACCATAATCCTCCTTCTCTTCAGTTATTCTTGCTATTTAGTTACTAAGACAGCCCATTTCAGACCAGCAATACTCTAGAGACTTCTTCTTGTGAGATGTGGGTGTCAAGAAGAGTGGGCTGATTCAACCTATGTGTGGACAAGGGGCTGTGCTTCTTGTAAGAACTGCTTTAAGGGTTACTTCAATTCTTTCCTCTTACTCCCATTACAATTTTTTTTACCTTGTTACTTCATTAACTAGATTTATCAACTTTAATCCTGGATATTTATTCTCCATAATGTTAAAAATAACATGTAACATATATCAACAAAGATATAAATATCTCCAAACCTTAGAAGTTCTAGTTTTTCAGGAAGATTTAAATTATTTGGTCTTTTTTTTTTTCTTTTCTCTTTTGGAAGGAAGTAGGGCTGACAATTACTAGACAGCTTCTATGAGTCAAGCACCAAGTTAAGTATTTTATAGACATTATTTAAAATATATTCCCTACAACCCTTCTTTGCAGTAAATATTATCATTTCACAGACAGGGAAACAAAGGTTTAGAGGGATTAAGCTCAAATTGCTAATCAGAGGTAAGGAATGAGATTAGAACCCAGGAATATGTGAGATTACAGAGCCTGCACTCTCTCTTCATACCAGACTGTGGCGGTGGTGTTTTGAAGCTCTGTGAAATCTTGCAGTTGAATGGAACGTCTGACTAACAACCTCTGAAATTCTTCCAAGAGTAATTGTCGTAGATTGAGTTCTCTGGAAGCAGATGTTAAGAAGTTTGAGATGCAAAATATTTATTAGGGTGAAAAAAATAAAGGAGAGGAAGCAGAACGGGGCAGAGGAAGTAGTCAAACCGCAGTCCTAGTCCAACAGTACTTTGGCCAACCCTGTGAGGAACTTCAGAGTAAACATTGCATCTGAGCATCCTGCAGTGGGTTGAAATGAGCGGTCCTTTGTCCCCTGGACTTGCACACTCAGGCTGCCCCAGGAAGGGTGTGACTTCCTGCAAGGGGGCTTAGAACCTCCAGGAAGGAATTGAACAAGAGTCAGCAAGCCTTTCCTTGTTGGACAGCATGTCTGGGTCTATCACACAACTAACTTCAGAGTCTCTATAATGGACCAGTAAATGGTTTCTTGAGAGTCCTTTGGACTGCAAGGAGATCAAACCAGTCCATCCTAAAGGAAATCAGTTCTGAATATTCACTGGAAGGACTGATGCTGAAGCTGAAAGTCCAATACTTTGGCCACCTGATGAGAAGAACGGACTAATTGGAAAAGACCCTGATGCTGGGAAAGATTGAAGGTGGGAGGAGAAGGGTACAACAGAGAGTGAGATGGTTGGATGGCATCACTGACTCGATGGACATGAGTTTGAGCAAGCTCTGGGAGTTGGTGAAGGACAGGGAAGCCTGGCTTGCTGCAGTCCATGGGGTCTCAAAGAGTTGGACACGACTGAGTGACTGAACTGAACTGAAATGGTTTCCTTTGTCACTGCTCAGATTATGTTATCCAGTGGAATAGAAGGAATGTGACAGTTAATTTGAATAAAGAACTCAGGCTTGAATTGTTTACATATAGCCTTACTCATTTTCTCCTAAAAGAGTTGGACAATTTTATTCTGATTTTGTGCCCAAAGACCCATTACTATTCCAACTATTCCTCCTGATGTCTGTTTCTTTCCATTGCAAAGACCAGGTTGACCAAATTTATCTTTGTTTGGCATTACTTGTATCTTCCACACTTTTTGAATACTCAGTCCTCTTCTTGGCTAACTCAGTTCTCTGTATCTTTCATACATACTGATCTCAACACTAGTCTATGGTTTTGGTCAATTGACTATCATTCCTATTACATATTTTAGCCAATAAGAACTTTAATTTAAAAATATTCAGTCTTTTCCTTAAATACTTTTAATGTTATAGTGGCTTATGTATAAATTAGGCATATCCATGTAGTTCTCTAGATACATTTCATTATAAGTTTGTCTTCAGCCAGTATTATGCCCAGGTGATATGACATAGTCTCTACAGATCATCCTGTTGATAGTCTTTGTGAAATAAAGCAAGAATCATACTTCTCTTCTTGAAGATTCACCACTTGCTCCATCTGAACTACTATTTATTATTACCTTCTAGAAATTTTGTTACTGTAGCACATCATCCTATTTATCTTCAGTGACTTTTTGGTCAGTGTTCCCCTTGTCTAAAGTACCCATCAAGTGTACATAAAGTTTGTTATTTCCTGGACAATGTTCTTCCAATGCTAATAATCTCATTGGCCATCTTGATAATTCAAGATTATTGAATTATCAATAATTAATAACAATATTAACATTAATATTAATAATTAATATAAAATTCTGTCTTAAGAGTATGCATCTTCTCCAATGTGTCTTCTTGGAATACACTTGTGGTGGGAAGAAGGGCAATTTTCCCTCTCCTTCTGGCTTCATTCTAGCTAAATTCTGAATTATATGAAAGTAATCATCCCAATTCATTCCCATGGTAACAAATCACCTTTAAGACTAATGTAGCACTATATGATTCTGGTAAGATTCAGGTAGACAAAGAAAGGAATTAAAATGTATATAGTAATGGGAAAAAAACTGATTCCAAAGGTAGAATTGACTCTTTGGTAGTGGAGGAAAGTTTTACTTCTGTTTAACTTTAGACTATGGTTTCTCAGCCTCCATATTATTGACATTTTAGGTCTGGTAACTTTTTGGAGGGAAGGGAGGCTGTCCTCTGCATTGTAGGCTGTATAGCAGCATCTATGGCTTACTTCTTGGAAGGAAAGTTATGACCAACCTAGATGGCATATTAAAAAGCAGAGACATTACTTTGCCAACAAAGGTCCGTCTAGTCAAGGCTATGGCTTTTCCAGTTGTCATGTATGGATGTGAGAGTTGGACTGTGAAGAAAGCTGAGCACCAAAGAACTGATGCTTTTGAATTGTGGTGTTGGAGAAGACTCTTGAGAGTCCCCTGGACTGCAAGGAGATCCAACCAGTCCATCCTAAAGGAGATCAGTCCTGGGTGTTCATTGGAAGGACTGATGTTGAAGCTGAAACTCCAATATTTTGGCCACCTGATGCGAAGAGTTGACTGATTGGAAAAGACCCTGATGCTGGGAGGAATTGGGGGCAGGAGGAGAAGGGGACGACAGAGGATGAGATGGCTGGGTGGCATTACTGACTTGATGGACATGGGTTTGAGTGGACTCTGGGAGTTGGTGATAGATAGGGAGGCCTGGTGTGCTGCGATTCATGGGGTCGCAAAGAGTCAGACATGACTGAGCAACTGAACTGAACTGATGGCTTCTACCCACTAAATGCCAGTGGCCCCACTCCCCTCAGCTGTGACAACCAAAAACATGTCAAGAATTTTCAAATGTCACCTGGGGAGCATGCCTGCCACAGACTGAAAACCACTGGTATAGATTGTACTTCTAAAGAGCCTCTTGAGGATGGTGAAAGAGGAGAGTGAAAAAAACAGCCTAAAATTCAACGTTCAAAAAACCAAGATCATGGCATCCAGTCCCATCACTTAATGGCACATAGATGGGGAAAAAGTGGAAACAGTGACAGACTTGATTTTCCTGGGCTCCAAAATCACTTCAGATGGTGACTGTAGCCATGAAATTAAAAGACACTTGCTCCTTGGAAGAAAAGCTGTGACCAACCTAGACAGCATATTAAAAAACAGAGACATCACTTTGCTGAAAACGTCTGTACAGTCAAAGCTTTGATTTTTCCAGTAGTCATGTATGGATGTGAGAGCTGGACCATAAAGAAGGCTGAGTGCCGAAGAATTGTTTGAACTGTGGTTCTGGAGAAGACTCTAGAGAGTCTCTTGGACAGCAAGGAGATCAAACCAGTCAATCCTAAAGGAAATCAACCCTGAATATTCATTGGAAGGACTGATGCTGAAACTGAAGCTCGAATACTGTGGCCACCTGATGTGAAGAGCCAACTCATTGGATAAGACCCTGATGCTAGGAGAGACTGAGGGCAAGAGGAGAAGGGGATGACAGAGGATGAGGTGGTTGGGTGGCATCACCAACTCAATGGACATGAGTTTAAGGAAACTCAGATAGTGATGGGCAGGGAAGCCTGTTGTGCTGCAGTTCATGGTGTGGCAAAGAGTCTGACATGACTTAGTGGCTGAATGGCAACAACAACAGAAAGGGGAAGTTGTAGAGTGACTTGGGAAAGGAAGAACTTGGGGAGGAGTACGGAAGTTCAAGTCTGAAGTCTGGGGCATTATCAATAGAGAATTTCCTTTCTCTCATCAAGGTCTAAGTCTTAAGGTACCATTCCACTGGAAATTAAAGAGAAAATCCAAGTATACTAGACCTTTAACCTTTTCCTTCCCACACTATAATTTTCTGAAATTTCCTTAGCATTTTAATAAAGGTATTTGCATTTTCCTGAACAACTAGCACAAGGTCTTGGAGACAGTCCAATTCAAATATGAAAAGGGACTCATGTTTTTTTATTTGGGGGGGGCACCCAACCCTCCACCAGTCAGCTATGGTGAAAGTGGTTCAGTCGTGTCCGACTCTTTGCAGCACCATGGACTATACAGTCCATGGAATTCTCCAGGCCAGAAAACTGGAGTGTGTTGCCTTTCCCTTCTCCAGGGAATCTTCCCAACTCAGGGATCAAACCCAGGTCTCCTGCATTGCAGGCAGATTCCTTACCAGCTGAACCTTAAGGGAAGCCCAAGAATACTAGATTGGGTAGCCTATCCCTTCTCCAGCAGATCTTCCTGACTAAGGAATTGAACCTGGTTCTCCTGCATTGCAGGCAGATTCTTTACCAACTGAGCTATCAGGGAAGCTAGTCAGCTCTAGTAAAGGGAAGTTACTGTGTGTATCGCGTCAGTTTCTATTGCAGCCATGTGGCTGAGAGGAAGGAGAAGCAGTTTCTAGAATAAATGTAATAGTAAATTAAATTTATTGGGTTCCTTCTATATGTGAAGCATCATATTAATTGTGTACTTGTATCATTTCACTTAACTATCTTATGAGGAAGGTACTATTTTCAACTCCTTAAATTTATAAAGAGAAAACAAAGGCTCAGAGATACTAGATACTTTGCCTTGTTATTTAGGAAAGACATGGCGGAACTGAGATTTGAAGCCAGGCAACTTGACAACTTGGATTCTTGGGAGTCCCTTGGACAGCAAGGAGATCAAACCACTAGGGAATCAATCCTAAAGGGAAATCAACCCTGAATACTCATTGGAAGGACTGATGCTGAAGCTGAAGCTCCAATACTTTGGCCACACGATGTGAAGAAGTGACTCATTGGAAAAGACCCTGATGCTGAGAAAGATTGAAGGCAAAAGGAGAAGAGGGTGACAGAAGATAAGGTGGTTAGCTAGCATCACTGATTCAATGGACATGAACTTGGGCAAACTCTGGGAGATAGTAAGGGACAGGGAGGTCTGGTGTGCTGCAGTCTATAGGGTCCCAGAGTCAGTCATCACTGAGCAACTGAATAGCAAGAACAGCAACTTGGCATTAGAGCCCCTGACCTGTCCCTACTCAACTAGACTCCTTTCCCAAAGGCAATGAAGTGGTGCTCACATGTCCTGTAAGTGTCCATCATCCTGGGTTTTGTTAAGAAAAGAAGTCCAGCATTGTTTCAAATACATTAATAAATTCCAAAGAGATCAAATCATTGAACACTTACCATCCTTAATTACAATGAACATCACATACATGTATTAGACATGATATCTTTTATTAAAAAATGAAATGCTAATACAGGCATTTGGTTTTGTGTATGTATCTGAGGTTGTTGATATTTCTCCCAGCAATCTTGATTCCAGCTTGTGATTGACCCAGCTTGGCATTTTGCATGATGTACTCTACATATAAACTAAATAAACAGGATGACAGTACTCCTTGTCATACTCCTTTCCCAGTTTTGAACCAGTCCATTGTTCCTTGGCCAGTTCTAAATGTTGCTTCTGTTGCTTCCAGTTCTAAACCTGCCTACAGGCTTCTCAGGAGGCAGGTAAGGTGGTCTAGTATTCCCATCTCTTTAAGAATTTTCCATAGTGTGCTGTGCATCAGTGTAGTCAATGGAGCAGAAGTAGGTGTTTTTCTGGAATTCCCTTGCTTTCTCCATGATCCAGCAGGTGTTGGCAATTTCACCTCTGGTTCCTTTACCTTTTCTAAATCCAGCTTGAACATCTGGAAGTTCTAAGTTCATTTAATGCTGAAGCCTAGCTTGGAGGATTTTGAGCAATACCTTGCTAGCCTGTGATATGAGTGCAATTGTATGGTGGTTTGAACATTTTTTGGCATTGCCCTTCTTTGGTATTGGAATGAAAACTGACCTCTTCCAGTCCTGTCACCACTGCTGAGTTTTCCAAATTTGTTGGCATATGGAGTTTAGCACTGTAACAGCATTATCTTTTAGGATTTGAAATAGCTCATCTGGAATTCCATCAACTCCACTAAGTTTGTTCATAGTAATGGTTCCTAAGGCCCACTTGACTTCACATTCCAGGATGTCTGGCTCTAGGTAATTGATCACACTGTTGTGGTCATCTGCATCATTCAGACCTTCTTTGTATAGTTCTTCTGTGTATTCTGTGTATTCTTGCCACCTTTTCTTAATTGCTTCTGCTTCTGTTAGGTCCTTACCATATCTGTCCTTTATTTTGCCCATTATTGCATGAAATCTTGTTCATTAGACCTTAAAAAAAAAACTCATAAAATCACATAGCTTACCTTTAATAACAGAATATAATCCAAGTCAACTGACTTCCAACCATGGTCCTGTACCAATTGGTATCCGTGTTTCTGATACTATCATTATCTCCCATCATATCAAGTATCTTGAGACATTATGCTTACTTGTATATTACCTTTTGTATATATTTCTAGTTTTAGAGCTAACACAAAGGCTGCTGGTCTAATTTACAGTCGTTTCTCTCCTCTTCCTATCTCCATATTCCATCACCAATTATCTGCCTTCAAAATTTGACCTTGGGTTATAGTCCACAAATCCTTGTTTTCTAGTGTCCCGATGAGAGGTTAACTCAACTCCTGGGAGTTAAGATGATAATGAGGATTGAATTTAAGCAGTGGAAATTGGAGGGATTGGAGCCTAGGCAAATATGGAAATGTTGTCAGACAGCTAAAATGGGAAAAAGCATTATGGAAGAACTAAGAGAAGAAGAAGATGAGGAATAGAGAGTCTCAGGAACAGAGATGTGAGCCCAGTTGTCACAGTTGCTGATTTTGAGGAGTCAAGGGACAAAGACTTTAAGGTACAAAAGTAGTTTGGAAATGGGTGATCATGGCTATAAAGCTAGCTAAGGAAGCAGGTAAAACCACGAAAGGATTGAGAGACTGGGAGAAATGATATGGTGTGCGGCAATATAAAAAATGGAAAACCAGGATCTCAAGGTTGCAAGTAGGAGATGTTGGAAGTAGAACCCAAATTACCCCCATATCTCACCTCTGCTTATATAGTGGGATGCCCTTTTTGCAAGAGGAGGAGGTCTAGTTGAAAGTTAACCATCTGGACAGTTAGACCCACTTCTCAATATTCAGTGTTGCTCTTGACTTTTTCCTGAGGTTCAGTGAGAAAAATTGTCCTTAATTGGTTAAATATTTGAGTTTTAATTTCCAGGCCCATCATCCATTTCCTGGAGAAGGAAATGGCAACCCATTCCAGTACTCTTGCCTGGAAAATCCCATCGACGGAGGAGCCTGGTAGGCTATAGTCTATGAGGTTGCGAAGAGTTGGACCCAACTGAGTGACTTCACTTTCACTTTTCACTTTCATGCATTGGAGAAGGGAATGGCAACCCACTCCAGTGTTCTTGCCCGGAGACAGGGACAGAGGAGCCTGGTGGGCTGCCATCTATGGGGTCGCACAGAGTCGGACACGACTGAAGCGACTTAGCAGCAGCAGCAGCATCCATTTCCCTCTTGTACGTTGAAACAATATACAATGGAATGATTTGGAATTTTGAAGTTGAATTTCCAAGTTGAAGTTCTGCTTCCTTTATGAGCAATGTTACCCTTAGCAATTTACAAGACGACTTTCAATCTCAGTTTCTTCATCTGTAAAAAGATATAGCATTAGCTTCCTCATGGAAAATTTCTAAAGATAAAATAGCATTTGTGAAAAGCATTTTGTATATTGTGAAGAGTTATTATTGCTTTCCTTTAACATGTCAATTTCTGTTTAAGATGGGATTGGCTGACGTTGCAAGGTTGTCTTTCTTATTCCCCTGTATATCCTCGGTGTCAAATATACTGACTGGACCATAGTAAGTGACAAACATTTGTGAAATGAATGAACAATTTGATTAAAAATGAGATTTGCAATAAAACTATCTTATATCTTATGCAAATAAGACTTCAGAAGTGAGTTTAAGATAATAGCTGCATGTAAATCTGGTTCTATCAATATTATGAATTAAGTGACAGAAAATATGTTCACAGTCAACATAATTGAATGTGGCATTAAGACAGGCCATCTTGGATCCAACCCAAGGAACTTCAGTAAATTTAAAGTACAACATGGATTTTTATTTTAGGATACACTGATCTTCTAGGTGAGAATCTGTGGGAGAATGTTAAAGTATAACTTGTGAGTACTATCAAAGAGTTTAAAATCCTTACATGTAAGGCCTTGAAAATTGTTTACTTAAGTCTTAGGTAATTTCTAGCTTATTTTCCTTCTAGGGGATCATTCATTATTATGGGTCAATCTGGTGACATCTCTGTATCTGGCTATTATAGTAAATTGACCATACCAGTTCTTAATTCTTCTGGCCACTTCAAAGAGTCATTTCCTGTGAATTAATTTAGCTTTGCTATTAACTAAGGATTTCAGGCTGTCAGTGCAATTTTGCCCATTAAAGACAATAACCCTGGCAAGCTCTGAGGTACTATTCTTAGTTCTCCTTTGAGACAACTTTCCTTACATCTTTTGACATATTACTAATTTACAGAACCATTTATTGTCTAAAGATATTGATTTGTTGGGCTTCTTAAGATTTCTATGGTCAATTCTAACCACAAAGATTTTGCTTTTAGCAAAAGGAAGAATTGGTGCAAAGAGTTAAAATATAGATGGTGGCAATCTATACTGAAGTGATGCTATTTTTTTAAATAGAAGTACAAACTGTATGTAATCTTACAGGAATGTTTTAATATTTAATATACAAGATCTGTAATTTTTCACTGGTAATTGAAGCTAAATCTAAAGCATTAAAAAATTAACCACAGCAAACCAAATTTTCCAAATGAAATATGATGTCTACTGTTGAGTAGAACTTTCTGTTGATTAATGCTGTGATGGGAGTAGGAGTGGGGGGAAGTTCCCTCAGTTTTAATATATTTTCAAATGAGGTTTTGCATTGCCTAAAATCTATAATAGTTTTTTGAGCTATGGGTTCATGGAATAAAGAAATTGGATTTAAATAGTGAGCTAATAAATCTGCTACCTGCTACTATAGCTAAACAATTTATACATTATATTTTCCTTTAATACCATGTAGAGAATGTCAGATAGTGATTAGAATCATGGAATTCAGAGCTAGCCCACTTGGATTCAGGTCATACTAACTATATACAATGGAGATAATAATAACAATAGTGTCTTTGCCATAGCATGTTGTGATGAGTAAATTAATGAATTCAAAGCAAAACCATATCTGACACAAAATAAGAGCGTAAAATTTGTTACATATTGCTATTTTGTTCAAATGGCATCTGAATTCAACATCTGTAGGTCTGGTTTTCTTTGACCATTTTAACTTTCTGCACTGTTCTATGGGTTGGAATGGCCACATGTCATTTACTCACTTTCATTGTTAGGTTGACTGTGAACATATTTTCTGTCGCTGAGTTCATAATATTGATAGAGCCAGACTTACATGCAGCTATTATCTTAAACTCACTTCTGAAGTCTTATTTGCAGCTAGTTTGTTTCTTAGATGTAAATACTACAGAAACCTATATTGCCTGGGGCTAGGGTCATAACTGGGCTTTCCCGGTGGCTCATATGGTAAAGAATTCACCTGCAATGTGGGAGACCCAGGTTCTGTCCCTGGGTCGGGAAGACCTCCGGAGAAGGGAATGGAAGCCCACTCCAGTATCCTTGCCTGTAAAATCCCATGGACAAAGGAGCCTGCCAGGTTATAGTCCATGGGGTCGCAAAGAGTTGGACATGACTGAGCGACCAAGCACAGCACAAAAGATGTTTGTTTAATCATGGTTAAGTTATTCCAACAAAGAAATATTACTTGCAGTGAATATTTACTGAACTAAGTGGTTGAGAGAGTTTAAACTCTTAACACAATGCCTGGCACATAATAGCCACTCTACACATTTTTGGTATTAATATGCCTTGCTCTGGGCCAAGTATTTTGTATGTATTTTCTTGTATAATATGACATCATGATGAAGTAAACTGTTTTTGCCTTTTACAAATGTGGAGACCTTGGCCTCAGGAGGTTAAATACCCTGCCCAAGATCCTATATGAGTAAGTGGAGGAACACAGATTTTTATGCAGGCCTGACTCTGAAACCCAACCACTTTTTCATATGCAATATTCCTTCTCAAGCTCTGCAACAGTTTGGGGAAGAGCTGTAGTCTTCTTGGTGGTTGTAGACAAAATGGCAATGCACGTGTAGAGAGAATTCACGCAAAACAATGACGTAAGTGCTTTGTTATGGCTGGCAAGTTTCTTAGCTTTTCTTAGCTTCAGTCTTCTCACTAGTAAAATAGATATAATGTGTACTACACAGGATTATTGTGAGGATTAAATGAGGGAAGATATAGACAAATATACAACACATGTTTGTATGTTTGTCCCTTCTCTTTCTTGTACTGGGCACTGGCCATTTATTGCATGCACTATGAACAAAATGTCTGTTGGATTCTATCTTCCAACTGGCAAGTCACTGTTAAATCATTTTAGTAATGTGATGAGAGAGTGAGAGAGAAATAGATATTATATTACAGTGATGGGACATTCAAGTAAGAGACTCACTCAGTAAGGGCTACTTTAATCACAGTCCTGAAAGGACTATACCCCATTTCCCCATCATTCAACCAGGTGAGATTCCATTTGGGGTCCATTTGGGTAACTGGTAAATCCCTAGAGGTTCCATAGCTTTGGTTACAGAGCCTTGCCTTTGGATGTATAAGAAGATGATGTTGTATCCATTTAAAAAAATACATCTGTAAAACTTTTTAAGAATTGATGTTGTTTAGTCAGTAAGTTTTGTTGACTCTGTGCAACCCTTCAGACTGTAGCCCACCAGGCTTCTCTGTCCATGGGAGTCCCAGGCAAGAATATTTGAGTGGGTTGCCAATTCCTTCTCCAGGGGATCTTCCCAACTCAGGGACTGAACCTATGTCTCCTGCATTGGGAGGCAGATTCGTTACCACTGAGTCACCAGGGAAGTCCTTTTTTAAAGAATATGTTTTACACTGAAGCTTTCTATTTTTCTAAGAGTTAGGAAGTTTATAAGTAAAAAAAAAAAAAAAAAACAAAAAAATCTACCAAAAATATGTTGTAAACTTTTCCCTTATGTAGTTGATCTGTGAGAGTGCTGGTGTACCACCTGGTTCCATGCTGAATCTTCCCCACAATTGGCTTGTTTGGTTCCCCCAAATTGTCGTCCAGTTATCTGAATAATGGCTCTTGTTTCTGAGTACTCACTGTATGTCAGTTACATTTCTTAGTTCTTTTCATAAATCAAATCATTTAAAGTCACAGCCCTAGTACAGGTATTTTGCAGATGAGGAAAGAGGTCCAGAAAGCATACCCGTGTGTGCTCAGTTGTGTCCGACTCTTGTGACCCCATGGACTGTAGCCCGCCAGACTCCTCTGTCTATGAAATTTTCCAGGCAAGAATATGGAGTGGGTTGCCATTTCCTACTCCAAGGGGTCTTTCTGACTCAGGGATCGAACCTGTTTCTCCTACATTGGCAGGTGGGTTCTCTACCACTTGCGGCCACCTGGGAAGCCCCAGAGTGACTTGCAAAAGGATATGCAGGTAGCAAGGGGCAGAGCTGGAATTTTACTCCAGAGAGGCTTGTCTCTACAGGTTATGATTTGCTTCTTTGTTGCACAGCCTCTGAAAAAGTCAAATGC
Source organism: Cervus canadensis (assembly GCF_019320065.1). Classification (NCBI taxonomy): domain Eukaryota; kingdom Metazoa; phylum Chordata; class Mammalia; order Artiodactyla; family Cervidae; genus Cervus; species Cervus canadensis. The sequence continues at coordinate 34,978,200 of NC_057411.1, forward strand.
TGACCTTCATCCCAAACTCAGCATTCAGGGAGCTTACCCCAGTTGTGCAGATTTCTCCAGTGACATCTGTATGAGGAAGAAAAGCAGACCTCCCTTCAGGTGTAGGTCGGCTGTGTATCTGCTGGCATCACAGGGGCTTGGACAACGAGTGCATTCTTCAAGTGAGCTGCAGTTGCTTTCTTCTATAGCAAGGTTCACACCTCATCTTGTCTTGTTAAACCACATGCATCCCTTTTTTCTTCTTGGAGTTTGGGGTTGATTGCTACTTGACTTCTGTAAAGACAAACTGACTCACACTGACAGAGTGGTTGGTTGCCTATTCCCTTCCCTTTTTTATTCCTATGAATTGAGAGCACTATAGTGGTAGAGCAGCAGGGATGACAGATTGTGGAGACATTGCTGGCCACCTCAGTAATGGCCCTGCTACTTCGCTCAGCCACCAGCTCTTTCCTGATGCTCTCCCAGTGAAGCAGCATGCCCTAAGGTCTCAGCCTGGGGGAGAGTTGCAGAATGAGGCTTCATGCTGGGGGTGAAGATTAAGATCTGAGTGGCATTCCTGTGGAGGCTGTAAATGGTGCCAATTTGGGATGTATTTGTCCTGGAGGTTGGCTAAATTCTACCTGCTCTTTTAGTGAACACCAGTGATTACCTCTGAGTGTGCCTAGAGGCTGCTTCCCATGTGTGAGATACATGGGGTTCCATCCAAGAGCTCATTGCTATCAGTTCGTTTCTCATGGGCTGTTCACTCTGCCTCCCCGAGCTCTTCATCTTCCCAAGCCACTTAGGCCATTTGTGCTTATGGTCTAAGATTCATGCTGAAATGCTTTGAAAATGCAAGGGAAAACAGCGGTTTAACCCAGTGGGTAGGGAAAATCACTTAGACATCTTTGGACTTAAAAGCTACTATAAAAACTTATGTCATTATTATTCCCAAGGCTTAAAATAACCTCATTGCCACCATGCTGGGTAAAAGGTGTTCAAGTTCACAGCATGGCTTGGCTGACACTAGTCAGAGTCGGATCAGCTCCTGCTGCCTTACCTCCAGCCCTGCTTGCTTGGTAATTGTCGGGTGGAGATTTCCTTATGCTGTAAATAGAAAGCTAGTTATTTAAATTTTCTGTGAAATAGAGAACTCTGGGATTATCCATTGTTCAAAATCTCCCCTGGAAAGTAAAAACAAATGGGATCCAAATTAAGTTTTATATTGTCATCTCTGGTATTTATGCAATTAGTGTGAAAATGTTGTGAATGGATCCCCTTGGATGTTTTTGTCTCTAGGCGTGTTGTGTAGGCAATAGTTGATTATTTTCTCATTAAACACTGTGTTAGCTTCTTGTTCCACTGACTCCCAGAAGGCAGAGGAGCATTAGAAATGGAGTAGAGACTCTGGAGAGATGAATATGAGGACAAGGAACTCTTGCCCTCTTCATTTATTCTATTTACAGCAGTAGATTCCTCAGACCCTTCCAATGGGAATGAAGCTGGAGATACATTAGGAGATAAATAGTGTTTTTATGGTGAAAGGTCAAGGAATAAAGAGAAGACAAAAATCAGGGATTAATTTTTTTTTACTCTATGAATCATTGTTTTAGAGAGATTAAGCCTGAAAAATTTGCAATAGGAGAATTAAATCAGTTCAGTTCAGTCACTCAGTCATATCCGACTCTTTGTGACCCCATGGACTATATCACACCAGGCTTCCCTGTCCATCACCAGCTCCTGGAGCTTGTTCAAACTCATGTCCATTGAGTCAGTGATGCCATCCAACCATCTCATCCTCTGTCGTCTCCTTCTCCTCCTGCCTTCAATTAAAGAGAATTAAATCAAAATGACATTCATCCATTTCTACAAAGAGCATTTATTGAATGTTCCAATGTGTGAATGCAGGCATTAGAGTGGATGAAAAGACTTGATCTTTGACCTCAAGGAATATGCAGCTCTAAATAGATGCCCATCAGATGAATGGCAAACAAGTAGCATCTTTCCTTCCTTCCTTCCATTTGTTCATCCCTTCCTTCCTCTCTCTCTCCCTTTCTTTCTCCCTCTGTCTCTCTCTCCATACATAATTGTTTTGACCCAGATAGAACGTTGTAAACTAAATACAGTTGTCCCTTGGTATTCTCTGCAGGGAGGGGTTGGTTCCAGGACCCTTGCCATTACCAAAGTCTGCAGATGCTCATCCTTTATTTATTTTTAATATTTAAAAAATTGTTTTTAACTGGATAATAATTGCTTTATAATGTTGTGTTGGTTTCTGCTGTACATTGAAGTGAATCGGCTATATGTGTACATATATCCCCTCCCCCTTGGATCTCCCTTCCACTCGCCACCCTGCCCCATTCCACTCATCTAGGTCATCACAGAGCACCAAACTGCGTTCCCTGTGCCACCCAGCAGCTCTCACTAGCTGTCGTTTCACACACAGTGGTGTGTATGTCAGTCCTACTGCCTCAGTCCGTCCCACCCTCTCCTTCCCGCCCTGTGTCCACAAGTCTGTTCTCTTGTCCGCATCTCTGTTCTTGCCCTGCAAATAGGTTCATCAGTACTCTTTTTCTAGATTCCTTGTATATGCAGCAATATATGATACCTGTTTCTCTTTTTCTGACTTACTTCACTCTGTGTAACAGGTTCTAGAGTCATTCAACTCACGATAGCTGACTCAAACTTGTTCTTTTTCATGTCCGAGTAACAGTCCATTGTATATATGTATCACAACTTCTTTATCCATTCATCTGTCAGTGGAGACACAGGTTGTCAAGTTCCTTATTTAAAATGGCATAGTATTTGTATATAGCCTGTACAGTTTTTCATGTATACTATAGATCATCTCTAGATTACTTATAATACCTACTATAGTGTAAGTGTTGTACAAAGTAAGGCACATGGCAAATCCAAGTTTTCCTCTTGAAACATTCTGGAAACTTTTTCCAAACATTTTCAATCCATGGTTGGTTGAATCCATGGATACAAAACCTATGGATATAGAGGGCCAATTGTAAATAGAATCAGGTCTTAGAAACCTTAGCTTCCCCCCTACAAGCCTCCAACCTCTCCGCCCTTCCCCACCTCCTTGCTCCTTGTGACCTAAACCATATAGATTGTGACTTAAAAGTACTTTAAATGCTCATTTCAAAGTGCTCTGAGACACTGTCTCAGGAACCCGTTTAGTACTTCACTTGGAGAACCCAGTCAATGCTGGTCTTGCCTGGAAAGGTGGACCTTTCCATCTGGGGCTAGTTTTTTGTGTCTTGAAAACCTTACTTGGCTCTCCTGTCTTGTTTTGTTTCCCTTGTATTTCTGAAAATTCATGACTTTATTGTTGTTTTTTCTCCTGCTTTCACTTTCATCAGGCAGTCATTTCGATCATTAAGAGTTCATTTGGCAGGCGGTAACAGATGATTTAACAGTAGCTTAAGAACGTAGGATTTGTTTATTTCACACAATAAGAAGTTCAAAAGTAGGTTGCTCAGGGCTGGTATGATACCTCAGTGATGTTCTCAGGCACCAGACTTTTTCTGTAGTTTGCTCTGCCCTTCCTTCTGTGTATGCCTTTATCTTCTTTCTTATGGCCTCCTGGTTAAAACGTCGCTGCTGCACCTCTTGGCCATATGTCTGAATTCTAGTCAGGAAGTTGAAGAGAGAAGCAAAGGACTAGGCCAGCCAAATGTAATCTAATCTTTTTTTTTCTTTAAATCAAGAGATGCCAAAGCTCTCTCAGAAATCCCACCTAATAAAAGCTTGGGTCAGAACTCACGGGTCAGAGCTATATCACATGGTCTATAAGGAGCCTGGGGCATTTGGGGAAGGTGGTAGGTGTTGGCTTGCTAACCAGCAAAAGTAATGGCCACACTGTGCCCTTAAATTTTTTTTAAAGTATACCTTTTAATTAATTAACTAATTATTTTTTGGCTGCTCTGGGCCTCCATTGCTATGCAAAGGCTTTCTCTAGTGGAGGTAAGGTACTCTCTACTTGGGATGCATAAGTTTCTTATTGTGGTGGAAGACCCCTGGGGGTGTCACCTGTCTGCCTTGGGTTTCCCTGGTGGCTCAGATGGTAAAGAATCTGCCTGCAGTTTAGGAGACCCAGGTTTGATCCTTGGTTGGGGAAGATCCCCTGGAGAAGGGAATGACAACCCACTTCAGTATTCTTGCCTGGAGAATTCCATGGACAGAGGAGCATGGCTGGCTACAGTCTGTGGGCTTGTAAAGAATTGGACATGACTGAGCAACTAACACATGGGTTCTGGGGTGCATGGGTTCAGGGGTTGTGGTGCATGGGCCTAGTTGCCCTGTGGCATGTGGAGTCCTCCTCGACCAGGGATCAAACCCGCCTCCCCTACATTGGCAGGTGGATTCTTAACCACTAGACCACTAGGGAGGTCCCCTTAAATTCTTAAACACGTGGTGTATTCAGAATTTCAAGGATAGTCTATAAGGAAAACCTGAGAAAGGATTAGAGAAGGCAACTCTGAGGTGAATAAATGTTAGACCTAAACTAATATTGGTACATAAGAGTGTTCTCTCATCTAACCAAAAAAGTGATTTCCAAAAAGTATTACCACTTTTTAAGGAAAAATTTATCAGGACTTTTGTTAATAGAAGGTTTCTTGAAACTAAAAGAACATAAACAAACATTCAAGTTTCATCAGATTCATATAGGACCAACTAAAAATAAAAGATACATGTGAGGCTGGTGAACTTAAATATCTTTGAGCACTGATGTCTGTTAGATTTGATTTCTCTAAAGGCGAGGGGGATTTGGGTTGTTGTAATTATCTAGCATGTAATTTTCATACTGTTATCATAATAGTGTCTCATAACCAAAATATATACATTTGCTGATGAAGTGAGCTGTTATTTTTTCTTCAAAATGAGATAAGAATCAATGATTTGCCTTTCATTGCTAGATTACAATGAAATCAACAAAAACGTATAAATTTTCTATTTTTTTTGGCATTATGCCAGATGCCTCAGTTATAAAATCATTTTCACAAGACTTTATTTGCCCTATTAAATTCACAAATGAAAGACTTTTATAGCCTGTATAGTATCCTTCCCTTATCCTGTATCTGAGTTTGTCTTTCTTTGCACTGAGAAAGATGGTGCTTTACAACTCAAAGAGATTAAATTTGAGGGTGACATCTTCTTGGGCACTCCAATCCATCACATCAGAGAACCCAATTACCTTAGTGATCATTGACTAACTACTGCAAAGAAAATCTCCAAAATGTTGCCCTTCCAAACCAAGGCCAAAGTACAAATAAAGCTTTCAACTAACCAAAGCGCCCTACAGTTTCAGCCTCTATTTGCAAAGAGATCCTTTAAAAGCCTGCTGCTCTGTTTTACTACTTACTTTTTCAACAGAAGAACCAATACCAGGGTGTGATCACTTGTCCACTGGGAAGAGGTGCTAGTGTCTGTAATCACTGCTGGGTATCACCATGCTTCCACGTACTGTTTCACCCTGGCCTCATAGGGAATTCCGGAAGTCAGTCAGGGGGAGACAACAGAGTCTTCTCTATGTCTAGAATAAAATAAGATGAGTCTTCATCATGTGTCTTCTTCTCTAGACTTCTCTATGTCTACCTCTAAGCAGAGATGGTAGGGTGAGTTTTTCCTCATGGGACTTGTACCTGTAGCCATGCCAATTCAGACCTCATAGTTTATAAATACCAAGTCAGTATGAGTGAAACTTTTCAAATCTCAGCTTTGGCAATTTCTTTTCCCCCCAAAGATCAAATAAATCACTTTGGGAGTGAGTGAGAGAGAGAGAAGAAAAGAGAAGTTTAAGAGCTGAGCATTGGGGACACAACGACATTTTGAGGTTGAGATGGGAAGGGATATTCATCCATGCTGTATTTCTTATAATTGAAATTAAGCAATGGTGCACTGTTTGTAAACATGTAAGATTTTGCTATTAATAAATTGGTGAAGTAAGTCCCTATTACAAAAGTGGCATAGAAAAAATGCAATGATGCACCAAACCAAACCAAACCAAAAGAGCAAGTGAAAGGTGGAAATAAGCTTAGAACTCAGGACCATGGTCTGCTAAGAGTACCATAGAATCCGTTTTCTTATTTGTGGTCATATATTTTTTTATGACAAGCATGTCACTGAATCATCAAAACTCCCATCAACTTCTTACTTTAGGTCTCTTGAGGAACACTGATGTTTTTAAAGTCATTTAGCAAAGACTTTTAAAATCTCTGCTTATTCTGAGCACTGTGCAAGGTACAGACAAAGATGGGTGGACAAAGATGAATCAGATATATCTGTTTAGATGTGACATTTAGGAGCTCATATATGGAAGACAACTTCAAAGACAGATATTTGGAGTAATGATTAAAATACAGAGTGATCTGGACCCCAGGAAGGAGATGTGGACCAGAATAGTGAGGCAGTGTAGGAGAATGGTGAGCAGCATGAACTCTGATGTTAGACTTCCCAGGTTCCAGTCCTGGACACAGCTTAATAGCACTGTGACCCTAGGCAAGTTACTTAGTCTCTCTGTGTCTTAATTTCCTTACTTGAAAAATAGGTGTAATAATAATGCTTAGCTTTTTTTGGGGGGGATGCATAAGCAGTGTAACAAGTTTAATGTACTTACAACATTGACCATTGCACAGTAAGTGCTGTGTGAGTTTTGACTATTATCATTGTTACACAGAAGTCCCCAAAATAAGGGAGATCACCTCTCCTCTGACGGTGAAAATTTCATTGAATAGAAGCCATGATATGGGTCATAAAGAATGAACAGAGATTATCAGAGAGTGAGAGGGACACTCCAGGAAGGCAGAGAAGCACATGCCAAAGGGCAATAATTGAGTGTCACTGATCTGATGCTGCCTGTGTCTGGGTTGTGGGAGGGAGAGAAGTTGAAATTAAAGTTAGGGTGTAGGATCATCCCTGGGGCTTAGATGGTAAAGAATTTGCCTGTAATGCAGGAGACCTGGGTTCAATCCATGGGTCAGGAAAATCCTCTGGAGAAGGGAATGGTTACCCACTCCAGTATTCTGGCCTGGAGAATTCCATGGACAAAGCCTGTGCCCCAGTCCATGGGATCGCAGAGTTGGATGTGACTGAGCGACTAACACATAGGCCTCCTATGCCATGCAAAGGATCTTGGACCTTAAAAATCCTGTACATGAAGAAGCAGCTATGAACCCTTCTAAATAAGAATCTTCTAAAAAAGATCTTCACGACCCAGATAATCACGAGGGTGTGATCACTCACACTCACCTAGAGCTGGACATCCTGGAATGTGAAGTCAGGTGGGCTTCAGGAAGCATCACTATGAACAAAGCTAGTGGAAGTGATGGAATTCCAGTTCAGCTATTTCAAATCCTAAAAGATGATGCTGTGAAAATGCTGCACTCAATATGCCAGCAAATTTGGAAAACTCAACAGTGGCCACAGGACTGGAAAAGTTCAGTTTTCATTCCAATCCCAAAGAAAGGCAATGCCAAAGAATGCTCAAACTACCACACAATTGCACTCATCTCACATTCTAGTAAAGTAATGCTCAAAATTCTCCAAGCCAGGCTTCAGCAATACATGAACCGTGAACTTCCAGATGTTCAAGCTGGTTTTAGAAAAGGCAGAGGAACCAGAGATCAAATTGCCAACATCCGCTGGATCATCGAAAAAGCAAGAGAGTTCCAGAAAAACATGTATTTTGGCTTTATTGACTATGCCAAAGCCTTTGACTGTGTGGATCACAATAAACTGTGGAAAATTCTGAAAGAGATGGGAATGCCAGACCACCTGACCTGCCTCTTGAGAAACCTGTATACAGGTCAGGAAGCAACAGTTAGAACTGGACATGGAACAACAGACTGGTTCCAAATAGGAAAAGGAGTATGCCAAAGCTGTATGTTGTCACCCTGCTTATTTAACTTATTTTCAGAATACATAATGAGAAATGCTGGGCTGGAGGAAGCACAAGCTGGAATCAAGATTTCTGGGAGAAATATCAATAACCTCAGATATGCAGATGACACCACCCTTATGGCAGAAAGTGAAGAAGAACTAAAGAGCCTCTTGATGAAAGTGAAAGAGGAGAGTGAAAAAGTTGGTTTAAAGCTCAACATTCAGAAAACTAAGATCATGGCATCTGGTCCCATCACTTCATGGGAAATAGATGGGGAAACAGTGGAAACAGTGTCAGACTTTATTTTGGGGGGCTCCTGAATCACTGCAGATGGTGATTACAGCCATGAAATTAAAAGACGCTTGCTCCTTGGAAGGAAAGTTATGGCCAACCTAGACAGCATATTAAAAAGCAGAGACATTACTTTGCCAATAAAGGTCTGTCTAGTCAAGGCTATGGTTTTTCCAGTAGTCATGTATGGATGTGAGAGTTGGACTATAAAGAAAGCTGAGCTCTGAAGAATTGATGCTTTTGATCTGTGGTGTTGGAGAAGACTCTTAAGAGTCCCTTGGACTGCAAGGAGATCCAACTAGTCCATCCTAAAGGAGATCAGTCCTGGGTGTTCACTGGAGGGACTGATGCTGAAGCTGAAACTCAGCTTGATACTCTGGCCACTTGATGCAGAGAGCTGACTCATTTGAAACGACCCTGATGCTGGAAAAGATTGAGGGCAGGAGGAGAAGGGGACAACAGGCTGAGATGATTGGATGGCATCACCAACACAATGGAAATGGGTTTGGGTGGACTCCGGGAGTTGGTGATAGACAGGGAGGCCTGGCGTGCTGTGGTTCATGGGGTCTCAAAGAATCGGACACGACTGAGCGACTGAACTGAACTAAAATAAGAATCATGGAATCTGATTCATGATGGTTCAACATGGAACCATCATAAAAAATAGATTAGAAAGGTGTGAGTCTGAAAGAAACTTTCAGCTAGCATTTGTTCACTGATTCTTAAGTTCTGGGCTTTAAAAATAAAAATATATATAGGAAATTTTCTCTCCTTTTCAAAAAAAATTGCATTTTTAATTGAAGATAATTGCTTTACAATTTTTGTGTTGGTTTCGGCTATTCAACAAAGTGAACCAGCTGAATGTATACATGTACCTGCTCCCTCTTGATCTTCCCTTTCCCCTACCTCACTCCCCTCTAGGTCATCACAGAGCCCTGAGCTGAGCTCCCTGTCCAGCTTCCTAGTAGTTGTATTACACTTGGTAGTGTACTGTCTGTGTCAACGCAACTCTTCCAATTCGTCCCACCCTCTCCTTTCCCTGTTGTGTCCACAAGTCCATTCTCTATGTCTGTGTCTCTATTCCTGTCCTGCAAATAGGTTCATCAGTACCATTTTTCTAGATCCGGTGTATAACGATCTGGATCCTATATGAGAGGCAGGGCTGATACAGTTAAATGTTTAGCTTAATGTGTTCTTCTTGAGTATGACTGATGTGTAAGAGCACTTAGTTGTTGTTCAGCCATTGTGTCCGACTGTTTGTGACCCCGTGGACTGCAGCATGCCAGGCTTCCCTGTCCTTCACTCTCTACTGGAGTTTGCTCAAACTCACGTCCATTGAATTGGTGATACTACCGAACCATCTCCTCTTCTGAGAGCACTAGGGAAGTAAAATGAATTCTGGTAGGTGTGGGGACCAGGGCACATCCCTGGGGAGGAGGCACACCGATGCATAATCACATGTGTGTTCACGGACTAGAACACATCAAGAGTGGTTTGAGATAGCACGTGATGGGAGAACATGCAGAAAGGAAGAGTGAAAGTTTGAATGCCACATGAAGTAAGGTTGGCCTTTATTCAGTAGGGAGCAGGGAACTATCAAAGACTTCTTAAATGTGGGAAAGGCATTATAGTTGTGTGGAAAATCTTGGTCTTCACAGACTGACAGGCTTGAGTTCAAATCTCAGTGTAGCAATTTGTGAATTGTGTGACCTTGGCAAGTTCTCCAAGCCTTTCTAAGCCCCATTTCCTCATGGGGCTGTTAATAGGACTTATTTTGTCTTGTCGAGTTTAGTGAGGATTAAATGAGTAAATAAATAAATGAAAAGTACTTGGAATAGTGCCTGGGAAGTACTTACCACCAAATAAATAATTGTCATTCTTTTAGTTATGTCTGTGCTTTTGAAAGGTAGTTCTGGCAGGGGCATGGTAGCAGAGAGATTAGAAGCAGGAAGACTGGTTAGGAGGCTGTAAAAGTCCAGGCAGTGGGCAGCAGTAGGCAGAGACATTGTCTAAACAAGCAGGATAGGACATATTTGAGGTATGTTTCAGGGCCAGCAGGAACAGGGTAGGGCTGATTAGAAGGTGGTGGGAGCAGGGGTGGGGAGGAAAAGCAGAAAGTGAGGCCTTTGCTAAAGATGACTCAGCTTTTTCATACGGGTGCTTAGAAGAATGGTGAGACCATTACCTGAAATACAAAACAGGAGAAAGTGTAAATCTGGAAAAAAGATAAATTAGATTTATATGAGTTATATGTAGACAGCCAGATGGAAGGTTGGGGTGGGACAGATGAAAGCACAGGTCTAGAGAAGAGAAATCTAGGCTGGAGAAAGATATTAAAAAAGTTTTTTTTTTATTGATTTATTTTTGGCTGCACTGGATCTTCATTGCTGAAAGTGAAAGTCACTCAGTCGTGTCTGACTCCTTGTGACCCCATTGACTGTACAGTCCATGGGATTCTCCAGGCCAGAATACTGGAGTGGGTAGCCTTTCCCTTCCCCAGGGGATCTTCCCAACCCAGGGATTGAACCCAGGTCTCCTGCATTGCAGGTGGGTTCTTTACCAGCTGAGCCACAAGGGAAGCCCTTAAAAAATAATTTTATGTATTTATTTTTGGCTGCACTGGATCTTCGTTGCTGCTCGGGCCTTTCTCTAGTTGTGGCAAGCAGGGGCCACTCCGTGGCTGTGATGTGCGGGCCTCTCGTGATGGCTTCTCTTGTGGAGCCCGGGCCCTAGAGCATGCGGGCTTCAGCAGTTGCAGCTTGTGGGCTCAGAGGCTGTGGCCCCTGGGGCTCTAGAACACAGGCTCAATAGTCATGGCACAGGGGCTGAGTCACTCTGTGGCATGTGGGGTCTTCCCAGATCAGGGATCAAACCTGTATCTCTTGCATTGGCAGGTGGATTCTTTACCGCCAAACCATCAGGAAAGCCCTGGAGAAAGATATTTTGAAATGATTTATATATAGATCAGGGGTCAGCAAACTTTTTCTGAAAAGTGCCAGATGGTGAATAATTTAGGCTTTGGGGGCAAAATAGTACCTGCTGCAACTGTTCGACTGCCATCTTAGTGCCAGAGAGGCCAAGGAGGAAACCTAAATGAATGGGGCCAGCTGTGTTCTAATAAAACTTTACATCATAGACTGCTGGCTAGATTGGCCCGTGGGCTGTGGTTGGCCAGCCCCTGTTATAGGTGGGAAGGACCCGAGGGTGGATGAGCTTGTATAAGGAGAAGGAGAGACCCAGTGGGAGACAGCTGGCGTGGGAGCACAGGGAAGCGCCAGGAGCATCATGACTCTGGGTGGGTGGGGGGAGGCTGTCAATGACGTCATCGTTGAGGATGGGCTGTCCTAGCTAGAGGTCTCTCAGCATCTTCCTGGTAGCACAAGGATTTGTTGAAGGCATGCAACTATACAGTCATGCCCTATTTAATCTTAAGGGAAGGCCTGTTGGAAGGTGGTAAAGAAAGGGAGAGTGATGAGTGTTTTAACAAGGGTGCCAGACTGCCCACTTTACGAGGTTTAACCTCACATGTCCTGAACAAACTTTCATTAGTCCTCCCCTTTTGGCCTTCTGTTTCCTATTCCCATCCCCTCCCTCTCCTTCCAAAGTTGCTCCTTTTCCTCTCTCACTCCCCACCCTGACATGCCCACCACAATACCAGGTGGGTTCCATGATAATCATCGAGCCGGCTATTATGAGCAGTATAAACAAATGACAAATCTCTGGGCGCAGGAAAGGTAACAAGAGGCTGATCAGTAAGTCTAGTTATCTTTCCTTCATGTTTATTGCAGTCTGCTGCAGTTATTTCTAAGGGCCTGACATTGATCGACAGCTTCTATTAAGGCCTATCCAGGGCAGCTGGATTGAACAGATACATTAAATAAAGCAGTTATTGCTTTTCATTGCCTTTCCGTAAAATATCACTGCTAAATAGCTTCTGCCATCAGATGCAGTTAGGTACATGGTTTTAATTTGAGGGACTGCTTTATAACACTGCACAATTGACACTGGCCTTTGTTTCCCCTACAATAATGATTGTGTACATCCTGGAGAATTGATGGGCTGTCCTTTGAGGTGGTGTTGGAAGGAGGCGGGGGCTCGGGGCTCCAGCTTTGCTGTTCTCCGTCTCTCTCTCTTTATACATGCCAGGTTTGTCACTTGTTTGCAGCACAGGCGGGAACAATGTCAAGCGAGGGCCCTTATCTCAGGACGTTGTAACGTAGGGACTGTAAGGCTTCGCCTGGAGACGAGATAAGAGCAACCTTACAAGCCTGGAGGAAGCCAGGGTGGGAGGGGTGTGGGCGCGTGATTGAGACAACAATGGAGAGCTGTCGGGCGCCTGTTACAGCTCTTTCTGGTGCCACAGAAATATATGCATGTGGCACAGTGCATAACAAGCATGAAAATAAAAGTCTGGAATGTTCATCTAATAATGATGTATTTGGAGCAGGATTATGCTGCCCAATGATATTCTTGTTTTATCTCTGGGCTAAACGCTGGGGCAGCTGTGTGCTTTGGCACAGTCTTCTGTCCCTCCTTTTGTGTCCTGCATATTAATCCTTTATTGAAGTAATTAAATGTGTGCTTAATGGCAATGAGCTGGCAGAATAAACGTACAATTGAATTAGCAGTTATGATTGGGAGCACGCTACAAAATGAACTAAATGCAATTACTGTAGGCATTTCTTTCTCCAAGTCAAATCCGGCTACATGACATGACTTAATTAGAGGTGGTTAGATACACTTACGGCCTGGTCCCCTAGTGGGCTGTCTGAATTTCAGTTAGAGCTTCCACCCTCCCCTGTAGTTGCCCCTGGCCCCACACTTATTCAGATTCTGCTTGGCAAAGACTCCTTCCTGATCCAGCTCTCCTGCCACCTAACTTTCCATAGCCAAAACAGGAGCTGATGGAGACAGCTTCAGGAGGTTCTAACTTGGAAAAGTCTCTGGTGATCACTGGTTCAGCTGCTTGTTCAGGTGAGTGAGAGCCAAAACCACAGCCAGATCCAGCAAGCTTTATGAACAGAGAGAGGCCAAGGACCCCTGCATCCGCAGCAGAGCTTTCGTTGGAGGATGAACTACACTTTAAACCCTTAGTTCTCAGGCCCTGAAGTGACTCCTGAGTAAAGGGCCAGCTTGGAGTTCAGCAGAGGAGACCTGGAGAGACTGTGGAGCTCTTGAGGGTGTACCCAGGCAAGCACTGAATGCCCACAACACATTGCTCCATGAAAAACTCCAGATAAAAAGAAATGCTAATATATTATGCCATCTTTACTAGAGTTTTTGTCAGTTCAGTTCAGTTCAGTTGCTAAGTTGTGTCTGACTCTTGGCAACCCCATGGACTGCACCATGCCAGGCTTCCCTGTCCATCACCAACTCCCGGAGCTTACTCAAACTCATGTCCATCGAGTTGGTGAGGCCATCCAACCATCTCATCCTTTGTTGTCCCCTTCTCCTCCTGCCTTCAATCTTTCCCAACCTCAGGGTCTTTTCCAATGAGTCAGTTCTTTGTATCAGGTGGCCAAAGTATTGGAGTTTCGGCTTCAGCATCAGTCCATCCAGTGAATATTCAGCACTGATTTCCTTTAGAATGGACGGGTTGGATCTCCTTGCAGTCCAAGGGACTCTAAAGAGTCTTCTCCAACACCACTATTCAAAAGCATCAGTTCTTCGGTTCTCAGCTTTCTTTATAGTCCAACTCACACATCCATACATGACTAATGGAAAAACCGTAGCTTTAACTATATGGACATTTGTTGGCAAAGGAATGTCTCTGCTTTTTAATATGCTGTCTAGGTTGGTCATAGCTTTTCTTCCAAGGAGCAGGCATCTTTTAATTTCATGGCTGAAGTCACCATCTGCAGTGATTTTGGAGCCCCCCAAAATAGTCTCTTACTGTTTCCATTGTTTCCTCATCTATTTGCCGTGAAGTGATGGGACTAGATGCCATGATCTTAGTTTTCTGAATGTTGAGTTTTAGATCAACTTTTTCACTCTCCTCTTTCACTTTCATCAAGAGGCTCTTTAGTTCTTCTTTGCTTTCTGCCATAAGGGTGGTGTCAGCCGCGAATCTGTGGTTATTGATATTTCTCCCAGCAATCTTGATTCCAGCTTGTGCTTCATCCAGCCTGGCATTTCACATGATGTACTCTGCATGTAAGTTAAATAAGCAGGTGACAATATACAGCCTTGACATACTCCTTTCCCAATTTGGAACCACTCTGTTGTTCCATGTCTAGTTCTAACCGTTGCTTCTTGACCTGCATACAGATTTCTCAGCAGGCAGGTCAGGTGGTCTGGTATTCCCATCTGTTGAAGAATTTTCCAGTTTGTTGTGATCTACACAATCAGAGGCTTTGGCTTAGTCAGTAAAGCAGAAGTAGATGTTTTTCTGGAACTCTCTTGCTTTTTCGATGATCCAACAGATGTTGGCAATTTGATCTCTGGTTCCTCTGCCTTTTCTAAAACCAGCTTGAACATCTGGAAGTTCATGGTTCATGTATTGCTGAAGGCTGGCTTGGAGAATTTTGAGCATTACTTTACTAGAATGTGAGATGAGTGCAATTGTGCGGTAGTTTGAGCATTCTTTGGCATTGCCTTTCTTTGGGATTGGAATGAAAACTGAACTTTTCCCATCCTATGGCCACTGGTGAGTTTTCCAAATTTGCTGGCATATTGAGTGCAGCACTTTCACAGTATCATCTTTTAGGATTTGAAATAGCTCAACTGGAATTCCATCACCTTCACTATCTTTTTTCTTAGTGATGCTTCCTAAGGCCTACTTGACTTCGCATTCTGAGATGTCTGGCTCAAGGTGAGTGATCACACCATCATGGTTATCTGGGTCATGAAGATCTTTTTTGTACACTTCTTCTGTGTATGGCTCTTAAATATTAGTTACATAAATGGTTCTTAGTCACAGCTGCCCAAGAGCTAGTGGTAAGGAACCCAGCTGCCAGTGCAGGAGATGTAAGAGACTTGGGGTTGATCCCTGGGTCAGGAAGATCTACTGGAGGAGTAAATGGCAACCCATTCCAGCATTCTTGCCTGGAGAATCCCATGGACAGAGGAGCCTGGCGGGCTGCAGTCCATAGGGTTGCAAAGAGTCAGACATGACTGAAGCAGCTTAGCATGCATGCACCTTTCTTTTTGCAGTGCTCCTTGGTGCTCTGTGATATTTTCTGCAGGGAGTGGGTGGGAGGGAACTTGACTCACAGAGACATGAGTAACGGTGAATGTCAACAGATAGACAGTAGCTGCCTTAACCTGAGATACAAAGCTAATGGTGCCTCTCATCCCTCTTTTGAACCTGGGGCTACTTTGGAGGCATGGTGCTAGATTTATAATTCTGTCAATTCTTGACCTCCCAGATCTGTCCAACATGCAAGGGCTCTCATTAGTCGTGCCCCCCATGTTTTGCTTAGAGTTATTTACCAAGAAGCCAATCAATATTCTATGAGCAGACAGTTGGGATTTGAAAGTCTCATCAATCCATTTCCTTTTCTTTTCTCAAAATGGTGGATGGAAACAGGAGGGACAACTCTCTACAAAACGGAAGGCAGAACCCATTGCCATATTTGAACATCTAAAATATATGTTTTGTTTAATTTGATCAGAGCATAATGAGGCTGGGTGCCTGGTCAGTGGGAGCTCCTTGGGTCTATTTTACAGCCTTCATTCTCTTTCCCAGGGCCATAAATGAAACCCTTTCAGCCCTAATGACCACAATGACTTTCCTCGATCATGTTATTGCTACTTTGGCACATTTATTGCTTTCACATGCACTAATGGATGAGTTTGGATATGTTAACAATTTATATATCATTTGATCCTAAAAAAGAAACCCCACCGAACTAACTTAGCCCTCACGATTGAGTAGCTTTTAAGGAGTATAAATGAATTTAATGCTTTAGAAAGAGCTTCTGTAAATTATGAACATGACACCTATTACATTAAGCTGCATTAAGCATTAATACATCTTCATTACTGGCAGGTTGCCAAAACCTCCAAGGTTGAAAAAGCTGCCTGAAAATGTTCAATGTGACAGTCACCTAGGCTAAGATTGATGGTTCTTTTTTGGGTTATGTGAGGGATGTCTATTGACTAGGTGCCTCTTCCACTTCCAGACAAAGAGGTGTAAGTGGTGTCAACCAGAGTTCCTCAAAGGCTGAATTTAATGGCCAGGCAAGAACTTCTGTACCTTGCTGCTGTTATCATTATTAGGAGAGGTTCTTGAGTAGGGAGATGCTAGGTGTTCCAAACTTTTAAGCTAAAAGATCGAGTAGGGGGGGCACAATGTTCTTTTCTGTGAGAGTTACAAGTAATGCTTATTATCATCTCACAGTATGGAATTATTAACAATATTTATTGATAATAATCGGGGCTTCCCTGGTGGCTCAGTGGCAAATAATCCACCTGTAATGCAGTAACCATGGAGACTTGGGTGTGATCCCTGGGTCAGGAAGATCCCCTGGAGAAGGAAATGGTAACCCACTCCAGTATTCTTGCCTGGGAAATCCCAGGGACAGAGGAGTCTGGTGGGCTACAGTCTGTGGTGTCGCAAAGAGTCAGACACAATTGAGCAACTAAACAATAACAAGCATCAATTGGTAATAATTGCTACCTTTTCTTAAATATTTACTGTGTACTACCACTGCTAAAGGCTTTGTGTACTTTCTGTCCTCGAATCCTCCTAATGACCTTGAGAGTCAGATATTATTATTTATTGCCCATGGGTACAGCATTAGTTTTCTAGGGTGGCTATAATAAAATATCACAAACTGGTGACTTAACAGAAATTTATTTTCTCACCGTTGTGGAGGCTGCAAGTCTGAAATGCTGGTGTTGGTGGGGTCACGCTCTCTCTGAAGGCTCTAGGGGAGCATCTGTCCCATTCCTTCTCTTAGCCTCTGGTATTGCCTGCCCTTCTTGCCTTGTAGATCCCCCCGCCAATGTCTGCCTCCATCTTCATGCAGCTCTCCCTGCATGTGTCTGTCTTCTCCTCTTCTTGTGAGCACATCCGTCACGTTGGATTAAGGGCTCACCCTATTCCAGAATGACTTCACCTTAACTAATTACATCTGTAAAGCTCTGGTTTCCAAATAAGGTCATATTCTGAGGTTGAGAGAGAGTGAGAGAGATAGAGGAGATGTGTTCTGGGTGGGAAAACAACTAAGCAGTTGTGACACTTGTAGCAGATTCTGTGTGATGAGGGCCGTGACTTACATTTGGAACTGCTAGAGTCTTACTAAATGTGGACACACATGTGTCTTAGGCTCTCAGCCCTAAGTGATTTTAGTTAGGTCAGAGATCAAAGCCTTCAGTAACTATAGATCTTGTACCTTGAAAAGTCCAAAGAGCACCAGTTAGTTTGACCCCAAATATGTAGTCCATGAGTAAAGAAATGATTTCTTTTGATGAGGGCAAAAATCTCTGGCAGGAGTTGGCCAAGCAGAGGTCAGGATATTTGACAAACTTTTATGCAACATTTGCCCCACTGATGATAAGAGGATGGGTTCCCTGACTGACAGGAAGAGACAGAGGAAAACTGAAGGTTACAGGTTTACTGACAGAAGAACATGGGGAGCCGAGTGAGGGCACAGAGTAGGAGGTGACTGGGGGGCCAGACCAGACTGCCTGGACTTCCCTGGTCAAATCTTGGTTCTGTCAGTTTCTGGATGCCAGTTTAAGTTTTATATGGCATTTCTAAGTCTCAATCCCTTAGTGCCTAAGTGGGATAATAGTATCGACTTCATAGTGTTATTTCAAATATTAAGTGATAAATAACTTGTGAATTAGTAATGACTCTTCTTGGTCATGAGCAGCAAGCCCATTGCAGTTAGTTAAAGTGTAAAAGGGAATCTGTCAGCTGATGTGACTTGCATGTCCAAAAGTTCATTTGGCTGCAGCCATAGAAAATCCAGGTGTTTAATAACGATGCTGCCAAGATACTGCCTTCATCTTCTGGTTCTGACTTCTTCATAGACCTCACTGTTTTTCTCAGTGCAGTGGCAAAAAAAAAAAAAGCCTAATAGCAGTTCTAGACTTTTACCCTAACAGTGGGAAGTGAATACTGCTCTACTATTTGTTTCTGAAAAAGTCCGGGATAGGGATCTTGTTGACTAGCCTTGGAAATGTTCATCCTTGACCAGGAGTTGAGATAGGAGGTGAGAACAGCCACTGGGGAGCAGTGGTTGATGCTGGGCAGGTGGGAAGCACATGTGTACTATGTCAACGCAGAGAACACATGACTCTTACAGCCTCTGGGAATTCTGTCTACTTTTATTGTCTATTATTATTTATAACTGTTATTTAAACAAGCCTTCTGTGTGTGTGTGTGTGTGTGTGTGTGTGTGTGTGTGTGTTCTGTTGTGTCCAACTCTTTGAAACCCTATGGACTGTAGCCTGCCAAGCTCAGTCCTGTCCATGGGTATTTCCAGGCAAGAATACTAGAGTGGGTTGCCATTTCCTCCTCCAGGGGATCTTCCTGACTTAGGGATCGAACTCATATCTGCTGCATCTTCTTCAATGGCAGGCAGATTCTTTACCACTGAGCTCCTGGGAATCCCTAATTCTTTCCCTGAGTAAACCTGGACTTCCAAATATGGAGACAGTTATCAATAGAGTGTGATGAATAGCTGAATTTGAGATAGAGATTTAGAAGAACTTGAAGTGTTTATTTTGTAAGAAAGAAGTCCAGAGACACTGATTTCATTCATATCCCAGCTATTTGTTCCATAAATTAGAGAGAAGAAAAAGGAATTATTGAGTTATGCTTCAGGGTACTCTTGCTTTGTTCTTAAACAATTTTATTTTCCCATTATAGGAGGAAAAATATCTGCGTTCTGTAGTACTATGTGTCAAGCACTGTTCTGTTGTATTTCCTCCTAGTTCCTTTTCTAAATATTCATATATATACATATGTTTAATAGTATGTTTTTCTATGTGTATAAATGTTTTTTCTATGTACCTGTGTGGTAAATAATAATAGACATTAAACTATATATAGATTTGAATTTCTACTTGTTTCAATTAACTTTGTAATATGTTATACTATCATATTATCAAATATTCTTAAACAGCATGATTTTTTAATGTTTAGGTTAAACAAAAATATTTGGTTTTTAGTATAGAACAAAAATACTAAACAAAGATGTTTAGTATAAAATAAAAATCTTTGAAATATGTCACGATAATTAGTTGTTTATTTATTTCTTAGGCTTTTAGTTCGTTCCCACTGCTTTTGCAATTATACAGTGAAGAATTTCCATTTATAAAAATCAATTATCTATATAGCTCTTTGTTTTTTTGTTTCTGAATTCAGATATTGGCTTTTCAAAGAGGACTTCTTTCCCCTATCACATGTCGAGGCTTCCTGCCATCTATATTCTAGCACGTTACCCTTTAAAATTTTCCTCATAGCATTCATTACTACCTGAACTTATCTCATTCATTTATTATTTGTAATATGTTTTATCTGTCTTCCTTGCTTTCATGGGAAAAGGAACTCCATCTCTGTAGTGATCATTATGCCTGGAACAGTACCTATAATGTTGTAGAGGTTAGTGATTACATGCATAGGTTCTGAAGCCATTCTACTGGGTTCAAATCCTGACTTGAGGAGGTTGTTTAGCCTCCATTTTATTGTTCAGTTCAGTTCAGTCACTCAGTCGTGTCCAACTCTTTGCGACCCCATGAACCGCAGCACGCCAGGCCTCCCTGTCCATCACCAACTCCTGGAGTCCACCCAAACCTATGTCCATTGAGTTGGTGATGCCATCCAACCATCTCATCCTCTGTCATCCCTTTCTCCTCCTTCCCTCAGTCTTTCCCAGCATCAGGGTGTTTTCCAATGTGTCAGCTCTTTGCATGAGGTGGACAAAGTATTGGAGTTTCAGCTTCAGCATCAGTCCTTCCAATGAACACCTGGACTGATCTCCTTTAGGATGGACTGGTTGGATCTCCTTGCAGTCCAAGCATAAATAACATTTTATTGCCTCACAGCTGCTCTGTGAAGCGACATGCTCCACTTTATAGGGCAGCTGTGAGGAATAAATGAATTATTAGTACAAGTAGAGCATTTAGAACATGAAGCTAATACATGATAAAAACAGAAACATACAGAAGAATTCATAATATGTGCTAGACACTGGTCTAAGCATTTTATAAATGTTAACCCATTTAATCCTCGTAACCAAATTATGAACAGATATTGTTATTATCCTCTTTTTTAGATGAGGAAACAGAGGCAGGGAGAGGTTATTTGACTTGCCCAATTAGATATGACTTAGACACAAGTAATCTGGCTCCAGAGTCAGTGTTCTTAACTACTACCTTTTACTGCCCAAAACACTTAATAAATATTGCTTGCTGTTATTAGAGTTGTACTCAATATATGTTAGAAAAATGAATGAAATAACGTACCTGATTAATTTCTTTAGGACTTATTTCTAGAAATAGAAACACTTGGTTCAAAAGAAATTATTGAGCAGATGGTAATTAAGATTTTTCCAGTTTTATTGAGATATAATTGACATACTGTATTAGTCCAAGGTGTACAATGTAATGATTTGAAATATGTATATATTACAAAATGATTACAGTAAGTTAACATCCATCAGCTTACATGGTTAAACATTTTTTTGTGTGTGATAAGAGCTTTTAAGATTGACTCTTGTAGCAGCTATCAAATGTACAACACAATTCTGTTAACTGTATTCACTATGCTGTACATTACATTCTCATAATCTGTTTATAACTGGAAGTTTTTACCTCTTGACCACCTTCACCCTTTTCATCCACCCCACCCCCTCAACCCCCCATCTTTGGCAACCATCAATCTGTTCTCTGTATATATGAATTTGACTTCTTAAAATTTGATGTATGAGTGAGATACGGTGGTTATTTTTCTCTGTCTGACTCATTTCACTTAGCATGATGCCCTCAAGTTTCACCCATGCTGTTGCAAATGGGTTTGCAACAACAACAAAAGAAGAGTTGCCTTTTCTTTTTTTCTGGATAATATTTTATTGTATGTATATTCCACATTTTCTTTATCTATCCAGTGTATGGACACTTAGGTTGTTTTCGTGTCCTAGCTATTCTAAATAATGCTACAGTGAATATAAGAAAGCAGATATCTTTTTGAGATGGTGCCTGTTTCCTTTGGATATATATCCAGAAGTGAAGTTGCTGGATCACATGGCAATTCTGTTTTAAAACTTCTGAAGAACCTCTGTACTGTTTTTCATAGTAGTGGCACCAATTTACCTTCCCACCAACAGTGCTCAAGTGTTCCTTTCTCCACATTCTCACTGACACTTGCTATTTTTTGTCTTTTTTGATAATAGCAATTCTAACAAGTATGAAAGGGCTTCCCTGGTTGCTCAGAGGTTAAAGCGTCTGCCTGCAATGTGGGAGACCCGGGTTCAATCCCTGGGTTGGGAAGATCCCCTGGAGAAGGAAATGGCAACCCACTCCAGTATTCTTGCCTGGAGAATCCCATGGAGAGAGGAACCTGGTAAGCTACAGTCCATGGGGTCGCAAAGAGTTGGCCAAGTATGAAGTGATATCTCACTGTGGTTTTGATTTGCATTTCCCTAATGATTAGTGATGCAGAGCACATTTTCATGTACCAGTTGGCCATCTGTATGTCTTCTTTGGAAAAATGTCTATTCAGTTTCTTTGCCCATTTTTTAAATTAGGTTTTTGTTTTTTTTTTTTCTGTTGAGTTGTATGAGTTCTACATATATAACCCCCTTATTGGATGTATGCTTTGCAATCCCCATTTTAATGTTTCCTTTGTTGTGCTGAGGGTTTTTAGTTTGGTTAATTCCATTTGCTTATTTTTACCTTGTTGCCTTGGTAATAAATATTTTTAAGTTATTAATGTGTGTTTACAAAAAGATATTGGAGGACAGGGAACATATTAAGATATCCCAAAGGCAAGTATACATCATACACCACTGGATGCTCAGTAAATGTTTAACAAATGTGTGAATAGACAGGTAATTTCTCAAAGGTTTATATCAGTATATACTGTCACACAAAATATTAAAGTATGCTAATTTCACTAGGCCCTTTTTGAAAGCAAGCACCGTAATTTTATCTTTTTCAATCCGATAGGTAAAAATATTGTTTTTATTTTTCCTTTGCATCTTTATTCTTCAAATTGCTTAATTCAACAAATATTTATTGTAGGTCTACTGTTTGTTGGAAAGTGTTTTAGATATTACAAATATCTTAACAAGATTCCAGAATAAGACTGACATACTTCC
Organism: Cervus canadensis; assembly: GCF_019320065.1. Classification (NCBI taxonomy): domain Eukaryota; kingdom Metazoa; phylum Chordata; class Mammalia; order Artiodactyla; family Cervidae; genus Cervus; species Cervus canadensis. Next base: position 35,000,634 of record NC_057411.1, read on the forward strand.
TCATAGATTTGTTATGATGATTAAATAAAACAATACAGAAAAATATTTTACAAAAAATGCACCACAGCTAAGACTTGAGGCAAAATTGTGTGTTCCTGTGACTACTCTCGGCAGTGTTGTGGTGCTGGGGAGATGGAAGTTGGAGTTTAGGGCTTAGAAGATACCTTGGCTCTGGTGAATACCCCAGGCTTTCATGTGAGCTCCCTCAATAGATATGTATTGAGAATAAAGGCTACCTCTTGAGAGTAAGGACAAACCAGAAATAAAACAGCTCTCACAGAGATAAATACCTAGTCTTGATTGAGACAAGGTAGTCTGCCTTTACTCTGCATATTACAAGAAATTAGATCCTTATTGGTCATAGATAATATCATCTAGAACCTATTTTCATATACAATGTTCAGTGAGCAATCACAAATCACCAAGAGTGTCAAGAAACAAAATCAAATAATTGAAAACCAAGAAAAGAAATAAAGAATAAAAGCATACCCAGAGATGACCCAGAAATTGGAATTATTAGACATAGACTTTTATTTTTTTATTCCTTATTTTATTTATTAATTTAATTAATTAACTAATTTCATTGAAGTTGTTTTACAATGCTGTATAAATTACAGGTTCCACCTGATAGGATGTAATGAGAACACAGAATCACTTCTTTTGAATTTTTTTTTGGTGGTTGTTTCCCTAATGGCTGCTTTTATAACTGTGGGAAGGGCATGCCTGCTCAGTTGTGTCTGATTCTTTGTGACCCTGTGGACTGTAACCTGCCAGGCTCTTCCGTTCATAGGATTTTCCAGGTAAGAATACTGGAGTGGATTGCCATTTCTTCCTCCAAGGGATCTTCCTGACCCAGGAATAGAACCTTCATCTCCTGCATTGGCAAGATTCTTTACCACTGAGTCACCTGGAAAGTTTCTGCTTTTATAGCTAGTTTATTTTTAATTCTCCTTTTTTGATAGTATCTACTGACTCCTTATAAGATCAATTACAAAATTACTACATTTCCATTTTTACTACATCCTTTTATTCCTCTCTTCTAATACCTAGTGTTGATCAATTATATTATTTTACTAGTTTTGTACTTTATATTTTCACATGTGCTTTTACCATGATTAGTTGATTTGTCAGCTTTAAATTTTATCTTTTTATCTCTGGCTTAAAAAATTGTTTCTCCATTCATCTTTTGATGGGCTGAAGTTCCTTCTCTAGCAGTTTCTTCAAGAAAGACTCATGGGAATTGTATTCCTTTAGTTCTTGCATGTTAAAATATTTACCTATTTTCTTTCACTTGAACAAAAACAATAAAATATTTGAATCACATGATCTTTTCTCAAGGAATTAAAGACATTATTCTACTATCTTTTAGCATTTCATGTTGCTGTTGTTAATGTTGTTTTTTTCTGGTATTTTTCTCCTTCTAGATGACTTGATCTATTTCCTGGATGCTTAAGAATCTCTTCAATATGTATTGAACTTTGACATCCAGTAATTTTACCTAGACATTTATCATGTTAATCATTGTGGCAGATACTGTAGATTGCTTCATAAAATTCTATCCCAGCTCTCTTTAAGCATTCCATCTTCTTTAAGCATGCATATTCTAGAATTCTCTGAAGCTCAGGTTCTGCATATGATTTAGTTGTCACCAGGGACCCATCTGATGGGCTTCCCAGGTAGTGTAGTGGTAAAGAATTGGCCTGCTGATGCAGGAGATGCAGGTTCAATCCCTGGGTTGGGAAGATCCCCTGGGTAGGAAATGGCAACCCACTCTAGTATTTCTTGACTGGAAAACTCTATGGAGAGAGAAGTCTGGTGGGCTACAGTTCATGGGGTCGCAAGGAATCGGACACAACTGAGCATGCACATACATACAGGGACCCATCTGAGATTTTTAAAGGGCAGTGTTTCTTTTGCTGTTAGCATTTTTGCTGGAAAACTTAGTAGTTCAGGCATTTGCTTATTCTTTAGCAACAGTACCAGACACTTCAGTGGAATAACTACTTGGTTCCATGGATCATGGCTGACTGGATGTTATAATACAGCCTACAGTTATGGCAGTGTCTTCCTGTAATGGATGAAATGTCTTATGTCCACCTCCAAATTTGTATGTTGAAATACTAACCCCGCAATGTGATGAGGCTTTTGGGAACTGACTAGGTCGCAAAGGTGAGGCCCTGAAGAATGACCTTAATGTCCTTATAAAAGAGACTGTGGGGGGCTCCCTTGATCCTTCTGCCATTGGGGCACACAGGAAGAAGCCAACTGTCTGTGATCCATGAAGCAAGCCACTGCCAGACACAGAAACTACCAGTATCTTGATTTTGAACTTTCCAACCTCCATAACAGTAAGAAATAAATATTTGTTGTTTAGTCACTTAGTGTATGATGTTTTTGTCATGGCAGCCTGAGTAGACTAAGACGCTCCTGGATTTCTGGATCAGGGCGTAGGTGGTATGTAGACTAGTATCTGCACGCTAGGTGGCTTCTTCACGAATTCTCAATTCCTTGATCATGGTAGAAGATGCAGCCTCCTTGATAGGCTGGTTCTGGAAATTTTCCCTGAATGGTCAAACTAGGGAGTAGTCTTCTGTGGCCCTTTCAATGTTTATACAAGGAGATAATCCTCATGTATTAAATTATTCTTAAAAGAGCCAGAGTGTTTACCTGCAGTTGAAGCTGTTTGATATAATTATTCTGTATCATATTTCCCTGGGATTTGATGCAGTCTTTCAGTCTGTCCAAGAATCTGGTCTTATTCATGGGAATTAAATTAAATTTCTTGAATTAAATTGACATATATATATATATATATATACATCCTCTGTATTTTTCTTTTTTGAAGGTTTCAGTTCTTCAGAGATACCAGTTATCAGTACATTGAATTATTTTTGTCTCTTTTAAACATAACCTCTTCTCTCTAATATGTTTTAACCATTTGTTCACTTTTATTTCATTTTGTTTATTTTTATCCAATCTTTCATGTCTTTTTTTTTTTTAATTTTAGTAATCTCTACTGTTCTCTGGGCTGCTTTCAGTGTGGTCTGTATTTTTGTGATTATTTCTTTCTGTTTACTTTTTTCTGAGGTCTGCTAACTCATGTTTATATTTTTTTGGCTTTCTGTTTCTTCCTTGAAGTACTAGATTTCTGTTTTGAACTTTGTTTTGATACAGGTAATTATGTTATTGAACTTCTCAAACTTTGGACAATGTATTTGGTTATGTCATATCTAAGCTAATATTTTTTGAGTGTCATTATTTTTAAAATGTCTTCTTTTTCTTATTCCATTTTTATATATATTCTGTACTGACACTGGACTGACAGACTTTATTTTTTTGGGCTCTAAAATCACTGCAGATGGTGACTGCAGCCATGAGATTAAAAGACACTTGCTCTTTGGAAGAAAAGTTATGACCAACCTAGACAGGATATTAAAAAGCAGAGACGTTACTTTGCCAACAAAGGTCCATCTAGTCAAAGCTGTGGTTTTTCCAGTAGTCATGTATGGATGTGATAACTGGACCATAAAGAAAGCTGAGCGCCGAAAAATTGATCCTTTTGAACTGTGGAGTTGGAGGAGACTCTTGAGAGTCCCTTGGACTGCAAGGAGATCCAACCTGTCCATCCTAAAGGAAATCAGTACTGAATATTCATTGGACAGACTGATGCTGAAGCTGAAACTCCAATACTTTGGCCACCTGATGTGAAGAACTGACTGATTGGAAAAGACCGTGATGCTAGGGAAGGCAGGAGGAGAAGGGGACAACAGAGGATGAAATGGTTGGATGGCATCACCAACTCAATGGACATGAGTTTGAGTAAACTCTAGGAGTTGATGATGGACAGGGAGGCCTGGCGTGCTGCACTCCATGGGGCTGCAAAGAGTCAGACAAGACTGAATGACTGAACTGAACTGATTAAAAAAGAAATTATCTGTTTTTAAAAGTGTTGAAAAACTAAAATAGTGTTGAAAAGACTATTCTCAGGAGTTCCAAGTGGAAGACAGGGTAGACAGACACTCTTGATTCAACACATGGATTGTATACATGACTTCTTCCAGGCTTTTTTGCTCCACAGCTAATGGAGTTCAGCAGCTGTAGGTCTGCTTACAACACAGTCTCTCTTCCATCTCCCTCACTGACACACTGCTTTCCACAAATATCTGTTCTCATATGACTTCCTGTTTAGTCTCTTGTTTTCTTGCTTCTCTTTGTTATCAAGAGACATTTCTACCACCAGCTTTCACTCCTTGTTTCCATTGATCCAAACATGGGAACATTAGTTTTTCCTCCTTAGGTGAGCTAAGGGTTATAAATACACTTGGGTATAAAATAGAAATGGCATCCAGTTGAGGAGCAGTAATAATCTAGGAAAGCCAGGGAGGACTTTCAAGTAGAGATGAGGTCTATTTGTTTACTGAGATTTAAACTGGAGTGTAACTAACAGAGTGCTGGGGGAAGGACAATTTGATTAGAACCTTGAATGTCTCTCTGGAAGAGCATGGCCGTGGAATAGCCATGGAACTTAGCAGGTCCAAAATGGAGCCAGTGGCTTACTTTGAGTGTACGAATGAGGAAGGCTCATGAATTCGAGGGTCAGTAGGCTGGGTTTGACTCCAACCTCTGCCACTTTCTAGATGCATGTAGCCGTGAGAAGTTAGTCTTTCTGTGCATCAATTTTGTCATCTGAAAAGTAAAAAATTAACTATGTGTAGATGCCGAGTGGCGTTTATATGAGCTAGTCAGTTTAAAGAGCTTAGATTAGTACCTTACATGTAATAATAATTAGATATTATTATGAAGGGATGATGGGAAATGAAGTAGAAAAGGTAGTTAGGGGCTAGAGACAAGAAGAGTTTGGATTTTGTTTTACAGGTGATGGTGAACCTTTAGGGAAAAGATATGATCAAATTTGTTGTTTAAAGAACTCTAGCTCCTGTGTGTAGCATGGATCAGAGGTCATGAAGGTTTAGTACCATTTGTTTTCATTCACTCACTTACTCATTCAGCAACGAGCTGATTGTCAGCTGTGCACTAGGCACTGCTGCTGCACATTCAGATGAAAAATGGGGTCCCGAACGGAATAGAAAGAGATGAGGATGCAGAGAACGAGGAGCATTTGAGAGACATTTAGATGAAGATGTGCTTAAACCTGATGCCTGATTGCATGGAGAGAAGATGTTTAGACTGATTTCTGTTTATTGCACGAGCTTTTGTGTAGAGGAGATATCTATTTAGGATATCTAGAAATACCTGGGATAGGATAGGATAGGAGCCTGTCTCTTGAGGGAAGGAATATAGAGACTGAACATGGAGATGATAAAGCCATGGAAGGTGCTGCCCAGAGGGTAGAGTGTGGTAGACATGTTCTTTAAGCTTTTTTGGAGAAAGGGCAGACAGGAAAGGGAATTGAGGAAGAACTATCCCTAGAGGAGAATTAAGGAGATAGTGATAGCTAAGAAGAGATGGTCCAATGTATGAGGAAGCCAATAAACGTAAGGACAAACAGAAATGTTACCAGGTGGCGCTAGTGGTAAAGAACCTGCTTGCCAATGCAAGAAATGTAAAAGACACATGTTCCATCCCTGGGCTGAGAAAGTCCCCTGGAGGATTAAAATGACAGCCCACTCCGGTATTCTTGCCTGGAGAATCCCACGGACAGAGGAGCTTGGCAGGCTACAGTCCAGAGGGTCGCAAAGTGTCAGATGCAACTGAAGTGACTTAACAGACACAGCACACAAGACGTTGAATGTTGTAAGAAAGCTAGAGAACTGTAATTTCAGTGGAGATGTGGAAGTGGAAGCAGCGTGAATTAGGGAGTGAGTGGGAGGTGAAGAAGAGGGAAGTGTGAAAGGAGCCTAGTGTTTTGGGCAGTGGCTCTTAATCAGGCATGATTATGGTACCCAGGAAGGATATTGATCCTGCAGTAAGTGGTTCTTCCCACCCTTCACTCCATCTTAGCCCTGTGGTCCACCTGGTCAGAGAGTCCATCACCATTTCCAGTCTGATGGGAAGAAGACCACAACTGATAACCTTATTTCTCTCAGAATGTGGGGCAAGGTCATTAGAATGAGGGGAGGAAGTGCGTGTTCAGAATAGCCCTTAAGGGGAATGTGAGTGGGAGCAGACTCAGGACAGGTTGAAAAATAGTGTTGAGAATTCATCTGACATCAGAAAACATAAATCAGCAGTGGCATTAATGTGTGGGGTTGTGTGGTTCTTTCCAGCTGTGCTTGGCAGTCTTGGTGTAGGCAAGAGAGAAGATGGATTGCTGGAGGAACCTGGAGGTGGAGGCTGGCAGGGGGTGGATGGCAGAAGGCAAAGGGTTGAGGAAACTGAAGGTGCTGACAGGAGAGGCTGACATGATGCACCATGGTGCCCTAGCTCAGTAGGGAGGGAAATGAAGCCCGATGGGGGGCTGGCGGGCTAGTGGAGAATGGAGGGATCAAGGAAGTGGAGGTCTATTGCGGTCAGAATGCTGGTGAGAAATTGGAATAAGGTATGAGAGAGCTGGACCTCCTTCTCTTCATCCCCATTTCCACATGACTGTAATTAGTTAGTGATGCTGTCATGGTTCTCCCTAGTGTATATTTTAATGACTAAAAACATTATTACAAATGGGCACTAAATGTGTCATTAAAATAGTCCTGCTCTACATTCAAATACACTCAACAAAACGCACCAGACTCAATTGACTATTGGAAAGAGAAAGAAAGGGAAATATAGGGAGCTAGCCAAAAAAAAAACCCTAAGTCACTTTTTGTAAATTGCTTTAAACCATTAAATAAATTAAGCTGCTGTCAGGTATATGCATGCATTTCATGGAGTTCCAATTTAGCAATTACTGTTTCTGCAGCAAAATCAATAAAATTTGCATCCACAGTCATACAGAGAAAACATGTCCAGGGGACTTCCAGATTGGGTCTTGATTCAGAAAATATTCTTAGATAAAATCAACTAATTAAGATGTACTGAGTTAAATCCTGAGCTGTGGTTGGTAAAATTTTTTCTTTTTGACATTTTAATTTTTTGAATTGATTGTAATATGTGATTCAAACATCAAAATGATATAAAAGGCATAAACTGATAAGTCTCAATCCCACCTATCCCTATCCACCCAATTCCCCTTACTCCTGATTTTTATTCCTCTAGTGGTTCCTTGGGCTTTCCTTATGACTCAGATGGTAAAGAATCTGCCTGCAATGTGGGAGACCTGGGTTCGACCCCTGGGTTGGGAAGATCCCCTGGAGAAGGAAAAGGCTACCCACTTCAGTATTCTAGCCTGGAGAAGTCCATGGAGTGCAGAGTCCATGGGGTCACAAAGAGTGGTTCCTTATGCCAGTTCATGCAGATAAAATATGAATGTTCTTATTCCCCAGCCTTTCTTACTCAGAGGTTTGTGCATCATCTTAAGCACTTTGATTTTCTTTCCCACTTAACAATGTATCCAGAGATATCTTCCTATCAGTTAAAAGCATTATTATTATTATTTTGCAGCTGTGTAGTATACCACAGGCTTCCCAGGTGACTCAGTGGTAAAGAATCTGCCTACCAATGAAGGAGACACAGGTTTGATCCCTGGGTTGGAAGATCCTCTAAAGAAGGAAAGGGCAACCCACTCCAGTATTCTTGCCTGGAGAATCCCATGGACAGAGGAACCTGGCAGTCTACAGTCCATGGGGTCGCAGAGTTGGAGAGAACTTAGCAACTGAACAACAACATATGCATGCCAGTTGAGGGATATAAGTATTGCTTCTTTTTTTTCAGAGGTCTTCAGAATTTCCTCACATGTACCCATTAAGAGGCTTTTGAAAAATTTCTTATATATTTTATATTTTAAGTGTAAATGGAATATATATTTTAAGTGTAAATAGAATAGTTGAAAGGGTGTGTTTCCACTATGATGTAAATATAGCACTTAAAAATATTGTAAATATGGAGCTTTCAAGTAAATTTGTTACATCATCTTTAAAATGCATCAAGTGTAATCTACCGATTTGATATCCATCATCACCTATTAAACAGTATACAAATAAACTCTTTTAATAGGCTGAATGTTTACGTCATTTATTTTTCTTCAGAATTCATATTTCCATTCTGCTTCCCCGCAGAGAATTTTATCTTTATATAATACATTTTATGCTTAAAAGTCTTTTAGACTATTGTGTCATAATTCTTTTCTACAAAATAAGTATAGATATTGACATTTTAATTAAATTTTTTCCTCTAGCCATCAAATTATAAATGTTGAAACATTATTGACAAAATTATTATTATGATTATTAATAGCACACAGTTGGTTAAAATATATATTACACATTTTGATGACTAATTTAAAAACAAAATTTGTTGAAAATGCATTTTTTATTATGTAAAATGACAAGGGCTAAACTTTTAAAATTAGTTCAACTTAATTCTAGTTGAATTGTGGATGTCTCGGCATTGCCAGAATGAGACAAGGTTCAGCCTAATTTCCATCCCTATTTTTACTTTTTAATAAATGAAAACACCAACATACTTGTTCAGTAAATGAGAAGATGGGAAGCAAGGAGGTTTTGTGATAGCTACATTTCTCAATTGTCTGAAATTCTGATGTATACCCAAACCAATAGTCAAAAAGTATTTTTAATGATCCATTAGCTGATGATTCAATTAGGGCCTCCTTCAATGTGGTGGAAAGAAGAGAATAGGAAACAGTTAACAAGCACAAATATTTTCCAAGTGTCTCTTTGTTTGGCCCTCTTGGGCTCTTTAGCCCTGGGGTCAAGTACCTTGGGTAGGCCTGAGACAGAGAAAAGCATACCTTTCTGGCAAGAAGGGAGAAATGAAGGAGAAAGTGAGAAATAAAAGCGTGTTCTTTTTCAGTAAGTTTCTCTTGGGAAGAATTAGTTTTAGGAAATTGTGCATATAAAAGCTGAGGATTTGGAAACTAATTTTTATAACCTCCGTTGCCCACCCATCCCTTGGAAAGCTCTTTCCTGTTTCTGGAGGTGTACACACACCAGTTGAAAGGCCCTTGGTGTAGCTGTTCGTTTGTAGCACAAGTTCAAAACGAGGCTGCCAGGTAGGCGGAAGGCCGGATCAAGGAACAGCACCAAGTGAGATTTGCTTGCTGAGAAGCCAGGCAGGGTGAGAGTGAGGAGGGCACGCGCCAGCCAGGGAGAAGGGCCTGGAGGAATTTCACTGTGACAGTGCCCTAACTCCTTATGTAGTCTACTGTGGGCATTCCAAAGTGAACCAGGTCTATCTAAAATGACTGGAACAAAGCATAAACTCTCCAGAAAGTGCATTTTATATTACATTATAATCATTTCAGTTCAGTTCAGTTCAGTCGTGTCCAACTCTTTGTGACCCCAAGGACTGCAGCACGCCAGGCTTCCCTGTCCATCACCAGCTCCCAGAGCCTGCTCAAACTCATGTCCATCGAGTCGGTGATGCTATCCAACCATCTCATCCTCTGTTGTTCGCTTCTCCTCCTGCCTTCAATCTTTCCCAGCATCAAGGTCTTTTCCAATGAGTCAGTTCTTCACATCAGGTAGCCAAAGTATTAGAGTTTCAGCTTCAGCATCAGTCCTTCCAATGAACACTCGGGACTGATTTCCTTGAGGATGGATTGGTTGGATCTCCTTGCAGTCCAAGGGATTCTCAAGAGTTTTCTGCAATACCACAGTTCAAAAGCATCAATTCTTCAGCACTCAGCTTTCTTTATAGTCCAATAGTCCAACTCTCACATCCATACATGACTACTGGAAAAACCATAGTTTTGACTATAATCATTTATTTACCTGCCTTCTATATCTGTTAGGGTCTGAGATGGCCAGGACTAAGCAGTATTATCAGAATTAAGGAGACAAGCTGTGGAGGCCCAGTAATTTGCCAGGAACCCTGATTCCAACTAGTGTCTGAACTCAGGAAAGTTATTCAACTAAGTATCAGTTTTCTGGGTCTGCTAATAATTATACCTAGCCCATGTGCTTTTGTGAGAATTAAAACAATCTAAGTGAAAATGTGAGCACAGTGCCAGGTCATTCAATATTTATTCAGCCAACAATGCTAATTCAGCTAAATGCAAACTAATAGGAGAAGATAGCTATGCAAACATATAAGGGCTATAAAGTGTTATACAACAGATCTATGAGGGCGATATCATTCATCCCATTTTACAGATGCAGAAGTGGAGGTTACAGGAATCTCAGCTAACGCGTTTCAGATTACCAACCTGTAGGTGAGGGCATGAACTTGACTCAGAATGTTGGACCCCTTGTAGCCATTTCAGGTGTGAGGTGGCAGCACACTGCTGGGGCCAGTGGACCAAAATATTTCTGTGTCATTTTGGCGCAGAGAACAGTCCTGGATGCTCACTGCTCACATGCTTGCGTGCTCAGTTGTGTCCGACCCTTTGCAACCCCATGGACTGTAGCCCCCACACTGCTCTGTCCACAGGATTATCCAGGCAAGAATACTAGCGTGGGTTGCTATGCCCTTCTCCAGGGGATCTTCCCGACCCAGGGATCGAACCCATATCTCCTTCGGCTCCTCCATTGGCATCGAATTCTTTATTGCTTGCGCCACCTGGGAAACCCTGGATGTTCAGCCAGCACCTAATGCCTGCAAGCTAAGCCTTTGAGTCCTTGGTCTATGAATGTCTCGCCATCTCTGTAGGCCAGAGAGAGCATCCTTCTATGCATGAAGGGCATTCCAAGGTCAACAGAGTGCTTCAAGCTCCATAAAGAAAGCAGCTACATAAACGGGGGCGGGGAGGGGTTTCTTGTTAAGATAATAAAGCTCAAAAGGTCACTTTTAAAAAGAGAGGTCACCCGGAGGGTTACCAGGAAAAGCCACATGCCCCAGACGTTGTTTAACTTCCAGTTTTCATAAAATATACACATAGTATAGGAATATATCTTGAATTATTTTACTTTTAGAAAATGATGACTCTAACGTTGTTTAAATAAATCAAGTCAATTCCTATTATTAGAAGCAAAGTGTCATGCCTTTTACAGGTGCTAAATCTGGTAGGAATGGATTAACCAGAAAACTCATTTAAACGTCTCGCCACCCTTGGCCAAACTGCATAAACTCCTTGCAGTAGAATGTGGTTCCAACTGTCTACTGTTGTGCATTTATAGTGGAGGGCACCTCAGTGTATTTCCTTGTTTTCAATAAATTGTGGTATTAAATTCACAGCCTTCCTTCATCAGAAAGGGAAAATGATTTGACCCTCACATTCCTCAGAGCTGAACTCAAACTTTGGAGACGCACTTCAAAGCTCTGTAAATAATATGAGTAACACTCTGGACCCTTCTGAGGTGGGAGGGAAATTCCCTTTCTGAAGAACACCCAAGTCTTTAAAAAGAAATGGTCAGGTTTAAATATCTCACTGTTTTTCTTGTTTGAGGCTCCATGCTGAGGATTTTATTTTCCTTTGCAAAGCTTATGCTGCTCAAGCCCTTTTCTCAGAGGTCAGCTGGCGTGGGTGCACAGGGCCTGCTCCAAGGTTGGCTGGAGCAAGTTTATTTGTAGTGTGGCTGGGGGCAGGTTGAAGATTCCATTATGATGCAGGAGGCTCCCTGAGTTTGGAATATCAATGGCACTTCAAAGGGCTAGAGCTGCGAATCTGCAGTTAGACTTCTTCTCAGGCCCCAGAATAGAATAAAATAACCCACCAAGAGATGTATGTCAAAATAGGGAATGAGGATTATTTTCCTCCAGGGCTCTAGTTAAAAAGTGGGCACCCCAGGTCTTCGTAGATGTCCTGGCCTGTTTCTGGGCACAGGAGACTGTCATGGATTTTGCAGAAGCCCCTCAAGGGTCCCAGACTGAAACCTTAAATGCAGTACTAGACCCCTCTGCAATCCAGCAAACCCCCTCAATTCCATTGACACTAACCCCTACTGAAAAAGAGTAGTTTGAGAAAAAGGGTAACTCAAAACTCGTTAACTGGTTATTTCCAAAGGGTCAAACTCTCTATTAATCTCAAGGTTTTCTGAAATCTTCTTTTTCTCTAAAATCCCATCCCCTTGTCCTTTTCAGCCTCTGTCTGTCTTGCAGCAAAAATAGGGGAGAAACCAAGTTAGGGCTTATTCTTCTCAAGTCTCCAATATGAGTCCCAGTCTGGCAAACAAAACAAAACATACAGAATTGTGAGCTCTCACATGGTTTGGCTCCATGATTATGTTTAAGTAGCTCTAGGATGATCAGTTTAAGTCAGAGTACTGAAGACTTTACTTAAGACTTCACAGCTCTAGGAATTACCACTTTGTGCCAGTGCCTCTCTTTGCAGTTGTGTTTAAGAGAAAAACAAAAGCACGCACAGTGGGGAGGCCTTAGACTTCACGAGTGCGGGTGCTGATTTCTGCCTGGCCGGTGGTCATGGTCATGGTTGCTTCCTCAGCCCTGGTATTTTTCTGATGCCTTGAACATGGTTTGGGGGGCCACCCTCCCCTTAAGAAGGGGCTACACCTTCAAAGACAAGACTGGAGGGTAGAAGTGCCCTGGGCAGGGACTGTCTACAACTGTGATGACTTGACCACCCGGGTTCCCACTTTTCTCCTTGTGTTGGGCTTTCTGTCGGCCAGGATTGAGTGACAGCACCCTCTGTACTGGAAGCCTCCTCTACACGGGGCTGCTTCTTGTTTTCATTCATTTATGCTGTTTGTCTGCCTCCTGCAGGTTGATCTGCACCCACTGGCCCAGAATCTCACCTCTGACCTTCACTCTGCTGGTTTTACCTAGCTAGAATGCTGACTCTCTCTCTTTACTTAGATAAGATCCTGATGGTCTTAGTCTTTGGGAGTCCTTTGGAAGGTTTTCTTGGTTCTTCCAGGCCATTCTGCGTTTTCCCATCATAACTGGTACTGAGGTGCCTAATTATTTGTGAGTTCCCTCATGGGACTGTTAGCTTTATAAGGGTAGAGAGTATATCCGTTTTGTTTGTTTTTATGTTCTGAGTACCCAGCACAGCACCTGGAATCTAGTAGATGCTCAACAAAAATTGAATTCATTAACCAAGTTACTGATTAGTATGAGTCTGGAGCTTCATTCTGGGTTTCAGGAGTACACTTAAAAATTTCTCCTAATATTTACTTTCAAAATTTCCAACATATTGAAATGTTGAAAGAATAGCAAAACAAACAGCCTTGTAGCCTCCAGTTAGATTTTACAATTTAGAATGTTTTTCTTTAATCTCTTTCTATATAGAAATGAATGATTTTTGTTGGAAAATAAGTTACAGATATCATGACACTTTATTGCTAAAGACTTCTGCACATATCTTTTTTAAAAAATAAAATCAACAACTTTATTGAGGTCTAGTTGATGTATCAAAAACTGCATATTTAATGTACACAGTTTGATGAGTTTGGATATATGCATTTAACTGTGAAACCAGTATTCAATCAAAGTAATAGACGTATCCATCAACTCCAAAAGGTTTCTCATGTGTCCCCTTTGTATGTGTGTAAGTGGTAGGAACAGAATGTGAGAACTACTCTCAATAAAAATTTTAGGTACACAATACAGTATTTTTAACTTTAGGCACGATTTTATACCTGGAGAGATTTTGCAGATCTTTAAAACTTATTCACCTGTTTAATAGAAACTTTAAATCCATTGAACAACAATGCCCCATTTCTTCCTCCCCCGTAGGCCATGGCAACCACTGTTCTACTTTCTGCTTATGAGTTTGACCACTTTAGATACCTTGTGTGTGTGTGTGTGTGTGTGTGTGTGTGTGTTAGCTGCTCAGTCATGTCTGACTCTTTGCGACCCCGTGGACTATAGCCTACCAGGCTCCTCTGTCCATGGGATTCTCCGAGCAAGAACACTGGAGTGGATTGCCATTTCCTTCTCCAAGGGATCTTCCCGATACCTTATATAAGTGAAATCATGCAGTATTTGTCTTTCTGTAGTTAGTTTATTTCAACTAATTTAATGTCCTCCAGGTTCATCCATGCTGTTGCATTTGGCAGTTTTATTCTTTAAGGCTGAATAATATTCCATTGCATATATGTATCTCATCTTCTTTCCTTATTTGTCTGTAGACATTTGGGTTGTTTCCATATCTTGGCTACTGTGAGTAATGCTGCAGTGAATCTGGAAGTGCAGGTACCACTCCAAGATGCTAATTTCACTTCTTTTGGCTATATATCCAGACGTGAGATTGTTGGATAATAAAGTAGTTTCATTTTTAATTTTTTGAGGTGCCACCATACTCCTCCTAGTGTTCCAAACTTGTATCAATTTTACATTCACATCAACAGTGCACAAGGTTTCCAATTTCTCCATATCCTCCCTGATATATGCTTTTCTTTTTTAACTAATAGCCATCTTAAAAAGTGTGAAGTACCTTTCATATACCTGGTAGCCATCTGTGTATCTTGTTTGAAGAGATGTCTATTCAAGCCCTATGGCCATTTTAAAATCTGGATATTTGTTTTTTTCTATTGACATGTTGGAGTTCCCTATATATTTTTGTTATTAACCCATTACCAGATATGTGGTTTGCCATTATTTTCTCCTATACTGTAGGTTCTCTTTTTATTCTGTTGATTATTTCCTTCATTGTGCAGAAGATTTTTAGTTTGGTGTAGTCCTACTTCTGTATTTTTGCCTGTTTGTGCATGCATCTTTGAAAAAAGAACAAGAAGTTTTATTCTTTCAGCAACACCATACCATTATTATACCTAAGAAAATTCATTATTCCGCAATATCATTTAATATCCAACTCATATTGAATTTTCACCAGATGTCCCCCCAAATTGAGAAATTCACAAAACATAAAATTAACCATTTAAAAGTGTGCATTCAATGGCATTTGCTGCTGCTGCTGCTGCTGCTAAGTCACTTCAGTCGTGTCCGACTCTGTGCAGCCCCATAGATGGCGGCCCACCAGGCTCCCCCGTCCCTGGGATTCTCCAGGCAAGAATACTGAAGAGGGTTGCCATTTCCTTCTCCAGTGCATGAAAGTGAAAAGTGAAAGTGAGTCACTTAGTCGTGTCCGACTCTTAGCGACCCCATGGACTGCAGCCTACCAGGCTCCTCCATTCACGGGGTTTTCCAGCAAGAGTACTGGAGTGGGGTGCCATTGCCTTCTCCACAAAGGCATTACTCATTAACAAAATTAATATTATACAACCATCACTTCTGTTGAGTTCTAAAACATTTTTATTCTCCCCAATTGAAAATGTACTTCTTTAGGCAGTCAATCCTCATTCTGCCCTGTCCTGAGTCCCTAGCAACTACTAATTTCCCTTCTGTCTCTATTGATTTACTTATTCAGTATATTTTATATAAACAGAATTATCTAGTATGTGACACATCCTTCTAAATTATCTTATAGCTTCTTTTAAAAGAAATGTTAAATATAAATAGAAATAAAAACTATGGGTGTAGTATTCCTTCCTCCAATGATCATTTAAAAAAAAATTTCATTTTGATCTCAAGCCGGCCTGGACACCCCCTTATCTCCTACTCAGTTACAACAAAGAAAAGCATCCATGTGGGCTGAGAGGTATGACGTCTGCAACTCAGAAAAAGGGGCCTGTGGTTTTGCACTCCAACCTTTTGAGGCCTTAGGAATATTAGGAAAGGCTGCCAGGCTGAACCTAGGCTATGCACCAGTCTCCATAGTTACTGTAAGGATGCTGGTCAGTGGGAGGATTCGTGGAGACACTCACTGGCTGTGATGATAGGCACAGTCTATTGTCAGGCTAGCTCAGATTGATGTGGGTGGTGGTGATATATGTGTTTAAAAGGAGATATTTTTCTTCAGGTCTAATTCTGTATGGCCAACATGAATCATAATTCTCCATGACCAGTCTGAATCAGTTATCTCCTTTGCTTCATTTGCTGAAGATATATTCTGCACTATTCTCTGCTCTATAAAGGAAAGCACATTTGAGAGATATAGTAATAACCACTTCCCCTCTTAACCCGCCTTCCTCATCCACCTTCTTGTGCTTTCCCAGGGTGACTGCCTCTGCTCAGGCAGTAATTTCAACCAGCTCCTTTGGCTGAGCACCAGCTCAGGACTCACCAGTCGTTTGTTACCAGACATGACAGCTTGGAGGAACAGCAAAAGGTCCATAGGGTTTGGAGGGACTGCTTGGCTTAGCATGTAAAATTCCATTGAGCAAATTTCCGTGACTTTAAATGACTGTATGTGGTTTGTAGGTCCAGTGTATGTAGCAAAAAAGGCTCACCTCCTCCTTGTTCCTCTGCCCTTGATAGGTGTCATTAGTTGGTTGCAAAAATTTTTCCCCTTGATTGCTTCCATGTCCTGCCTATTATAAACAGTGCTGCGATGAACATTGGGGTGCACGTGTTTCTTTCAGATCTGGTTTCCTCGGTGTGTATGCCCAGAAGTGGTATTGCTGTGTCATATGGCAGTTGAGCTTACGCACTGCCTGGGGATATTTCTCAACAAAGGGTCCCAGAAAACCATTCAACTGGTCTTGGCAATCAAAAGGAAACCTCCTTTTCTTCCCATTTCTGTGATACAGTCTTCCCAATTCTCAGTCTGTCAGAATAAATATGTACGTTAAGCATTACAAATTAGAGCAAATCTCCGCAGGAGGCCAAGAGTGTTTATGTTTATTGGTTGAACTCCTGTCTCCAGTAAGTCTTTAAAATGCTAATCCTACAGTTTGCAGTAGCAAAATTTATAGTAAAAATAATTATGTGAGGAAGTAGTGGGATACATAATTAATATTCAAAAGTAGACTTCCGTAAATCTACACGCCAAGATGCCTCACCTCCCTAGAGATCTGATGCTGAAAGTGACGTGGCATATCTTTTCCAAAGTGAAATTTATTATGGGACCTTGTTTTTGGCCGTCTCACTAAATAACAGTGCAGCATTGCACACCCTGATAAACATGGAAATCAGTGAAGGGATGGGAGAGGGAAAATCTAAGTGCAAAGTGAAAGAGAAGTTTGGGTGGATCTTTTTGACTAGTATCAATTGAGGCCACTTTATTCTGCTTCTTGGTACTTGTGCCCCAGCCACTAAAGTTTATAGTAGCCTGTTTCCTGATAACTGATATTTTCATGGGAGCAGGAGCAAGAGTCTGTGACCTGAAGTGAAATAAAAATGAAGTTTTTAGTCTTCCCAGGAGTCCTTTTAGTGTTTCTAAGTTGTGCCTCGGTTTTAGTTGCCATGTATTTGATGAGTAATTCATGAAGAAGAAATACAAATTTTCATTTGATTGATCCATAGGGTCAAAATGCATTCTTTGTAGAAAAAAAAATTTCTTTTATTTTTGCCCTTTATTTTCATCTATTGACTTGTATCATTTTACTGTGTTTTATTATCTTTATGAACCACCTTAAATCTATTTTTGGACGAACTAGGGTTTGTGTGTTAGTTGCTCAGTCATATGTGACTCCTTGTGACCCCTGGACTGTATCCCGCCAGGCTTCTCTGTCCATGGAATTTTCCAGGCAATAATACTGGAGTGGGTTGCCATTCTCTTCTCCAGGGGATCTTCCCTACCCGGGGATGGAACCTAGGTCTCCTGCACCGTGGGCAGATTCTTTACAGTCTGAGCCACTATTTTTGGACAAACTAAGGTACAAATAAGTAGTTAGTAGTAATAACAACCACAATAAGCTTCTATTCATGGAATGCTCACTTTATTTTAGACTCTGTTCTAAGGACTTAACAATACTATTTTATTTTAATCTGACCCTGTTTTATGCAATACGTGTATGTGTTAGTCACTCAGTTGTGTCCGACTCTTTGTGACCTCATGGACTGTAGCCCACCAGGCTTTTCCGTCCATGGGATTTTCCAGGCAAGAATACTGGAGTGGGTTGCCATTTTCTTCTCCAGGGATGTTCCCAGCCTAGGGACTGAACCCGCGTCTCCTGTATTGCAGGCAGACTCTTCACTGTCTGAGCCACTGGGGAAGCCTGTTTTATATAATAGGTAAACTGAATCTCAGAGAAGCTATATGCCTGCTTAACAACTGATTGGAGATTTGAACCCAGATCTCATTTGGAAGCCTGGATCCTTAACCACCGCCCTGGACTTGCCTATAGGCAAATAGTTGTGATCCTTTGTTATTTTGTTTCAAGTGCTGCCTGAATCCACATAAGCAGTTTGCTTATTTCTCTGAATCTTCCACTGGGAGAGGAATCCCTTTGGTTTTACCAGGATTACTATTTTAAGATGTACTGTGAGCTTAGACATTCTACTTTATCACTTCTGGATATTATTATGTTGAAATAAGTTTAGGAGAGTAATTGATCTAACTCTACTATTTGCTAAAAAGCATTAACGTATAAGTTTGTTTACTACTAGTATAAAAATCACCAAACCTTAATAGGAACCAATGAGTAGCAAAATAACTACGGTGTATATGAGTAACTAACTCTTTATGGTGTATTTACACTTTCCCATCATCCATTAGCCTTTTTGTTTTATGTGGCCAGCAGATGTTGGAACTTATAGCACCTGCTAAGACAAGTTGATTCTTTATGACTGAAGCCTGGTCCCATCTCCATGGAATTTTATGTCCCCCCAACAGCTGCCTTGCTGGGGCCCAGCGGAATCTGTGCCCTTAGTTCATTAGTGCAGCCGGAGTCTGTGGTGGGTCTTGGAGTCTCCATTCAAGAGGATCTGCTGGGCCTGCTTTGATAGCGCAGCCAAGCAACTGCTGGTTGCAATGTAAAAAATGCCAGAGGCTTCTTTTCTGTGTAGAAAAATCATCTGAAAGCCCAGTAGCAGGAGAAAAGCCCACGTTTTCTCGCTATAAAACCTTAAAAACAAGTTTAGGAGAGAGGGCTTAGACAACAAATGTCCTCTGTTTCTGCCTGGCCTTGCCTAGATGAATGCACCTGCATTTGGAAAAAAAAAACTCCCTCTTTACTTTTTTACTCATGGAAGAAACTTTTGACACAGGTTTACAATACCTTGTGAACGACATCCCTACCTATTTAATTTTCCTCTGTTAGAAGTCATGTTGGAGAGGCCACCAAGACTATCTCTTCATGAAAATACAATGAAAACCTGAGGCAATATCTGAATTGCAAGTGACTTTTCCCTACTTTGGTTATCTGGGATGCTTGTTTTAATTTTCCACTTTAGTTTGCATTTTTATATACCCATTCCCAACTAAAGATGAATAATTTCACCTCCATCGCTATTTCCCTTTTCTGTATAAAGAAGGCTTTAAGTGACATGAAGGAATTTTAGATTATATGTATGCATAGGATGACAGTGAATAAAGACAATTCCAAGAAACATTTAAATTTTATGAGAAAATATTAATGTACAAATGTTATGAAATCATAAGGTGTGCATTTAAAATGATGGGAAATTTTGACACATTTCAATCACATTGCTCATGTATGATCAAGTGTTCTGCAAGATACTAATTTAATTCCTGTCTTTCTAGCATATGTACCCACTGTTATTTGTGCTAGGAGGGTGTATAAAGAGAGGAAAGGAAGAGTTAGATAAGAATTTGTAAAAAGGAAATGAAGTTGCTGGCTCCATTCTCTCTTCCTCCATCACCTGTTAATTTTATTTTCTTGGGCAATAAAGGGAGAAACATACTTGAGCTCTGGGGAAATCCTATCCCAATTTAGTAGCCTTGTAGGCAGAGTACTCTGGTTCTGACAACAATGGTAGGAGAATCTTAAATAGAGATCTTGTTTTTTTTTTTTTAATGAATTTTTTATTGTGATATCCTGGCATATCCAATTGAACTATTATTACAAACTTGCCCACCATCCGCATGGCATCCTTTGACCATGCTAAGATAAAGAGACACTTCCACTTGAACAAAAGCTGCCAGTTACATGCTCTTTGTTTGGTTTGCGTTTTTAAAGAGTGATGGCTTCTTTCTTTGTGTGTCTCAGTCTTTTAGCTCTAAGGACTAGCCATATTTATTTAACATATAAGAAAAATATAAAATGGCAGAGAAGAGTCACCTCATAAAATAGCATAGAACCTTTTTATAAGAATTAGGGGGAAAGCAGAGTGAAATATGCTTATGCTGCTCAGTGGTACAGAGGTTTCTTTTGAGGCTGGCTCGCTGCCCTGCCACCCACATATCTCTCAAGGACAATTCTAGTGACCCTGCCAGGGATGGAAAGAATGGTTAAAGCAGTAATGTGTAATATCAAGTGATGCCGAGGAACTTTTTCTCTGAACTTGTGTTTGTAGGAAAGAAAACCCATGGTAACTGTCAGTTTCTCCCTAAGACAGCATTTAAAGCATTTTGCAAAATAATCACTGAAATTATTCATAATGAGATACATAAATTATTAGCATATAGATTTTTATATTTTTTCAGAGGGCAGAGAGGAGGATCTAGGCAGTGGTTAATTATATATTACTATGGTTTATTCAACTAATAAAACAGAACTAATTGTCTTGTTGAAACTTGTTTACGTTGAAGATTTTTGGGTCCAAAGTTAAGGGTACCAGGGCCCTGTCCTTGGAATGTTCTTGAATAATTTCTGGTTCCTAGCCTCCGCTTTGTTGTTAATAAATAAGTATGAACAGTTGCTTAACTTTTTCATTATAAAGCAACCACTCATGCTTTATTCTGGGGCTCTCCTGGGGGCTCAGACAGTAAAGAATCTGCATGCAATGCAGGAGATCTAAGTTCCATCCCTGAGTTGGGAAGATCCCCTGGAGAAGGAAATGGCAACCCACTCTAGTACCCTTGCCTGAGAAATCCCACGGACAGAGGAGCTTGGTGGGCTACAGTCCATGCCGTTGCAAAGAGTTGGACATGACTGAGCGATTAACACACACACACACACACACACACACACACACACACACACTTTATTTATCAGAGAAGCCATAGCAATAGTAATAAAAATAAACAAAAACAAACACTGAAACAAAATAATAATTCTGTGCCTGTATGATAAATTGGAAAGCACATAAATTAACCTTTTGTGTGCTTGCTCAGTCACCTCTGACTCCTTGTGACCCCCTGGACTGTAGCCCTCCAGGCTCCTCTGTCTATTGGATTTTCCAGGCAAGGGTACCAGAGTGGTACAGAGTGGGTTGCCATTTCCTTCTCCAGGGGATCTTTCCAATCCAGGGACTGAACATGAATCTCCTGCAGCTCCTACATTGGCAGGTGGTTCTTTAACACTGAGCCATCTGGGAAGTCAAATTAACCCTGGAAAATTTTAAAAATGTAAAAAAGTCAAATGGCCAATAAATTAAAGAAAAATAAAGTTCCAGTGATTAAATAAAAGCAAATAAGCCATCTATCATTTTCTTCACTTATCATTTAAGAAAAGAATTTTAAAAATAATAATGACTGTTTTTGATTAGAGTGTGCCATAACTTAATCTTATTGCAAATTTTGGGAGGAAGGGACTTGGCAATGTAAAGGCATTTTACCACTTAAACCAGCAGTTTTGCTTTTAATAGTGTATTCCATGGAAATACAAATGTGCATAGAGATTTATGTCTCTTGAGCATGGTGTTTTTAATAATAAAATATTAATAATGAAAATAACTAGTCCTACAATAGGTGACAAGTTAAATAGTTGGTTGCATATTCATATTCTGAAATACTATGTAGTTTTTAAGAATAGTACAGTAAAATAATATTCAATGCCATGGAAAAGTTCAGAGTATATTACTATATGGAAGCAGAAACAGGTTATAAACAGCGTCTAAAACATGTTTCTACTTTTGTAGGAAAAACGAATAAGAAAATTATCAGAATGTTAATAGTGGCTAATAATAGGGGTACATGGATTATGCATAATTTTTCCTTATTTGTGCTTTTATGCATTTTTAAGTATTCTGCAGTAAACTCATTACTTTCTATATGATCTGAATAAAAATAAATAAATGCTATGAAAAATGGCCTGGAATTCTGGTTACCTGGTGACAAATCACTTAAACTTTCTGTATCTGAGATTGTAAAATGACCCTGTTGAATAGATGAGACTATGAGAATAGATGAGCTAACTATGGTTAGCTCTGTGAGTCTGTGATATCAGATTTTTGAGTAGTAGCAACATATTCTTTTAAACTCTTTATCATTTTGGCTAACAGTTATCGAGAAAGAAGGTAAAAGGCATCATTTGCCTTTAAGCATTTGGCATATTTCCAAACACTGAGTCAATTTTGTGTAATTACTTTTTCATAATTAAAATTTCAGAAGTGTTTCAACTTGTTTCAACTATTTAATCATCTACCTATGTTCCCAGCCTGTAAACTTGGGGTTTAACGGATAGTAAACAAAAACATTTAGGTACTTTAGATTCCTGGTATTTAAAGAAAACCTATGAAAACCTATGGAGAACACTTATTTGAAGTAAATGCTTCTCTGGTAATAGAAGCAATTGCCACCAATGTCTTTCATGTTAGTTGATTTGCTTTATACTCTTAGTTACTGTGACTGACAACAGGACTGGGGTAGAGAAGAGAGGGGAGGAAAATTTAAAAAATGGTGCTGTTCTGAGTGAGGCATTCCCATACACTGAATTATAGACTTTGAAAGGTGGAATAAGGCCAAGAAATGTGAAGTGTCTTGAGATTTTTGCCCTACACACAAGCTAATATGTTAGTCTGCCATAGTTGCATGCATGTTGGAAGAAGCTACAAGATGACTGGATCAGAGACAAAAGGCATTCCTCACAGCAAGTGAATGGGATGGACTTCAGGTTCTTGTTCATTCCCCTTGGTCCCCAAGTCCCAAGGGACCATTTGAGGGGGTGCAGATACATGCTGCTCACACGGTGAGTTTGTGTTGCAGTGTAAGAAGCCCAAGTTTGGCAAATTCAAGCCTTTTATAATAGGCTACAAGCAAATTTCCACTCTACAGTCTCTACTGTAGAGTGGGCTTCCCTGTTGGCTCAGTGGTAAAGAATCCACCTCTCAATGCAGGAGCTGCACGTTCAATCCCTAGGTTGGGACGATCCCCTGGAGAAGGAAACGGCAGCCCATTCCAGTATGCCTGGGAAGTCCCATGGACAGAAGAGCCTGGTAGACTACAGTCTATGGGGTCGTGAAAGAGTCAGATACAACCTAGTGACTATAACAACAACAATAATCTTCATTATACTGGACAGTTAGTATGTCTGTCCTTTGCTCTAGATGGAGACAACATCTTTATCTTTTAAGGCTATTCACTATACATCTATGAAAACATATATTCAGAATGAAAGTGGGTTAGGGTCTCTGCTCATAAGGTTTAACCATGAGAAACCCATAGAAAATCATCTCCCAACAAATAGCACCATAAGTACTGCACTGTTTGCAGTAAAAGGCATAAGCTGCCCTTGAAAAGAGAAAATACCAGCCAGTCATGGGCCAAAAAGAAAGTCTGGCCAGTCAAGGGCTAACCAGAGATATACAGTTGAGTCTCAATATTTGTGCAGCCTAATAACCTCCCAGAAGACCATGACCCCAGTGAGCAGCAGCATTTTCGTGGCGGCTAATAAAGGCAGGTGAGGTCATGGGCACTGAGGCTCAGACCTCAATGTAATCACCTCTCTGGTCTATTTTAAAACCGAACAATGCTACTATCTTCTGGTAGAAAAGTCTGCCTCATGACTACATCTATTTGTTTCTCATGAAAAAAGACGCTTTTCTATTTTTTAAATCTTAGACTGTTATACACAATAGGTTAAAAAACTAGGAGTTATAGTGTGTTATTTATACCAGCTGTTATGATAAAAATACTTTCTTCCTAAGGCCTCCTTAATGTTTGAGGATGGAGCAGATATGGGCACAATATTATAATAGATCAAAGGTTAACCCAGGGAGACACTGGGGTCTCTCCACTGCCTTTGAGATGTTTGTGATTTTTTCATTCATATACTTACTGTTTATACTCTATTTCAAAAATAAGTATTCAAATAGGATGACAGGAAATGGCAAAATGTCCATTAAAATAAGAAAAAGAGAACACATAGTTCTCTAAGCATTTAAGTTATGGAAATTGCTGCCACTGGTTGGCCAGAATGTGTACTACAATGGTCATTGCAGCGCTATTTATGACAGAAAAAAAATGGTAAAGAAACTGAATATTCCCAAATAAAAGATAAGTTAACTAAGGGTTTCTCAGCATTGAGTGATCCCTGTGCTTCAGCGGTTTCTCCCCTCTGGATGCCAGCAGCATCACTCCCAGTTGTGACAAGAAACTCCTCTAGATTCCTTAAAAAACTGGAAATAGAACTGCCGTATTACCCAGCAATCCCACTGCGGGGCAAACACATCGAGGAAACCAGAATTGAAAGAGACACATGTACCCCAGTGTTCATTGCAGCACTGTTTATACAATAGCTAGGATGTGGAAGAAACCTAGATGTCCATCAGCAGACAAATGGATAAGGAAGTTGTGGTACATATACACAACGGAATATTACTCAGCTCTAAAAAAGAACACATTTGA
This sequence comes from Cervus canadensis, assembly GCF_019320065.1. Classification (NCBI taxonomy): domain Eukaryota; kingdom Metazoa; phylum Chordata; class Mammalia; order Artiodactyla; family Cervidae; genus Cervus; species Cervus canadensis. Next base: position 35,025,019 of record NC_057411.1, read on the forward strand.
ATCAGTTCTAATGAGGTGGATGAAACTGGAGCCTACTATACAGAGTGAAGTAAGTCAGAAGGAGAATCACCAGTAATAGTATACTAATGCATATGGAATTTAGAAAGATGGTAATGATGATCCTATATCCAAGGCAGCAAAAGAGACACAGATGTAAAGAATAGACTTTTGGACTCTGTGGGAGAAGGTGAGGGTGGGATGATTTGAGAGAACAGCACTGAAACATGTACATTACCATATGTAAAACAGATGACCAGCACAAATTCGATGCATGAAGCAGGGCACTCAAAGCCAGTGCTCTGGGACAACCCAGAGGGATGGAGTGGGGAGGGAGGTGGGTGGGTGGGTTCAGGATAGGGGACACAGATGCACCCTTGGCTGATTCATGTAAATGTATGGCAAAAACCATCATAATATTATAAAGTAATCATCCTCCAGTTAAAATTAATTAATTAAAAAAAAAAAGAAACTCCTATAGACTTTGCCAAGTGTCTCCTGGGGGGCAAAATTATCCCTGTGGAGAAATATATATGAGAATTTTACCAAATTTCTAGGGTTGCTATAGCAAATCATCACAAAGTAGCTTAAAGAAGTAGAAATTTATCATCTCGTAGTCTGGAGGCTATGAGACTGATGCTGAAGCTGAAGCTCCAAGACTTTGGCCACCTGTTGCGAAGAGCCGATTCATTGGAAAAGATCTTGATGCTGGGAAAGATTGAGGGCAGGAGGAAGAGGGGGCAACAGAGGATAAGATGGTTGGATGGCATCACTGACTCAAGGGACATGAGTTTGAGCAAACTCCAGGAGATGGTGAAGGACAGGGAAGCCTGGCATGCTGCAGTCCACAGAGTTGCAGAGTCGGACACAACTTAGTGAATGAACAACAACAAGTCTAGAGGCGAGAAGTCCAAAGTGTCGGCAAGATTGATTCCTTTTGGTAGTTTTGAGGGAAACTCTGTTTCATGTCTCTATTCAAGTTTCTGGTAATCCTCAGAGTTTCTTGGTTTGTAGATGCATCCTTACAATCTCTGCCTCGTTTCTTACATAATAGTCTCCCTTATGTGCCTGAATCTCCATTTTCATCTTTTTATAAGGACACCAGTCATGGATTAGGGACATTCTAATCGAATCCTCTTTAACTGCATCTACAATAACCCTATTTCCAAATAAGGTCGCATTTATTGGTGACTTTCAGTCACAACCTTGAGTCACATTTAAGTCTACCACAGTATAGAGTTAAACTGACTTTTTTGAGAGACAATTCAATGCAAACAACTGGACTGATAGTGACTTTTTGAAGTGACTCTTAAGCTTTTCCAGTGTTTTTGCTGCTGCAGAATTGTCACTCAGTTATTTCTAATAGTTTTCATTGAGAAATAGAGGTACCACATGTAGGTAGAGTATTTCTCATCTGTCCCCAGTAGAAAGCTGTGAAGTCGCCATGAACTTGAATCCAGATTCTTCAGAGTGAGTTGTAAAGAGTTCCTAGCTCTGTACATTGGGGGATGTTTACTAGATAGTGAGTTTTTAAACTCATAGAACTATTTTTTTAACTCTATATTTCATTTTGTTTCTTCAAAACTTTTGCACTTCTCAAGAGATGGAGTGTACATATTTTTCCTAAATATTTGGTATCAAGACCTAGTGAGACCAGACCAAACCAGGAGGGACTTGCATTTGACTTCTTTTGGAGAAAAATCAGGCACAGTGCTGCCTAACACAAGTGCTCCAGACTTTGGGAAATACATGGTTAACTCTCACGATCAGCTTGCTCGGGCTGTGAGCACCAGGCCAAATGCTATGAGTGAAGATAGGAGTTTTCTCTGAAAAACATGGGTTTTAATCATTCTGGGAAGAAAGACTAGGGTGTCTTGGAGTTGGAGAGGGAAGATACTACTCTTTCTTTGAAGTTAAACGAGGAGGTGTGGCCAGGGCTCTGGAGGATGGAAATGTGTCGAGTTTTCTGTTGGGTGACCCCTCCACCTGGAGAGTCCTGAAAGCACCCACCTGGAGGTAATTCTGTACTGAATGCATGGTGAATGTAAGCTTTTGTTAAAACTGTGTAATGTTACAGCCTGATTTTAGTTAGACTTCAGGGATTTAACGTGGAGTGGGTGCGGTTCACTGTGTGACCAGAGGAATAAAGGAGCCTGTCTTTTCAGCCCTCCATCTTTCTCCTCTAAGCCTAGTTCATGATGGCTGTGCGACTTCATGGTGATATGGGACCCAGCTGTCTCTGTGTGATGGTGTGTACCAGCACAGACAGCAGTGGTCAGGAGCCAGTTAAAAGTATGCAGGCATAGGGACTTCCCTGGTGGTCCAATGGTTAAGACTCCACACTCTCAATGCAGGGGACCTGGGTTCGATCCCTGGTTAAGGAACTAGAGGGCTTCCTTGGCGGTTCAGCAGTAAAGAATCTGCCTGAAATGCAAGAGATGCAGATTCAATCTCTGGGTCAGTAAGATCCCCGGAGGTGAGCATGGCAACCCACTCCAGTGTTCTTGCCTGGAAAATTCCGTGGACAGAGGAGCCTGGCAGGCTACAGTCCATGCGTGGGATTACACAGAGCCAGACACGATTGAGGCAACTGAGCCCGTATGCACTCAGGGAACTAGATCCCACGTGCTGCAACTAGTAGTTTGCATGCTGCAACTAAAGATTCTCGTGCCACAACTAAGACCTCGTCACAGCCAAATAAATACAAATTAATTCTAAAAAATAAAAGTGCAGACGTAGACTGTGACAACAGAATGTTTTTCAGAAACAGATACACATTTTGGGGAATTCTCAGATGTATTAAGTAAGAAAATCTGAATATTCTGCATAGCAGGTTGGAGAATTAGATGATGTTCTTTTAAAATTAAAGAGTGACTTTTGAAAGCTGGGGAACATTGAAATACTTGGATTATATTGAAATATATTCAATACATTCAAATATATTGAAATTATATATGTTATGACATGCCTGTATGATGAAATATCATTAAAAGATTTAAAAATATTACTGAAAATAGCTAATAACACAAAACATACCTTTTTGAATATAATATGACATTAAGAGAGAGACCATAAACTGTATATACAGTTTGATTCCAATTCTGTTTACTAAAGCTCTATAAGAAAGAGCCATACCAAAATGTTAACGCTGATTGTTTAGGAGTTTATGGAGGAGTTACAGGTGATTTTTCTTTTAAATTCTCTTTGGTTTCCAACATCTCAAGAGGGAAAAAACTTTGCATTGCAGAAAGCAAAATTTAGTTCTGGCTGGCCAAAGGTGAGGGGAAAACCCAGTAATAGCACTTTTATTAGTGCTCAAGCTAGTGTTTTCTGTTGATTATTGAATAAGAGTCCTGAGAAGGTAGCTGTTCTCACCTGCCAGAGGTGGGGCCCTGCACCTCCAGGGCCCCTGAGGTGACTGTGTCCCAGCCCGACTCTGCTGTTAGCACACTCTCTGCTGTGAGCCCTTTACACTCGGCTTCCACCGCCTTCATCCCCTCAGGGAAAGCTGGCTCCTTTTGTAGGCCTAGTAGCCACCCAGGAGCTGTAATGGCAGGCCTTACTACCAGCGAAATCCCACATGACAAATTCGTCCTTTGTGCTGATACAATTGACTTGTCACCTCATTTTTACAGCTAATTAGCTCTTTAGTAAGCGAGGGCTAGTGTCAGAGGTCATCTGATACCTGATTCTGGTAAATTGACCGTAAATATTACTGTCCATCTGTATTTGCTGTTCAAAACACTGCTTAGTGACCAGATTTTAAACTCTTTTTGTCGGAGACCCTGCTTATTTTTGTTGGCAAGATAAAGTTGCCGGATAATGCTCATGAAACTTATCATCCTGAAGTTATCTGGGGTTGCTGCTCAATTAGCCTTTTCAGTCCGTCATGCCACCCACAGGGTGGGGGTGGAGGGTTGAGGGAGCAGCCACACAGTCTTCAACTTTTCCCAGACTTTCTTTTGTTTCCTCGTCTAAATCAGAAAGTCACTGAAGGAACCCTTGTTCTGACTCTGTCCGTCACTATTAAAACTTCTAGGAACATTTTATTGTTTTATAACAATAACACCAGTAATGCTAGGAGCAGCTGGTAATTACTGGGGGCAGGGGCGGGGTCATTCTATGCCTAGCCCTGTGCTAAATGGTTCCTGTGCATTAAATGCTTGCATTCCTGCAGTAGCCCTATTGTGATATGTTTTTAAATTCCTAAATAATGGGTGAGGAAACTTAGAAAGTTAAGCATTGTGCCCAGTGTTATACAGATAAACAGAAAATTGAGGAGTCTGCCTGACTCCTAAGTCAGATCTCTGAACTTCCAAACTGTATAGCCTTATGGATCCCACAGTTAACGTGACTAGATGTTTAAAATACTAAGTCTGAAAATATCTGTGGCATCAAGTGTGTGAATATTCATTTGTTATAAGTCCTTTAGAGACGATCAAATTAAAAGACGCTTGCTCCTTGGAAGAAAAGTTATGACCAGCCTAGACAGCATATTAAAAAGCAGAAACATTACTTTGCCAACAAAGGTCCTTCTAGTCAAAGCTTTGGTTTTTCCAGTAGTCATATATAGATGTGAAAGTTGGACTATAAAGAAAGCTGAGCTCGGAAGAATTGATGCTTTTGAACTGTGGTGTTGGAGAAGACTCTTGAGAATCCCTTGGACAGCATGTAGATCCAACCAGTCCATCCTAAAGGAAATCAGTTCTGAATATTCATTGGAAGGACTGATGTTGAAGCTGAAACTCCAATACTTTGGCCAACTGATGTGAAGAACTGACTCATTTGAAAAGACCCTGATGCTGGGAATGACTGGGCAGGAGGAGAAAGAGACAACGGAGGATGAGATGGTTGGATGGCATCTCCAACTCAATGGACATGAGCTTGCATCAGCTCAAGGAGTTGATGATGGACCGGGAAGCCTGGCGTGCTGCAGTCCACGGGGTCTCAAAGAGTTGGACTCAACTGAGCGACTGAACTGAACTGAACTTTAGAGGCCAGTATTATCCAGGCAAGGTTTCCTAGGTGGCGCTAGTGGTAAAGAATCTGCCTGCCAATGCAGGAGACTTAAGAGATGCAAGTTCGATCCCTGGGTCAGGAAGATCCCCTGGAAGAGGGCGTGGCAACCCATTCCAGTATTCTTGACTGGAGAATCCCATGGACAGAGGAGCCTGGACCCTATGAGTCCACAGGGTCTCAAAGAGTCTGACATGACTGAAGCGACTTAGTACACACCCACACATTATCCAGACAATATGTAACAGAACAATAACAACAGATTAGTGATGGACATAAGGTTTTGGTTTTGAAGGGAGCTATGAGTTATCTAGAATGAGGCTGGCTGTCAGAGCTGGACCAAGACAAATCTGGTGAGCAGTCTTTTTTCTCTTGGTTCCACTTGGAAGTGTAGGTGTGGCACCTATGGATGAAGCAATAATGAAATACAGTTATCAGATGAAACAGGTGAAAAGAACAAGCTTTTTACATCACAGAGAGGGAATAGAGGACAGATTATAGTTATGTTCCTAAAATGCTGGTGAACACATTTCTACACAGCTGAGACTGTTGTTTCTAAACCCCGATGTAGTTTCAGAGAATTTAGCACTCTTCTCCCTTCCCCTCCTTCCTGAGGGAGAGTGGGTAATAAGAAAGCCTTCTTGGAAGGCATATTAAAAGGATTAGGCCATCGATCACTAATGAGATGTCCAGGATTTAGTAACAAGTAGACAGAATCTAGGACCCTAGTTTAGCCCAGTTTGTGCAGAGATGGCACTAGAAATCAATGGATACAGTGACTGCAATTTCCTTTATGCTAGGCTGATCAGATATATTAACAGTATTTGATAATAATCAAAAGATAAAATGAGCAACATTTTACTTTTTCCTTTGAGCAGACCAAAATTGGATGTAACTGACTGCTATGTAAATTTACATTGTAGACTTAAAAACACGAGAGGTTAGGTATGCAAATGTGGGCCTACAGCATAATCAATCAGCCAGCCCCTAAGTGTATTGAACAGCCTTGAGTAATAGAGTCAGCACTGTGTGTGATGCCAAATGATGACACAGTCTCTGACCTTATCTAGGGAGGCAAAGAGGGTATAGAGCAGACAAACCAGAGAACCAAACACTTGGTCATGAAATGCCTGTTGAAGAAGAGAGACTCTATAAGGAAAGGAATTTTAGAAGGCAGCTGAATTAGAGGAAAGAGAATTTGATTGGGTATCAAGAGACTTTTCTACTCTATTCCTGGTTTTGCTACTAACTAGCTATGTGACCCTAAATAATAGACAAGTGTCTCTTTCTGGGTTCTTCTCAATTTCCCACCTGTGAAATGAGGGAGTCAGAGATGGCCGTTTCTGAGGTCTTTCCAAAGCTAATATTCTAAAGGAAAGAAGAAATCTTTGTGAGCCTAAATCATTGGGGAAGATGTCCCAGAAGTAGGAGGTAAGAAATATCCAGGTGTGGACAGGATGTGTGTGTGTGTGTGTGTGTGTGTGTGTGTGTGTGTGTGTGTGTGTGTATGTGTGTTGGGGAGGGGGCACTTGGAGGTGTGAGGCTTATGAGGAAGATTGGGGAGGCAGGAGAAGGTGGATTTAGAACTGTGCAGAGGAGAAATGGAGAGGTGTGTTACACTCTGACTGCAAAGGCCTATCATTGTGAACCTCACTTCCTTGATGTGAAGCAAATGCACAATTAATCAAGCCATAAGCAAGGCATCATTTTTAATTCCTCTCTTTCCGTGACTAAGCACATTTCAGTCCATCAAGAATATCTACTCAGATCTGTTGACTTCTCTCCCTCTCTACCACCGCCAGCTTACTGCCAGCACCTCCCTTTTGGAAGAAAGCAACAACTTTTAAAGCAACTGGTCTTTAATCTATTTATTGTAGAGTTGGTCTCCAACAATACAGTCAGAGCAATCTTTAAAGATTATCAGCACGTCCTGTCACTCCCCTTCCTGAAGCCCACTAAGGACTTTAAAAAACTTTTTATCTTTTATTGGAGTATAGTTGATTAACAATGTTGTGATAGTTTCAGGTATACAATAAAGGGATTCAGTTATACATGTATCTATTCTTTTTCAAATTCTTTCCCCGTTTAGGTTGTTACAATAACATTGAGCAGCGTTCTGTCTGCTCTACAGTGGATCCTTGTTGGTTATCCATTTTAAGTATAGCACTGTGTGCATGTCAATCCCGAACCTCCATACTGTCCCTCCCCACCATCCTTCCCCGCTGATAACCATGAGTTATTTCTCTAAATCTGTGAATCTGTTGCTGTTTTGTAGATAAGTTCATTTGTATCATTTCCTTTTAAATTCCTCATAGAAGAGATATCATACTGAAAGCCCTCTAAGGATTTAGATTTTTCACTTAGAATAAAGTCACTTCCCCTCCTTTTCGTTCTTCATCTACAGGAACTAGAGGACCCAGTCCAAGCTTCCTCATCACCCTCATATCTTTAGCTGTCACTTTCTCCTGGCTCATCTGCCTTCTTACCTTTAGGCCTTTCTAGCACACTCCTGGCTCCAATTCTCTACACTTGCTTTTCTTTCTGCTTGGAATATTCTTCTGTATCTTCATGGTTGTTTTTCCCCCTGTTTATTCAGGTTGATGCTCAAAGGTCACTATCCTCAGGAGCTTTCTTCAGCCTGCTGTCAAAAGTGGGTTTCCCTTCTCCAGTCATGCTTTGCCACAATGCCCTTTTTCATTGATTCCATAGTATCATTGAGAACTGCTTTGTGTGTGTGTGTGTGTGTGTGTGTGTGTGTGTGTGTGTGTGTATGAACACTCAGTCCTGTCCAACTGTTTGTGACCCCATGGAATGCATCCTACTAGGCTCTTCTGTCTGTGGGATTTTCTGGGCAAGAATACTGGAGTGGGTTGCCATTTCCTACTTCAGGGGATCTTCCAGACTCAGGGATCCAACTCATGCCTGCCTGTCTCCTGCAATGACAGGTGGGTTCTTTACCACTGTACCACCTGGGAAGCCCTCATCTTGACATCTCTCTCAGTTATTGCTATAGATGCATATGCATTTATAGCCACATGCTAATATTATATATTAGCTAAATCTATGTTATTAAAATTACTTTGTGAAAAAGCACATGATTGAATAATATGTTGACTGTTAAATCTGCCCTTCAAATAAAATAATTTTTAAATATATTAATGATAACCCATTTGGGTAGTACTTTGGGTTATAAATTATATCCAGGGGCATTATTTAATATGATTTGGTTCGATTTGATATCACTGTCACAGTGTCCTTGTAAGAGAAAGGAAAGGGAGATCTGAGACACAGAAACACTGGGAGGAAGGCCGTGTGAAGCAAAGGCAGAGACTGGAGTGATGCATTTACAAGTCAAGGAATGTCAAGGATTTCTGGAGAAGGAAGGGAATGGCTTCCCCTCAGATCTTCCAGAAGGGACCAAAACTGCTGACACTTTGATTTAGAGTTTTCAATCTCCAGAATGACAGAGAATAAATTTCTGTTGTTTTAAGCCACCAAGTTTGTAGTAATTTGTTGCAGCAGCCCTGGGAAGCTAATACATTCAGTGAATTTTCAAAGATACAATACTGAGGCTAGAGACCATCCATAAACCCAGCTGGCAAATGTGTGTAAGACTAATAGATACATACAGATTCTTCCAGGCTGGAGGCTGCTCTTAACTCTGAGCTAACAAGTCTGATAAACCAAATCTGCCTTGAAAATGTACTTGAATTTGTGTGCTTCCATCTCTCCAGCTTGCATCTTGGTCCATTCAAAGATCTCTTTTACATGGACCCTGAAATAATCTTCTAACGGACACTGCTGTTTCCACACTTGCCTCCTGCCAGTCCACTTTTCACACAGCAAGAATGGACTGATTGTCTTGATCCCTCAAGGGATCATTTTATCCTAAGGACAGTGAGAAGTTCACGGCCTTACCCTTTCGATAGCTTTCCACTGAAATCACAGTAAAATACCCTCTTCTAACCATCACCTCCAAGGCTCTTCATGACCTGGCGTGTGTGCCTTCTCTCCAAACCCATCTGCAACAGATGTGTTGTTTACTGTGCTCCAGCCTGTCCCACAGAATATACCACCAAGGGAGGAAAGAAACCGTATCAGTCTTGTTCATCTTCATGCTCTCAGTGCCTGCTGAAGTCCCTGGCACTTGGTAGATACTCAAAAGATATTTGCTGGTCTGGTAGTTGAATAAATAGGTGACTTAAGGCAGGTTTCCACTCCTACGTAAATCTCCTTTTCATATGGCTCAGGAGTTTTTTTTGAGAGGAGTGCATTTGTTTTAGCTAATATTTTTGCTAAGATCCTTGTCCTAGCTACAGATTACCATTATAGTAGTTCTTGCACTTAAATAGTCAGCCTACGAATGGAGCCAATTGGAATGGTAACAAGGATATTGCTCATTAGAAATGAGGATTGATAAGTCTTCTCATATCTCCAAAAGCTGTCTCTTCATTTTCATTTTTCAGCTGTCTTGTCCATGGCCTAGGAATTGGTTCTTTTCTGTTTTTCAGGCCTCCCTATTCACCACCCGCCCCCACCCCGCCCCAACTCCCATGGGTTCTGTTTTGCTTTGCTCACTGCCCCTGGGGCTGATCATCATAGACTGATTTTCTGGAAAGCTTTTGATTTCACCATCAAATCCGAAGGAGAGTCTTGCTGGGTAGAGTATTCTTGGTTGTAGGTTCTTCCCTTTCATCACTTTAAGTATATCATGCCATTCCTTTCTGACTTGTAGAGTTTCTGTTGAGAAATCAGCTGATAGCATAATGGGAGTTCCTTTGTATGTTAGTTGTCATTTTTCCTTTGTTGCTTTTAATATCTTATCTCTGTCTTTAATTTTTGTCAGTTTGATTACTATGTGTCTTGTTTGATTACTATGTTCCTGCTTGGGTTATATCCTGTCTGGGACTCTTTGTTGGTTGATTATTTCCTTTCCCATGTTAAGGAAGTTTTCAGTTATTATCTCTTCAAATATTTTCTCAGGTCCTTTCTCTCTCTCTTCTCCTTCTGGGTCTCCTATAATGTAAATGTTGGTGTATTTAATGTTGTCCCAGATGTTTCTTAGACTGTCTTCATTTCTCTTCATTCTTTTTTCTATATTCTGTTCTGCAGCAGTAATTTCCACCATTCTGTCCTCCATATCATTTATCCATTCTTCTGCTTCAGTTATTCTGCTATAGATTCCTTCTAGTGTATTATTCTTCTCTGTTTCCTCATTCTTTAGTTCTTCTGGGTCTTTGGTAAACATTTTTGCATTATTTCAAATTTTGCCTCGATTTTTCCCCTGAGGTCCTGAATAATCTTCACTATCATTATTCTGAATTCTTTTTCTGGAAGGTTTCCTATCTCCATTTCACTTAGTTGTTTTTCTGGGATTTTATATTGTCCCTTCGTCTGGGACATTGCTTTCTGCTTTTTCATGCTGATTAACTTTCTGTAGTGTGGTTTTTGTTTTAGTCACTGTGGGACTATGGTTCTTGCTTCTTCTGTCTGCCCTCTGATGGAGGAGGCTAAGAGGCTTGTGTAAGCCTCCTGATGGGAGGGAATGGTGATGGGAAAAACTGGGTCTTGCTCTGGTGAGCAGGGCCTTGCTCAGTAAAGCTTTAATCCAGTTACCTGCTGATGGGTGGGGTTGTACCCCCACCCTGATAGTTTTTTAACGTGAGGTGACCCAGCCCTCAGGTCTACAGGCTCTATGGTCAGGTTAGTGGCCACCTCCAAAAGGGTTTATGCCAAAGCAGACCTTCCCATACAGCTGCTGCCAGCCCCCTCGTCCCTGTATTGAGCCCCTGCTGACTCACACCTCCACAGGAGACCCTCCAACACTAGCAGGTAGTTTTGGTTCAACCTCCTGTGGAGTCACTGATCCTTTCCTCGGAGTCTTGGTTCAGGAAAGGTTTTGTTTGTACCTTCCAAGACTGGAGTATTTGTTTCCCCAGTCCTGTGGAAGTCTTGTAATCAGATCCTGCTGGCCTTCAAGGTCAGATTCCCTAGGGATTTCCAGTCCCTTTGTCAGGTCCCCGGGCTTTGAAGCCTGACATGGTGTTCTGAACCTTTACAACAGTGGGAGAACTGTGGTATTATTTTTCTCCAGTTTGTGGGTCACCCATCCAGTGGGTATGGGATTTGATTTTATCGTGATTGCTCCCCTCCTACTGTCTTGCTGTGGCTTCTTCTTTGTCTTTGGATGTAGGGTATCTTTTCTTGGGAGGTTCCAGAGCCCTCCTGTCAATGGCTGTTCAACAGCCAGTTGTGATTTTGGTTCTCTTGCAGGAGGAGGTGAATGCACAACCTTCTACTCTGCCATCTTGAATTGGAAAACCTGATCATCATGGACTGATTTCCCTCGCTTCCTCATCAGCAAGCTTCTGTTCTCTTTGGCCAGTGGGAGGTACTGGCAGGAGACTGGGAAGGCTGGAAGAGAGAGAGATCAGGGTACTTCTTCCCTGCTCCATCTATGTGCTGGGCATGTTCTCTGGCAGTGACTGTATCCCTCAAGGACTGTATCTCCTGGCAGGATACTACTCCATGGTTCCAGCACTCACCGGCCTCTGGGGCATTATTCCTTCTTCTTGCCCTTTGGAACGAATTCTGGGTAGTAACAGTAATCACAGTAATCCTGTGATTGCTGATTTCTGGGTGATTCACCATCCTCTGGTGATTCTTTGACTGTCTAAACCTTTATAAACAGTTTCTTAATTGAAACCTCTTGAGCCACCTGTGTTGTATTCCTTTTTATGTTGGAACCTAGACTTTAACCCTCTATTAGCTATCAGGACAGGGGAGTAAGGGTCTAGGGTAGACAATATGTGCTTGCTGTTGGCTCATGACCAGCTTGTAGCTCTCCTTTGGCCCTATTGATTTAAGTTCATTTTTACCTCAGGCTAAGGTAAGAGGAAATGCTCTTTGCCTGCCATACAGGCCAGTGCACTTCAGTTCAGCTGCTGAGTCATGTCCGACTCTTTGCGACCTCATGGACTGCAGCACACCAGGCTTCTCTGTCCATCTCCAACTCCTGGAGTTTACTCAAACTCATGTCCATTGAGTTGGTGATACCATTCAACCATCTCATCCTTTGTCATCCCATTCTCTGTCTGCCCTCAATCTTTCCCAGCATCAGGGTCTTTTCAAATGAGTCAGCTCTTCACATCAGATGGCCAAAATATTGGAGCTTCAGCTTCAATATCAGTCCTTCCAACGAACACCCGGGACTGATCTCCTTTAGGATGGACTGGTTGGATCTCCTTGCAGTCCAAGGGACTCTCAAGAGTCTTCTCCAATACCACAGTTCAAAAGCATCAATTTATCTGTGCTCAGCTTTCTTTATAGTCCAATTCTCACATCCACACATGACTACTGGAAAACCATAGCCTTGACGAGATGAAGCTTTGTTGGCAAAGTAATATATCTACTTTCTAGTATGCTGTGTAGGTTGGTCATAACTTTCCTTCCAAGGAGTAAGCATCTTTTAATTTCATGGCTGCAGTCACCATCTGCAGTGATTTTGGAGCCCCCCAAAATAAAGTCTGACACTGTTTCCACTGTCTCCACTGTGTAGGGCCACACAGGCCACCATGGAGTCAAATAAATTGAATAACCATAATGTCCATGTCCTAGAAAAAGCCTACAGGTTCACTGGTTGCTTTCATGTACTATGGCAGAAACTGTTCAAGTTCGCCAATATCCATGTGTTAGACTGGGGCCGTGTGATTGGATTCTGGCCTATGGGAGGTGGGTGTCAGTGATGCAGGCCAGTGTCAGGGGTAGCCTTTTAAGACACTTCCCACTGTCTTCCCACTTACTCCTCCTTGGCCACAGTGACCTTAGAGACCATTGTACAGATGGTTGAGCTACAAGATGGAGGAGGGCTACTCAACATACTTCAGGCTTTGACTGACTGGCAAGTACACTTATTGTGTTAGTCACTGAGATTTTGGGTTACATTTGTTACCTCCCTGGTGCCTGCAGTGCAGGAGAGCCAGATTCGATCCCTGGGTTGGGAAGATACCCTGGAGAAAGGAATGTTAACCCACTCTAATATTCTTGCCTAGAGAATCTCATGGACAGAAGAGCCTGGAGGGATACAGTCCATGAGATCACAAAGAGTCATACAGGACTGAGCCACAAATGCTTTAATGCTATTACCTCAGTCCTGCCTCTTTATTTTGACTCATACATATATCTAGTAGATTTATTCATCCTTAATATTATAAGCTTTTAGGAGTCCAAATCAGCAATAGAAAACACCTGACATACCACTACCTCTTCCTAACACCAGAGTCACAATAGATACTACTGGTCAACCAGGGCGCTCTTCAAAGGTAAGCTGAGATCATTCTCAGATCTCCTGAGATCATTCTCCACATAGGATTCCAAAGAGACACTGCCAACAAATAGGCATAATCTATTCTAGTTTCTTTTCTATATGGTAAGCTTTACTTTGTACTCTATCCAACCACTTACTGGATTATAATTTTGAAATCTTTCATTATGTATTTTCATTATAGAAAAAAGTACTATTTTAATAGTCCATTGGTATTATCTGGAACTGTGGAACTGCTGAACTCAAATGAGAAGAAAGTGAGTGAAAACTAAGAGAAGGCCTCAGAATACAAATACTCTTTATATCTAGTTTTGCCCTTGTACTTTGTTGGGGAGGAAGACATTTTCCTCTATCCTTCTAAGTTTTTCTGCTGGTCAAAGAATAAATTAAGATGAGACATATTAACAAAAGAAAATCAAACAAAAATTTGATGAGATCTAAACATGGGATAGATCTGGGAAAATTGAGTAACGTGCTCAAATGGCCAAAGCCCTCACCGTAAATGCCATTTTCAGCTAAAGACAAAAGAGGATATTGTTAGTGGTTTGAAATTTGAAAGGAGAGGAAGGCAATTGACAAATTGACATGGAGAGGGAAAAGCAAATGCTTGGTAAACAAATATTTGCTGGGCTGTGCGGAGACAGTGGGACACAGAGAGGAATTTTAGCCAACAGAGCTTGCAAAGTTCTTCCCTGTGTATGGCACCTAGTTCATACCCCAGTTATCTATGGTGATAGCTCTATCTACAATCTTTAGGCAGTTAGGGCAAAGGTTAAGGATTCTTCTTGAGTCTTTTGGGCCTTGATTGATTTCAGTTTGAAATAATTTGCATGCCAGAGAGATATTTGAGGGTGGCAAATTTTGCTCCCTTACAACTTGATGTAGGTAGGTCTAGAGGAAGATTTTAGTGCTTTAATTATTTCTAGAACTATTTTGCACCACCTTGTCCTTAGAATACATTTTCAGGAAATGAATCCACTTCCCAGCATAAGAGAAATGTTAAATGATTCTTCCATTCTGGGTATCCCTCAGTTTCTTTTTAAGTATTTCTAAACATTTTTAAAAGTATTTTATTTTTTCCCCTCCCTTCCTTAATATTATAACAAAGGAGAAGTTGGCTGACATTTGGGTGGTCATGATCAATAGAGCTGTCAGAGCTGAGACCGACATCATTTCATGGAGTGCTTGGAGGGCAGAGAGTAGATGTGGTTCTGGGTTGTCCCCACCAACCAGTCTGGTTTTGGTTCACTTATTTGATGTTCACAAATGAAAAGGCACATGAACTGCTAGAAATAAATTTGAACTCACCTTCATAATTGGTTGTCCAAAGTGCTTGTATTATAAGCAGAAGTCAAAATTGTTTTAGATAGTCACAGTTTCCTTAAGGTTCCAGAGTCCACGCATTCAATTCCTACAGAAATGACAGCACATCCTGGTCATTTGAAGTTCTAGCCTTTGAAGGAATTTGCTATAACCATGAAACCTGTCTTACAGTATCTCTTGATCCACAGTGAGCATATGTTTGGTAATTAAGACTCAGTTATCTTGGGTAATCTTTTGACATAAAAAAATAAGTTCAAAGAAATTGCATTTGATTATCTTGTCACTCAAGTGTTTCTGTTTAAGCATTTCTTTTGTACCAGTTTCTCCTGATCTTAAAACCTGATTTGGAATACTGTCCCATCTATGGATTATGATCATCCTTGTCATCTGACATCACTGAGTGATCACTTTGCTTCCTGTAGTAATTTTCTCAGGTTTCTTCCCATTTGAAATCAGTTCTCACAGATACCCTCCTCTGCCATAGTCAAGTCTGTGTCTCTGGTTGCCTTCTTACTGAGTTTTTCCAGTCCTTAAACAGAATGGACTTAGATACCTAAACATTCTGTTTGAAGAGAATAGATCATAGTGTCTGATCAAGTTCAGAAAGTTTACAAGAGTTTAAATATAGAATCACATAATTCTAGGTTCTCAATAGCAAAAATGTCAGCTTCTCTGACCCTGAGTGTAAGGTCACATTTCACAGTAGCTAATTATTTCATCCTGGAATGACTCAGGATGGTCCTTTAACGGTAAAAATCCAATTGTTTAAACTTCATAACTGGCTTCTCATTCTTTGATTTATGAACATAGTAAAAGTAATTTCTCCGTGTTCACGGATTATCATTCTTTATTTAGGAACTCCACAGCCATTTGCAGGTAAAGACTGGTCTTGAAGCAATGATTTCAGTTCACATTTGAGGTGGACTCAACCATCATGTCCAGAAATAGTAACATCCTGGCATCATCATTTTACTTCCTAACTATGTGAACTTTGATAAGTTTCTGAATATCTCTGTGCCTCAATTTCCTCACAACATGAGCAATAATAGTAATTCTAATCTTTAGTATTGTCATCAGGATGAAATGAGATAACTTCTGTGGTGCACTTAGTATAGTGTTGGTACCTAGTGGGAAGCAGTAAAAGTTAGCTATTAGTATTAGTAGACGTTAGTAGAGTTAAAGAATGTTTTTTTGTCTTTCAAAAGATTATTTTGTATTTTTAAAAAATTATATGGTTTTTAACAAGTAAAGCTGATCCAAAATGCATATTTATCAGTATATTAACTATCACTTTTTCTTTTTTTTTCTCCCCTAAATTGACTCCTGACACTAATGTAAATATGGTGGTGATTTAGTTGCTCAGTTGTTTCTGACTCTTGCGACCCCATGGACTCCAGGCTCCTCTGTCTATGAGATTTCCCAGGCAACAATACTGGAGTGGGTTACCATTTCCTTTTCCAGGGGATCTTTTGGACCCAGGAATTGAACCTCGGTCTCCTGCATTGCAGGCAGATTCTTTACTGACTGAACTAAAGCTTCTTTTTTATTTTTAATTTTTTATTGGGATCTAGTTGATTTACAAGTTGATTAACAATATTATACTAGTTTCAGGTGCAGAGCAAAATGAATCAGTTATATGTATCCATCTATCCACTCTTTTAAAAATTCTTTTCCCATATAGACCTTTATAGAGTATTGAGTAGAGTTCCCTGTGCTGTACAGTTGAAGAACTTTCTTAAGGTAGACCAGTGGATGCCAGATCTTCAGGCAGAATGTCCAAACTTACAGGCCACTGATGATGGATTAACTCTGAAAGTGAAATAGCTGTCCAATAGTAATCCAAGATGAGGAATGAGAGTAGTCATTACCAGCCAAATATTTCCTTTCTTTTAAGAGAAGAAACAGAAAAACTAGAAACCAGTTATTCAAAATCATCAGCTATATAATATGAGTTGTTGTTTTTTTTAATTTTTATTTTATTTTTTTTTATTAGTTGGAGGCTAATTACTTCACAACATTTCAGTGGGTTTTGTCATACATTGATATGAATCAGCCATAGGAGTTGTCGTTATTGATCAGCCACTAAGTTGTGTCCGACTCTTTGCAACTCGTGGACTACAGCATGCCAGGCTTTCCTGTCCTTTGCTGTCTCTCAGAATTTGCCCAAACTCATGTCCATTGAGTCAGTGATGCCATCCAACCATCTCATCCTCTGGCATCCCCTTCTCCTCTTTCCCTCAGTCTCTCCCAGCATCAGGATCTTTCTTTGGAAAATGCTGAGTTTGTCACCAAAGGCAAACTTTCTGCCTGCTCCTCTAATGTTGTTACAAAGGGAGAAAATCTCCACTTGGCTATATACTCACTTGATGTACATTTTTTATGGGATTAGTACTCTAAACTCCCCAAATCTTTCCATGTTTTACAGTCTATGAGAGCATTGTTTATTTGTGCTGATAAAATGAAAAAATAGCTCAATGACTGTCTTATGTGAGGGTCTTTCTTCGGGGTCTCAGTGCTTTGTTGATTTTTAGTTATAGCGTTACAACTGATGCTTCATGTTTATCTTCTGCTCTGAGACTTGTGTTCAATTCTCCTCTGTTGGGTAGTTGTTCACCACCCATATTCTGTTAGCATGTCCTTTCTCAACCTGCTGTCTATGTTGATGTGGACAGAACATGAACGCTGGAGACTGACAAGTCTGGGTCCAACATCTGGTTCTAACCCTTACAGGCTGAGTGACTTTGAGCAATAACATAACTCCTGGAAGCCTCAGTTTTCTTATATGAAGTTCAGGTACTTACTATACTTCATAAAGTTGTTTTAGGAAAATTAGGTATCATGTGTGTGATGTATAATGTAACTGTTGCACAATGAATGTTAATTTCTTCCCCTTCTTTCCTCCATTTGAACAGTCTTCTTCTGGGCCCTACTTCTAGAGACTAGATAATTCTGGAGAATCTTTTGCAAGTTCTTCTTGCTATTCCTGGAAGATGAGCTAGAGATCATAGAGGAAAAAGAATGAAAGAAAAAGCAAAAGCTGATGAACCCCATTCATTCCTATCCTCCATCTAATGCTGAATGCCAGTGATATTACATGAGAATATGACCAGTTCCTGGACCACTCTGGCTCTATTCAAACACGTAAAACTCTACTGTGTATTCAGTTCAGTTCAGTCACTCAGTTGTGTCCAACTCTTTGTGACCCCATGGACTGCAGCATGCCAGGCTTCCCTGTCCATCACCAACTACCAGAGCTTTCTCACACTCAAGTCTATCGAGTTGGTGATGCCATCAAACCATCTCATCCTCTGTCATCCCCTTCTCCTCCTGTCTTCAATCTTTCCCAGCATCAGGGTCTTTTCCAGTGAGTCAGTTCTTTACATCAGGTGGCCAAAGTATTGGAGTTTCAACTTCAGCATCAGTCCTTTCAATGAATATTCAGTACTGATTTCTTTTAGGATGGACTGGTTGGATCTCCTTGCAGTCCAAAGGACGCTCAGGAGTCTTCTCCAACACCACAGTTCAAAAGCGTCAATTCTTTGGTGCTCAGCTTTATCTATAGTCCAACTCTCACATCCATACATGCCTACTGGAAAAACCAAAACTTTGACTAGATGGACCTTTGTTGGCAAAGTAATGTCTCTGCTTTTTAACATGCTGTCTAGATTGGCCATAGCTTTTTTTCCAAGGAGCAAGCATCTTTTAATTTCATGGCTGCAGC
Source organism: Cervus canadensis (assembly GCF_019320065.1). Taxonomy (NCBI): domain Eukaryota; kingdom Metazoa; phylum Chordata; class Mammalia; order Artiodactyla; family Cervidae; genus Cervus; species Cervus canadensis. The sequence goes on from NC_057411.1 coordinate 35,043,399, forward strand.
CACCATCTGCAGTGATTTTGGAGCCTAAGAAAATGAAGTCTGTCACTGTTTCCACTGTTTCCTCATCTATTTGTCATGAAGTGATGGGACCAGATGCTGTGATCTTAGTTTTCTGAATGTTGAGTTTTAAGTCAACTTTTTCACTCTCCTCTTTCACTTTCACCAAGAGACTCTTCCATTCTTCTTCACTTTCTGCCAAATGGGTGGTGTCATCTGCATATTTGAGGTTATTGATATTTCTCCTGACAATCTTGATTCCAGCTTGTGCTTCGTCCAGCCCAGCATTTTGCATGATGTACTCTGCATATAAATTAAATAAGCAGGGTGACAATATATAGCTTTGACATACTCCTTTCCCAATTTGGAACCAGTCTATTGTTCCATGTCCAGTTCTAACCGTTGCTTCTTGACCTGCATACAGATTTCTCAGGAGGCAGGTAAGGTGGTCTGGTAGTCCCATCTCTTGAAGAATTTCCCACAGTTTGTTGTGATCCACACAGTCAAAATCTTTGGCATAGTTGATAAAGCAGAAATAGATGTTTTTCTGGACTCTCTTGCTTTTTCGATGATCCAGTGGATCCAAATTGAACTCTGGTTCCTCTGCCTTTTCTAAGTCCAGCTTGAACATCTGGAAGTTCACAGTTCATATACTGTTGAAGCCTGGCTTGGAGGGTTTTGAGCATTACTTTGCTAGTGTGTGAGATGAGTGCAATTGTGCAGTAGAGTTAACATTCTTTGGCATTGGCTTTCTTTAGGATTGGAATGAAAACTGACCTTTTCCAGTCCTATGGTTACTGCTCAGTCTTTTGAATTTGCTGGCATATTGAATTCAGCACTTTAACAATATCATCTTTTAGGATTTGAAATAGCTCAACTGGAATTCCATCACCTCTACTAGCTCTGTTCGTAGTGATGCTTCCTAAGACCCACTTGACTTCACATTCTAGGATGTCTCGCTCTAGGTGAGTGATCAAACCATCGTGATTATCTGGGTCATGAAGATCTTTTTTGTATAGTTCTTCTGTGTGTTCTTGCCACCTCTTCTTAATATCTTCTGCTTCTGTTAGGTCTATAATATTTCTGTCCTTTATTGTGTCCCTCTTTGCATGAAACGTTCCCTTGGTATCTCTAATTTTCTTGAAGATATCTCTAGTCTTTCCCATTGTATTGTTTTTGCTGATTTCTTTGCATTGTTCACTGAGGAAGGCTTTCTTATTTCTACTTGCTATTCTTCAGAACACTGTAGTGTGTGAGTATCAAATTGGAAAAGAGGCAACAATATCGTGTGTTTAAACTTAATTCAAAAGAAACAAAACTATGGCCCTGCCATCCACTCACAAAGTAGCTGAGGACCAAGACCCCCACACAGAAGATGATGGAAGAACTTTTACAAAGCATTAGACAACAAAGAACAAATTAATTTAAACAAATCAAACTGTACATAAGTGCTTTAAGATATTTAGAGGAGGAGAGATTAGCATTGATTCAGTGACATTTATTGAGCAGTTTTTGTGTAGTTGGCACTGTGCTTGGAGCAGGAGATTAAAATTAAAATGAATAAGACACATTCCATGCTCTCATGAAACTTTTTCTCTGATGAGAGAGGCAAGCATATAACCAAATAAACATAAGACACACTCAGGAGCACTTATATAATGGTCACAAGACATGGCCTTTGAGTTATTGTAAAAGGACAGTAGGACTTGGTTAGGACAGAGATTGCAAAGTTGAATTCCTAAAACAGTCAGGAACATAATGTAAATCAAAACATCTTTTTAAAAAATTCATTTCTTTTATACTCACTGTTTTATCTCCATTTTACTGTTGAGGAACCTGAGGCACAAAGATTGAACCTCTAGTCTAAGGTCATGTCACCCTGGAGTAGCATTATCAAGACTCTAACGTAGACAGTGTGGATCTGGTGCCCATGTCATTCACTACGTGCTCAATTGCTTAGTTGTGTCCAAGTCTTTGCAGCCCTGTGGGCTATAGTCTGTCAGGCTCCTCTGTCCATGGGATTTTCTAGGCAAGAACACTGGAGTGGGTCGCACTCCCTACTTCAGGGGATCTTCCTAACCCAGAGATCGAACCTGCATCTCTTGTGTCTCCTGTGTTGGCAGGCAGATTCTTTATCACTAGGGCACCTGAGAAGCCCACCTTTCACGATACTTGTCACTTTTCTGTAAAAATGACAACCGTGCAAATTTTCCTGATCAGTGGCAACTGATCCTTAGCCTTAGGGTTCAAGAGGCAAAGAGAGTGATGAAGGTTCTTAACTAACTATTGATTTCAGAAATGAGAGCTAGATCTCTTTTTTCCTCCTGGAGAAGCCAGAAATGAAGCCCCCACCCTTTTCAAATATCCAAAATATTAAATGATGACAAATAATTAAAACCTTAAGCCCTCTGTGGATCAAACAAAACATGATCATGAGCTGCAAAGAGATCATATGCCATAAGGTTGAGACCTCTGAATTAGGCATACAGAGAAGGTGGGAAAGGGAATAAAATGCAAGGGGAGCGGGTTACACAAAGGCGTGGAAGAGATAGGGAGTAACCTGGGGGCCTGGAATAGAATACCAGCAATGATGAGGCTGGCAAGGCCTTCATGCACACAGTCAGGATTTGCATTTTACTCAGTCTGCAGGGGGGGCTCGTGAAGAGTTTTGTTCCTGTGGCGTTATCCAAGGTGGATGAATCAAGGAAAGGTGACTGCACCTTAGTTTGTTTCTTATTTCTCCCTTAACTTCAGCTGGTGCTGAATGTTCCAGTCATTCAAACTGCAGCCCCCTGAGTGCACTTCTCTGACTGTTCACTTCCTCTGTCTGGAATGGTCTCCATCCAACTGGAGAATACTCACCTAGAAAGGCTTAATTCAAAGGGGCTAACTCTTTATAAAGCTCTTCCTAATCGTCCCAACCTCTGCCCTTCCTGCCTCCTAACCCTAGTGGGCAGTCCAGCCATTCCTTCCTTTGGACCTCTACTGAGTGTTTATCCTGGCACCTGTAGCACTTTATTGCATTTCCTCCTGTTGGGTCTATGTCCCTCACTAGTGTAATGCACTTGTGTGAAACACTTTGAGGCCAAGGATTTCTTATTACTGTCTGCATTTCTAGAGTATAAGACATAGTTGCATACATACTAGGCACTAAAATGTTTGATGAATGAATGAATAAATGAATGAATAGATGCACAAGTGCTTTCTGAGATTATGGAGTGCTGAACTGGCTTTTGAACACAGTAAAGGTTCTGAATATACCATTTCTTAGATATTTTGTCTGTTGACCTGAGGGAATGTTTTGGTTAATTTATATTACCATTTGGGTTCAAGCAGTTCATTTCTTTTTCTCATTCAGTATACAAAAAAATACAACAAAACATCCTTTTTCAGAGTTGTCTGTGTAAGACAGCTATTGCTGGATAACATAGCAGCCCAACATTAAATGCCTGATGCAACAGTCATTTATTATTTCTCTTTGATCAGTTGTGTTCCGTTGGTTTGGGCTGGGTAGACTCACACAGGTATCTCCAGGTAGCTGTAATTTATCTATCTCAGTGCTAGAGCCTCCTGACCACATTAACTTTGTATTCTTACCACGTTCATGATTCTATTGCTAAAATTATGAATGATTAATTAGGACCACTTATATTAGTAACTCTTTACAGCAACGGACCTTGCTTCTATCACCAGTCACATCCACAACTGGGTATTGTTTTTGCTTTGGCTCCATCCCTTCATTCTTTCAGGAGTTATTTCTCCACTGATCTCCAGTAGCATATTGGGCACCTACTGACCTGGGGAGTTCCTCTTTCAGTATCCTATCATTTTGCCTTTTTGTACTGTTCATGGGGTTCTCAAGGCAAGAATACTGAAGTAGTTTGCCATTCCCTTCTCCAGTGGACCACATTCTGTCAGATGTCTCCACCATGACCCGTCCGTCTTGGGTGGCCCCACATGGCATTGAATCAGACAAGACTGTGGTCCTGTGATCAGATTGGCTAGTTTTCTGTGATTATAGTTTCAGTGTGTCTGCCCTCTGATGCCCTCTTGCAACACCTACCGTCTTACTTGGGCTTCTCTGACCTTGGACGTGGGGTTACTCTTTATGGCTGCTCCAACAAAGCGCAGCTGCTGCTCCTCAGGCCGCCCCTCTTGACCTTGAATGTGGAGTAGCTCCTCTCGGCCCTCCTGCGCCTGCGCAGCCGCCGTTCCTTGGACGTGGGGTTGCTCCTCTCGGCTGCAGCCCCTGACCTCGGGCGTGGGGTAGCTCGTCTCGGCAGCCATGAATCAAGGAAAATTGGAAGTGGTCAAACAGGAGATGGCAAGAGTGAATGTCGACATTCTAGGAATCAGCGAATTAAAATGCACTGGAATGGGTGAATTTAACTAAGATGACCATTATATCTACTACTGTGGGCAGGAATCCCTTAGAAGAAATGGAGTAGCCATCATGGTCAACCAAAGAGTCTGAAATGCAGTACTTGGATGCAGTCTCAAAAATGACGAATGATCTCTGTTCGTTTCCAAGGCAAACCATTCAATATCACGGTAATCCAAGTCTATGCCCCAACCAGTAATGCTGAAGAAGTGGAAGTTGAACAGTTCTATGAAGACCTACAAGAACTTTTAGAACTAACACCCAAAAAAGATGTCCTTTTCATTTTAGGGGACTGGAATGCAAAAGTAGGAAGTCAAGAAACACCTGGAGTAACGGGCAAATTTGGCCTTGGAGTACGGAATGAAGCAGGGAAAAGGCTAATAGACTTTTGCCAAGAGAACACACTGGTCATAGCAAACACCCTCTTCCAACAACACAAGAGAAGACTCTATACATGGACATCACCAGATGGTCAATACTGAAATCAGATTGATTATATTCTTTGCAGCCAAAGATGGAGAAGCTCTATACAGTCAGCAAAAACAAGACTGGGAGCTGACTGTGGCTCAGATCATGAAATCCTTATTGCCAAATTCAGACTTCAACTGAAGAAAGTAGGGAAAACCACTAGACCATTCAGGTATGACCTAAATCAAATCCCTTATGACTATACAGTGGAAGTGAGAAATAGATTTAAGGGACTAGATCTGATAGACAGAGTGCCTGATGAACTATAGACAGAGGTTCGTGACATTGTCCAGGAGACAGGGATCAAGACCATCCCCATGGAAAAGAAATGCAAAAAGGCAAAATGGTTGTCTGAGGAGGCCTTACAAATAGCTGTGAAAAGAAGAGAAGTGAAAAGCAAAGGAGAAAAGGAAAGATATTCCCATCTGAATGCAGAGTTCCAAAGAATAGCCAGGAGAGATAAGAAAGCCTTTCTCAGTGATCAGTGCAAAGAAATAGAGGAAAACAACAGAATGGGAAAGACTAGAGATCTCTTCAAGAAAATTAGAGATACTAAGGAAATATTCCATGCAAGGATGGGTTTGATAAAGGACAGAAATGGTATGGACCTAACGGAAGCAGAAGATATTAAGAAGAGGTGGTAGGAATACACAGAAGAACTATACGAAAAAGATCTTCATGACCCAGATAAACACGATGGTGTGATCACTCACCTAGAGCCAGACATCCTGGAATGTGAAGTCAAGTGGGCCTTAGGAAGCATCACTACAAACAAAGCTAGTGAAGGTGATGGAATTCCAGTTGAGCTATTTCAAATCTTGAAAGATGATGCTGTGAAAGTGCTGCACTCAATATGCCAGCAAATTTGGAAAATTCAGCATTGGCCACAGGACTGGAAAAGGTCAGTTTTCATTCCAATCCCAAAGAAAGGCAATGCCAAAGAATGCTCAAACTACCGCACAATTGCACTCATCTCACACGCTAGTAAAGTAATGCTCAAAATTCTCCAAGCCAGGCTTCAGCAATACGTGAACCATGAACTTCCAGATCCTCAAGTCTGATTTAGAAAAGGCAGAGGAACCAGAGATCAAATTGCCAATATCCGCTGGATCATCGAAAAAGCAAGAGAGTTCCAGAAAAACATGTATTTCGGCTTTATTGACTATGCCAAAACCTTTGACTGTGCAGATCACAATAAACTGTGGAAAATTCTGAAAGTGATTGGAATACCAGACCACCTGATCTGCCTCTTGAGAAATCTGTATGCACGTCAGGAAGCAACAGTGAGAACTGGGCATGGAACAACAGAATGCTTCCAAATTGGGAAAGGGAATATGTCAAGGCTGTATATTGTCACCCTGCTTGTTTAACTTATATGCAGAGTACATCATGAGAAATGCTGGGCTGGAAGAAGCACAAGCTGGAATCAAGATTTCTGGGAGAAATATCAATAACCTCAGATATGCAGATGAAACCACCCTTATGGCAGAAAGTGAAGAGGAACTAAAAAGCCTCTTGATGAAAGTGAAAGAGGAGACTGAAAAAGTTGGCTTAAAGCTCAACATTCAGAAAACTAAGATCGTGGCATCTGGTCCCATCACTTCATGGGAAATAGATGGGGAGACAGTGGAAACAGTGTCAGACTTTATATTTTTGGGCTCCAAAATCACTGCAGATGGTGATTGCAGCCATGAAATTAAAAGACGCTTACTCCTTGGAAGGAAAATTATGACCAATCTAGATAGCATTTTAAAAAGCAGAGACATTACTTTGCCAACAAAGGTCCGTCTGGTCAAGGCTTTGGTTTTTCCAGTGGTGATGTATGGATGTGAGAGTTGGACTGTGAAGAAAGCTGAGTGCTGAAAAATTGATGCTTTTGAACTGTGGTGTTGGAGAAGATTCTTGAGAGTCCCTTGGACTGCAAGGAGATCCAACCAGTCCATCCTAAAGGAGATCAGTCCTGGGTGTTCATTGGAAGGACTGATGCTGAAGCTGAAACTCCAATACTTTGGCCACCTTATGTGAAGAGTTGACTCATTGGAAAAGACCCTGATGCTGGGAGGGATTGGGGGCAGGAGGAGAAGGGGATGACAGAGGATGAGATGGCTGGATGGCATCACCGACTTGATGGACATGAGTTTGAGTAGACTCTGGGAGTTGGTGATGGACAGGGAGGCCTGGCATGCTGAGATTCATGGTGTCACAAAGAGTCGGACACGAATGAGCGCCTGAACTGAACAGATGTTAGTAACTATTGTTTCTTCAGAAGGTGGATCATTCTTTCATTTATTGATTAAACAAATAGCAATTTAAGGCCAACCCTGTGCCAGACATTGTGCTTGATTCTAGGACTAAAGAACCGAGTTAGAAAAAGTCTCTGACCTAGAAAAGCCAGAGTCAAGTGGGGGAGGCAAATATGCAATAGGAAAACTATAGTCAAAGAGTGTAACAATAGAAGTGAAACTATTAGAGAATTATGTAGTGCAGTGGATGAGGTGACTACCTATGTGGGGTAGGGAGTCAGTGGCAGAGCTAGGTAAGAAAAGGTTTCTTGGAGGAAGATATAACTGAACACTTACTTGGATATGCAATTATTAAGTGTATGCTTGTGTGCTAAGTTGCTACAGTCATGTCCGACTCTGTGCGACCCTGTGGACTGCAGCCTGCCAGGCTCCTCTGTCCATGGGATTCTCCAGGCAAGAAATCTGGAGTGGGCTTGCTGTGCCCTCCTCCAGCGGATCTTTTGCCCCAGGGATTGAACCTGCATCTCTTACATCTGCTTGCATTGGCAGGAGAGCTCTTTACCACTAGTGCTACCTGGGAAACCCCAATTATTTAGTAGTTGTGTCCAGATCCCTCTGGCCAGGATTATTAAGATTTGCCACCATGAAACATATCCTTATGGGATTGTTCTTTCATAGGTATAATATTATTATTTGAATTATGAAAATGGTAACCAGCATGCTTTCCTCTGCTGGCCTTTGGACAGTATCTGGCAGTAGAGAGCAGTCCTTAAGAATGCAGGCTCTGGACCTCCATTGTCTGGGTTTAATTCTCAGCTCCACTGTTTGTTAATTGTGTCTCAGTTTCCTCGTCTGTAAAAGGATGATGGAAATATGAAGATTAAAAGCATTATTAATATCACTATAGGTAGGGCCTTGCACATAGTAAGTGCTCATTGCTTGTTAGTTCTTTATATGGATTTGGTTCCCTCCCCCAGCCTTTTTCTCTTTCCTCCCTTATAAAGCAGAGGTAAAGATGAACTCAACTGATAGGGTCATTGTGAAGATTTAATGAAATTAAATATATGAAAGTCACTTTGAATAGTGCCTAGAACATGAGTACCTTGGTAAGGTGAAGTTGCTCAGTTGTGTCTGACTCTTTGCGACCCCCATGGACTGTAGCCTACCAGGCTTCTCCGTCCATGGGATTTTCCAGGCAAGAGTACTGGAGTGGGGTGCCATTTCCTTCTTTAGAGGATCTTCCTGACTCAGGGATCGATATATTACTGTTATCTTGTTTACGTCATGTTTTTCAGAGAACTAAAGCCATTTATCTTAGTTTCAAAAACATTTTATTATTATTTTAAAATCTATCCCTTTTATTTTATTTTATTTATTATTTATTGGCCCCAATGCTTGCAAGATCTTAATTCTCTGAGCAGCGACTGAACCCACGACTTTAGCAGTGAAAGCACAAAGGCCTAACTGCTGGACCACCAGGAAATTCCCTCAAAAATATTTTACATCTTATTATATAGTCTTCTCTTTCACTAGGCAGAGGCCATAATTTAATTATGTACTTCCCTTTGGAAGAATGGCAAGAGGGTCAAGATTTCTTGAGAAATACTACAAAGGAGAGTTTGAGAGGTGGGGCTTTATATAATCCTGACTAGGATTTCCTAGTCAGCCAGTTCCTAGCCATATGCTAGGAAACAAGTCCTCAGGACTGATCTCTACCGAGAAACCTGCACACTCATCTTCTCCCTTGGTGATGGGCACGTCTCATGACAGCCTCCACGATGTCTTCTTGTACCACTTATCTTTTGATTATGCAGAGCAGTAGCTGATCCTCAGTTTGTAGTGTTTACTTTCTCCAACAGGTATTAGCAATTGGTTAGAAAGGTGCTAGCAAAAGTAATCAATAGAGCAAAGACAGATGAACCCCTGAAAAGAATATAATGAGATGGTAGAAGTCACCTTAAGTATATTGTGGGTGCATAATTATAGAATCTTCTGGCTAAATTTAGAGTATTTTCACAGACTATATGGCACAGAGTGAAAACTGAATAAATGAAATAAATGGATGAATGAATGATAAGATTATGAAAATGCTTACTAACATTGATTACAGGTAATCATGAAGAGATTTTTTAGCACTGTAGAATATCTGTCAACTGCTTCCGTATATCCTTCATGAACTTTATAAAGTTGTGGTGGCCTGATGGAATTTGTAATTTGAAGACCACAGATACAGGATACAGAGGCGCAGGCTGGAATTATATTCCTGAATTAAGAGAGCAATCTGAGCATTAAGTATTCAAGACCTAATAGTATTGAAATGCCAATCTATGGCAAAGCCTTGTGGAGTCATTTGTTACTGTGTTTGATTATGTTATATAAGGACTTATTTGATTCTAAGGCTCTGCGGTGCAAAGTATACTGGATTTGAAGTCAAATAGACCCAGTTTCATGGCCAGCACATATCAAGGATGCCGTTCACATAGACTCCAATATTAATGTTCCTTCATGGAGTCGTGCAAAACAGTAGTTCTGCTTGGATTCAAATACTTACTCTGCTCCCTACTAGCTGTGAGACATGAAGCAAGCTAATTAATCTTGCTCACTTGTTTCCGTTCTGTTAGTATGAGCACTAAATTGGATAACCCAGTAGTAGGTACAGTATCTAGCATATAGTGTCTTGCTCATATTTGGTGACTTTTTGCACATTGCATGCATGCATGCTAAGTTGTTTCAGTACTTCATGACCCCAAAGAGTTAGTGTCCAACTCTTTGCAACCCAATGGACTGTAGCCTGCCAGGGATTCTCCAGGCAAGAATACTGGAGTGGATTACCATGTCCTCCTCCAAGGGATCTTCCTGACCCATATCCTTTGACCACTTAATCATTTCCCACACTCTCCAGCATCTGGCAATCAAACATATTAATACCAGTCTTTCTACAAGTTCAGCTTTTTTAGATCACACATATAAGTGATAGCATATAGTATTTGTCTTTCTCTGATTTATTTCACTCCTTTTGGTTTTATTTTAGTTGTTGTTCAGTAACTCTTTATGACCAACAGTTGTTTTTTTTTTTTTATTTAAAATTAGTGTTCTTTTATTATTATTCTTATTGTTTTCTTTTGTATAACTTTATTACTTTTATTTTTTTGTTTTTTTTTGGGGGGGTTTTGTCATACATTGATATGAATCAGCCATAGACCAACAGTTGTTGTCCAACTCTTTGCAACCCAATGAACTGCAGCACACCAGGCTTCCCTGTCCTTCACCATCTCCTGGAGCTTGCTCAAACTCATGTCCATTGAGTCGGTGATGCCATCCAACCATCTTGTCCTCTGTCGTCCCCTTCTCCTCCTGCCCTCAATCTTTCCAGCATCAAGGTTTTTTTCAGTGAGTTGGCTCTTTGCATCAGGTGGCCAAAGTATTGGAGTTTCAGCTTCAGCATCAGTCCTTCCAATGAATATTCAGGACTGGTTTCTTTTAGTATGGATTGGTTGGATCTTCTTGCTGTCTGAGGGACTCTCAAGAGTTTTCTCCATCACCACAGTTCAAAAGCATCAATTCTTTGGCACTCAGCCTTCTTTGTGGTTCAACTCCAGGCCTGCTTTTGAAGTTTGTTGCTGTTTGGTTTGAATAAATGCCATGTCATGTGCCTAGTGTGTTTTCTGTGTCATTTCTTTGGAGAGACATAAGAATTTCAATATATTGTGGAGAAATCTAAGTGCAGAATTCTCCCAGATTTTTAAATTGTCTCATATTCTAGAAATGTGATTTTCTTATGTTTAAATTTGGAGAGGTCTTAGTTATTTTTCTAGTTTTTGAGCCTCAGGATTTCTTTGCTTTAGTTACCATGGGTCTTGGGCCTAGAAGCCATGCTTTCATATTTTCAAAAAGCAAAAAACTGGGCTTGGGATTTTAAAGAAACAGGAGATTCGAAAGCATTTCCTGTATTGCAGAGTTATTCATGTATGAAGTGAGTTTTCATATATGAAGTGAGTTTTTAAAAAAAATTTTAATTAAAGTATAGCTGATTTTAAATGTCGTGTTAGTTTCAGATGCACAGCAAAGTGAATCAGTTGTACATATACATATATCCACTCTATGAGGTGGTTTTAATCTCTGTGTTTATATTGTCTTCACCACAACCACAGGGATGCCCAGTCTCTGGAACATAAGTGGAACCCAAAATAAAAATTGGTTCAATAAATGAGTGAGTGAATGAAAAATGGGAGACAGTTTAAGTGTGATTTCTTTTTTAAGCAATTTTTATTGAGATATAATTGAGATATAATGTGTAAGTTTAAGATGTACAAGGTGATATATGTTGTGAAATGATTACCACTATGGAGTTTGTAAGTGTGATTTCTGGTGCTACCTTATGCTGTCTTGAACACTGTGGTATAGAACACTGAATGTCAAGGATTCTCTGCGCTGTCACATTTTAAGATGAACCTGATTTCTCCTTGCTGCACTCTTAGTAGAAGCTTGGTAGACGCTTAATGGAAACTTTGTAGAAACTTAAGTAGAGAATTTTTCTTTTGCTTTGCTAACAAAAGAAGATGCTACTCAAATTCTCTGTAATGTTAATGATTACACTTAAAACAGAGGCTGCTAAAATATTTGTGTGTGTGAGTGAGTGTGTGTGTGTGTGTGTGTGTAGAATTCTTCTGTCCAGAATTTTAAACTGGTTGGATTACTTTGGTTCTGGAGAGGGAACAAAAGATCATAATTAGGATGAGATTTTATGCAAATTCTAAGAAACAAAGAAAACATGAACAGATGGATTGCTGGATGTATGTACTCACATTCTTATTTATTCATGCATTTAATAAATATTGATGCTTATTACTGTAAAGAAATTGGACCATAAAGAAGGCTGAGTGCCAAAGAATTGATGCTTTGGAACTGTGGTGTTGGAGAAGACTGTTGAGAGTCCCTTGGACTGCAAGGAGATCCAACCAGTCCATCCTAAAGGAAACCAGTCCTGAATATTCATTGGAAGGACTGACACTGAAGTTGAAGCTCCAATACTTTGGCCACCTGATGCAAAGAGCCGACTCATTGGAAAAGACCATGATGCTGGGCAAGATAGAAGGTAGGAGAAGAAGGGGACAACAGAGGAAAAGATGACTGGATGGCATCACCCACTTAAGGGACATGAGTTTGAGCAAGGTCTGGGAGATGGTGAAGGACAGGATGCCTGGCATACTGCAGTCCACGGGGTCACAAAGAGTGGACACGACATAGCGACTGAACAACAATGGTAACAACAGCAAAATACCATGCTACAAGTCACTATGATGAAAAATACAGACAATGTTACTGTGCTCATGGAGCCTACATCCTAGTTAGGTGGGAGCTAAAAAATTTGAAATAAACTAATTAAATGAACAAACATAGCAATTATAATATGATAAGCCTGGCATGCTGCAGTTCATGGGGTTGCAAATAGTTGGACACGACTTAGTGACTAAACAACAAAGGACTAGAAAGAAAATTAAAAGGATGTGAACCTAAGAAATAATAAGGAAGGCTGGTTTGGGATGGTTTGGGATGTTGAAGAGGCAATATTTATACAGAGACCTGAAGAAGAAGAAGGAACCACCTAGGGACCTGTGAAGGCCACACTCACAGAGGGAGCCTTGATTTCATGTACTCTGGGACTCCTTTCAATCATTTCACAGAAGCTCTGAGGTATATGAAATCTTTATAGATAATTCAATTAAAAAATTAACTGAAAACCTACTTAGATTTCCCTTGAACACCAAGGCAATTAGGTTTAATATACACACTAAATATTACTACCCACCTCCAACCAAGCCATCCCCACATGACAAGAAAAACCAAAAACGATTTAATGGGAATGTTTTCACGTCCATTTTTCTCTCAAGAATTCTGGTGTGCAATGTCTAAAATGTTGGCACTCACTTTTTAAATAGATAGATAGTCTGATAAAAACAAAATAAAGGAAACGTACAGAGGAATATGTCACTAGTTTATGAATCTGGGTAATTCATTCTCTTTAGATTATGGCCAGTCTTCTGCCTCATAGATTATTCTCTTCTGTTAATTCTCTTCCTTTTCTCTTTCCACCTTTCTGTTAGTTATTGCACTGCTCATTAGCATTTCTATTAAGCAATTCTGAGGCTGAGAAAAAAAAATCAATCAAGGAAAAGAGCTTCAATTTGAGGCTTGATGGGTGAGAAGTTGAATCTATTGGCTAAAATCAGATGATTTTGAGGTTCTCTGTGGATTTCCTTTATCTATGTTATTTCTGCCCCAATAGCATAGACTAACAGTAGCTGATTATTTGTTGTTGTTCAGTCGCTAAGTCCGACTCTTTATGACCCCATGAACTGCAGCACGCCAGACTTCCCTGTCTTTATGGTATAACATAGAAAGACACACTGCTAAAGGTTTTGGGAGTACAGACATATTTAAACTACAACCTCTGGGTGGCCAAGTTATTTATGTGATTACAATTTGAAGAATGTTGACGGTAGTAATATGAACAGAGATTGTCCTTAGAAAGCTTGCTGTTGCCTGTAGCCATAGGGAGCATCTATAGTAAGGGATTCTTCACATTCTAGAAGTAGCTGACCCAGCAGCATACAAAACAGACCAGGTTGTCTTCTTGGCCTTTCCCTATTCCTGCAAATACTCTTCAACCCAGACAAACTGTGTTTCTTTTAGTTGTTGTCGTTCATTCACTCAGTTGTGTCTGACTCACTGTGACCCCCATGAAGTGTAGCACTTGAGGCTGCCCTGTCCTTCTCCATCTCCTGGAGTTTGCTCAAACTCATGTCTATGGAGTCGGTAGCAAACAGAAGTAGTATGTTTGAAATAGTAACCAGAAATGTGAAAAAAGCCCAAGCACACATCCTAAGTCATGGTTGTCACTCACCTTATGTTTGCAAATCTGGTAGATGCTTCCATGGCCTTCCTCTTCAGGCCTGAAGCTATTCTTTTCGAATGTCCATTGGCCTGCTGTGTTCCCAGGGGGCTGAAGAGCTGTATCCCTCTGAGATGCTTGAGGACAGGGGAGGCTGAAGACCAGGTTCCATGTGTAGGTCAGAAAAGGACGTGCAGAGAGTCTGTGTCCTTGATGGGGATGTATTTGTGCTGAACTTGCAAAATGCATGAGTTCAGTGTCATCTGTTTTCAGTATTTCCTGAACAATTGATTTATTCCACATTATTAATGAACTTTGCAGCAGTTCCACTTGTCAGAGCCTAGTCTGTAGGGGTCAATAATGAGAAGAAACCTGATGTTAGTGAATCCAGCTTAAGTGATTCTGTCATGCTAACGATTCAATATATCAGGACAAATGTCAGCTCCTTCCAATATGTTAATTCCTCTGATCCTATTTGCATAGACTACAGTCAATGAAATACAGGCTCCCCCTCAAAGATAGTTAATGGAAATTTGTAAAGGATTTTTAATTTATTTTTTGGGAGGTCTTCTTCAACCTAAATTCTTGAGTTGAAAAGTGATATGGAAAGCAAGAACCACAGATTGAGAAGAGGATTTAAAAGTATTGCAAAAGCAAAAATATAAAGGAATATAAAATTCATAGGTAAAAATTTCATTGTTTCTTAAGAATCCCATGCATGTGTGCTTACTACTTTCAAGAGAAGCAATTGCTTTCTAAAGAAACTTGAGAACAAAGCACTGATGTATTCTTTTTATTTTATTTTTTATTTTTTTTATAGTTTGAGTTGAGTTTTCAGTTTCTCTAGTCTCTGGAGGTAAATCACCAGTTCATTAGTTTTCCCAAAGGACGTTAAATCTGGGTTTCCTATCTCTCCTCCTAACCCACAATATTTCCATGGGATCACCAACATGTGACAGCAGTGTTTATTTTAGAATCAGCATTTCTTTTGCTCTCAAGTCCAAGGTGAATATATATCACCATTTAAAATTAAGGTTAAGTCAGAATTTATTTCTTTTTTTGAGATGAGCTACATAGTTATCTGATTTACCCAACAAAGTCATTTTCTTTCTTTCTTTTTTTTAAACAAACTTTAAGATTTCTATTCATTCAGAGTTCTTAAGATTTTATCAATTGACTGTCATCTGGGGTTTATTATTTTTCCTTTTTTAAATTTATTTTTTATTTTTTTTTCATTTATTTTTATTAGTTGAAGGCTAATTACTTCACAACATTGCAGTGGGTTTTGTCATACATTGACATGAATCAGCCATGGAGTTACATGTATTCCCCATCCCGATCCCACCTCCCACCTCCCTCTCCATCCGATTCCTCTGGGTCTTCCCAGTGCACCAGGCCCGAGCACTTGTCTCATGCATCCCACCCGGGCTGGTGATCTGTTTCACCATAGATAGTATACATGCTGTTCTTTTGAAATATCCCACCCTCACATTCTCCCACAGAGTCCAAAAGTCTGTTCTGTACATCTGTGTCTCTTTTTCTGTTTTGCATATAGGGTTATCATTACCATCTATCTAAATTCCACATATATGTGTTAGTATGCTGTAATGTTCTTTGTCTTTCTGGCTTACTTCACTCTGTATAATGGGCTCCAGTTTCATCCATCTCATTAGAACTGATTCAAATGAATTCTTTTTAACAGCTGAGTAATATTCCATGGTGTATATGTACCACAGCTTCTTTATCCATTCGTCTGATGCTGATGGGCATCTAGGTTGCTTCCATGTCCTGGCTATTATAAACAGTGCTGCGATGAACATTGGGGTGCATGTGTCTCTTTCAGGTCTGGTTTCCTCAGTGTGTATGCCCAGAAGTGGGGTTGCTGGGTTGTATGGCAGTTCTATTTACAGTTTTTTAAGAAATTTCCACACTGTTCTCCATAGTGGCTGTACTAGTTTGCATTTCCACCAACAGTGTAAGAGGGTTCCCTTTTCTCCACACCCTCTCCAGCATTTATTGCTTGTAGACTTTTGGATAGCAGCCATCCTGACTGGCATGTAATGGTACCTCATTGTGGTTTTGATTTGCATTTCTCTGATAATGAGTGATGTTGAGCATCTTTTCATGTGTTTGTTAGCCATCTGTATGTCTTCTTTGGAGAAATGTCTGTTTAGTTCTTTGGCCCATTTTTTGATTGGGTCATTTATTTTTCTGGAATTGAGCTGCAGGAGTTGCTTGTATATTTTTGAGATTAATCCTTTGTCTGTTGCTTCATTTGCTATTATTTTCTCCCAATCTGAGGGCTGTTTTTTCACCTTACTTATAGTTTCCTTTGTTGTGCAAAAGCTTTTAAGTTTCATTAGGTCCCATTTGTTTATTTTTTGCTTTTATTTCCAATATTCTGGGAGGTGGGTCATAGAGGATCCTGCTGTGATTTATGTCGGAGAGGGTTTGGGGTTTATTATTAATAGCTTTCTCTATTGACTTGCACTACCGGCAGCTGTAATTTTCATCCGGATGCAGACATTGCTCTCGTCTATTAATTTTTTTTGGCTTTGTTTTGTAATGTGGCTCAAACTTTTACTTCTTCGCCCATGACATTTAATATAGAGTACTTTATTCATGTAACTTTGGTGGAGATGAAAACAAACAAAGAAGATAGACCTAGAATTCTCATTGTGGACATTTGCTTAAGTAGTTTCACGCCTCCCTGGCAGTCCCTGAGGCAGCTTTCAGTCTCACTTAAGGTGAGATAACAGTGACGCTGCTAATGGCACTCAGCGCTGTCAGCACAGAACAGCCTCAGCAGCATGGCCTGCGTTCTCCATCCATGCTCTAGGGCTTACCCGCCATCAACTGGGGTTTTCCTGGTGGCTCAGACCGTAAAGTGTCTGCCTGCAATGCGGGAGACAGGGTTCCATCCCTGGGTTGGGAAGATCCCCTGGAGAAGGAAATGGCAACTCACTCCAGTACTCTTGCCGGGAAAATCCCATAGACAGAGGAGCCTAGTAGACTACAGTCCATGGGGTCGCAAAGAGTCAGACATGAAGAGCGACTTCACTTTTCTTGCCATCAACCTGGTGACCTGTTCATTTGTCTCTTTTTATAGGTTGCAGGATGAGTTTAAAAACTTATCCAAATCATTAATATAACCTAAGTTGCCATGTTCATCTTCTTCCCTCCATTTAATTTAAATTTGTTATCTGTGACCCCACGGACTGTAGCCCACCAGGCTATTCTGTCCATGGAATTCTCTGGGCAAGAATACAGGAATGGGTAGTCATGCCCTTCTCCAAGGGATCTTCCTGACCCAGGGATCCTGCATTGCAGGCGAATTCTTTACCATCTGAGCCACTAGGGAAGCCCAGATTATTTTAATGTCTCTCTTTTTTTAAGTCTTTATTGAATTTGTTACAATATTGCTTATGCTTTATATTCTGGTTTTTGGCCATGAGGTATGTGGGGTCTTAGGCATGCAGGATCTTAGCTCCTTGACCAGGGATCAAACCCACACCCCATGCATTGGAAGGCAAAATCTTAACCACTGGACCACCAGGAAAGTAACCCCTCCCCCCCACCCATATTTAATTTTAAATTCACAGAACCTAGTACTTTGAAAATTATTACAATGAATTGTTCAGACTGTATTTAGCTTGTCTTCTTGCCCTAATATAGAAAACTTGGATTTGTATTTTCACGTGTTCCTCACCTATGGTGAGCAGGTAAGGGTATCTTATTGCAACATCTGTAGTACTTGAAGTGGAGGATTGTGGCCCTGAATTGCAGTTTCAGTTAATAAGTGAGCTATCACCATGCCTTCACTTTCTAAAGACAATTCCTGATTGTGAATAAAGGAGGAGTTTTGATGAAACTTTAGAGAATTCATTTATCCTCCACATTCACCTTCAGGAGTCAGCTAGATTTTTAAACTCCAGGTAGAACAAAGACTGATTTTCTTTTGATTCACCATGATATTGAACACAGTGCTGTGTGATATAGTAAATGATGTCTGTGTATCTTGTAGAATTTTCTAAAGGGTAGTGGATCTCCTTTACTGAACATGACTAACAGTAAAAAATAATCCTCAAGTTGCGATTGGTGTTTATCAGTTTGGCCAGGAAATTCAGCTGATTAAAATTGGAATGATACAGAGAAGATTAGCATGCCCCCTGCACAAGGATGACATGAAAATTCATGAAGTGTTTCATATTTTTCAATCTCTTGAACAAGTGGTTCTGGGAAAACTGGTCAACCACTTGTAGAAGAATGAAACTAGAACACTTTCTAACACCATACACAAAAACAAACTCAAAATGGATTAAACATCTAAATGTAAGACCAGAAACAATAAAACTCCTAGAGGAAAACATAGGCAAAACACCCTGACATATCACAGCAGGATCCTCTATGACCCACCTCCCAGAGTAATGGAAATAAAAGCAAAAATAAACAAATGAGACCTAATTAAATTTAAAAACTTTTGCACAATGAAGGAAACTATAAGCAAGGTGAAAAGACAGCCTTCAGAATGGGAGAAAATAATAGCAAATGAAGCAACTGACAAAGAATTAATCTCAAAAATATACAAGCAGCTTCCTACAGCTCAATTCCAGAAAAATAAATGACCCAATCAACAAATGGGCCAAGAACTAAATAGACATTTCTCCAAAGAAGACATACAGATGGCTAACAAACACATGAAAAGATGCTCAACATCACTCATTATCAGAGAAATGCAAATCAAAACCACAATGAGGTACCATCTCACGCCGGTCAGAATGGCTGCCATCAAAAAGTCATAAACAATAAATGATGGAGAGGGTGTGAAGAAAAGGGAACCCTCTTACACTGTTGGTGGGAATGCAAACTAGTACAGCCACTATGGAGAACAGTGTGGAGATTCCTTAAAAAACTGAAAATAGAACTGCCATACAACCCAGCAATCCCACTTCTGGGCATACATACTGAGGAAACCAGACCTGAAAGAGACATGTGCACCCCAATGTTCATCGCAGCACTGTTTATAATAGCCAGGACATGGAAGCAACCTAGATGTCCATCAGCAGACGAATGGATAAGGAAGCTATGGTACATATACACAATGGAATATTACTCAGCTATAAAAAGAATGCATTTGAATCAGTTCTAATAAGGTGGATGAAACTGGAGCCTATTATACAGAATGAAGTAAGTCAGAAAGAAAACCACCAATACAGTATATTAATGCATATATATGGAATTTAGAAAGATGGTAATGATGACCCTATATGCAAGGCAGCAAAAGAGACACAGATGTAAAGATCAGACTTTTGAACTTCGTGGGAGAAGGCGAGGGTGGGATGATTTGAGAGAATAGCACTGAAACATGTATATTATCATAAGTGAAACAGATCACCAGTCCAGGTTCGATGCATGAGACAGGGTGCTCAGGGCTGGTGCCCTGGGATGACCCTGAGGGATGGGATGGGGAGGGAGGTGGGAGGGGATTTCAGGATGGGGAACACATGTACACCCATGGCTGATTCATGTCAATGTATGGCAAAACCACTACAATGTTAAAGTAAAGTGATTAGCCTTCAATTAAAATAAAGAAATTAATTTTTTAAAAAGTTATATCTTACTCATCTCTGCTACTAAGAAGCCATCTTAGTTTAGCTGAATCACGCCACTAATGTGTTGTAGAAAATAAATAATCTGGGTGCTTTTTTTAGCCTGCTCTCTCCTGTCAGGTTTTCAGGTTCCTCCTCTAAGGTCTTCCAACTTGTTTGCTTATTTTCTGTCCCCTCTTGTATCCTGGCAGCCAGATTCGCTGAGCACTGAGTCATCACTTTTTTCCCCTGATAACCAGACTCAGGCTAATGGTCTACTATGCTAATTGACTAGAATGTAGGGCCTCCTCTGATCCCTCGACACCTGTCATCATGGATGAGAGGCCTTGTGTAGACCATGTCCTTGGGTGTGTTTTCTTATCACCTGGTATGGTACATGTGAAAGACAACTCAATTAGAAAACAGGAGGGAGTTTTCTGTCCTCTCTCTAATAGTAATTACTAATGCTTGATTATGAAAAGTTTCTTTTAAAAAAATTGAGGTATAGTTGTGTTATGTTGTTGTGCTAGTTTCTGCTGAACAATGAAGTGAATCAGCAGTGTGTAGACATATGTTCCCTTCTTGTTGGACCTCCCTACCCCTCCACCATCACAGTCATCTAGGTCATCACAGAGCACAGGGCTGAGCTCCCTATTCTGTGTAGTAACTTCCCACTAGTTGTCTATTTCACACATGGCGGTGCACAAACTTCCATCTCAGTCTTCCAATTTGTCCCAGCCGCCTCCCCTCCCTCCGTGTCCACTCATCCATTCTCTACGTCTGCGTCTCTATTCCTGCCCTGCAAATAGGTTCATCCATACCGTTTTTCTAGATTCCACATATATGTGTTAATATATGATACTTGTTTTTCTCTTTCTGACTTACTTCACTCTGTATGACAGTCTCTAGGTTCATCCATGTCACTACAGATGACTTTTCTTTTTATGGCTGAATAGCATTCCATTGTACCAAATCTTCATCCATTCATCTGTCAGTGGACATTTAGGTTGCCTCCATGAAAGTTTCTTAATTGCCGTCTCTCTCATCACTGAATTTCACCATCTTCTAAACGAGCAGGATCAGAGGAGGAGGCACCAGCATAGACGCCATGCAAACTGGGAGGTACTCTTCTCTAGTGAGACTCTATCTCGCTTTCTTTATCTTTGCTTTTCTCCTTTCCCTTTTCTTCTTCTTCTTTGTACTCTCTCTCTTCCCTTCTTCTCTTCTTTTCCCCTTTCTTCCATCCTTTTTTTCCTTCCCCCACTCTCTCTGCTAAACTTCTGCCCCTTCTTGTAGCCCTCCTGTCTTTTTTACTCCCACCCTACCGCTGTACTTCAGTTCTGCAAAGATATGTAGTTTTCCACTCGAATCCTATACAATGGAGCTGTGTTTAGTAGGGGAGCAGAATAAGGGGAAGCCTAAAACAAGCAGGATGGTAACAATTAGGAAAAGTTAGTATGAGGTTGGGGATAAGAATGGAGAAAAAAGTGATTGTATAAAATATTCTCATTATCTTTGAAAAGGAAAACATATGTTCTTCAGAAAGGACAAATGTTCCTGGTAATTAGGTCTGAAGCAAATTTCTTACCTGAACTTTATGGGAGATTCAGAAATTTTGTCCTCAGTAAGATCCTTAAAATTAAAGCAGTGGTTTGTTTTAAGATGTTATAGTATGCCTTAAGTTAAGCTGAGGTCATGAAGTAAGAATCTGTTCAGTGCCAGATCATGACTTTTGGTGTCTTACCTTCATGATGTAAATATTTTATCCAGGGATAAGGCCTAGAAAAGTGAAAGAAAGTGAGTCACTGAGTCATGTCCTACTCTTTGTGACCCCGTGGACTGTAGCCCACTAGGCTCCTCTGTCCATGGGATTCTCCAGACAATAATACTGGGGTGGGAAACCATCTCCTTCTCCAGAGGACCTTCCAGACCAAGAGTTCAGTTTAATCTTGGAGAATAATATGAAATTTTTCATTCAATTGAATTCAATAATTGAATTGAATAAAATAATCTTGAAGAATAAAGGCAGCTATCAAATGGTATTCCATACATATAATTTTTATACCATTAAAATATAGAGATTATTATTTGCAGAGAAAACTTTGGCTGAGAATCAAAAGTACAATGTCCTGGGAAATGTGGTGCTGGAATCAAAGATGTCTTTGACTGTGAGTAACAGATCCCTGGGTCAGGAAGATCCCCTGAATGAGAGCATGTCAACCTATTCCAGCATTCTTGCCTGGGAAATCCATGGAGAGCAGAGCCTGGTGGGCTGCAGTCCATAGGGTTACAAAGAGTTGGACATAACTGGGTGACTGAGCACACACAAATAGAAAACTCTGCTCAAATTGCCCAAGTGAACAAGAATGCAAGGGACAGGTAGGGTTCCTTGTGTAGTAGTTCTTTAGGGTGCTAAATTTTTTTCTATGTGATTCTCTTGGCCCTGCCCTCTGCCACTGGTTGGCTTCATTCTTAGGCAGGATCACAGCATTGGTTCCAGAAGTCTCATCCAAAACCGACAATGACCAGAAGAACCATGAGAGCATACCTTTCTTGCTTTGTCACTCTCTCTGAGTGAGAAACCTTTCCCTGTCACTGCCATGAAATGTCACTGTCGGTGACAATGGCCAGAATGAACTCTTCGGTGCATTATTAAACCAGTTACTTGCAAGGGGAACAATACTGGCTTAATTGGTTTAGATTAATCTCATGGAGTGGGAGGGGTGTTGGGGAGTTAGCCATCAGGACCACTGCAGTGTTTCTGGAATCACACATTGTGTCAGCTGTTTGTAGATAATGGTTGGGTGCCCCTGGCCCATGCCCTTTTGGTCCTGCCCTCATGGACACCTAGAGGTATTCATTCTGTCATAAATTCAATAATTTGTGTACAGGTAGTAGTTGTAAACTTTCAGTTGTCTTTTGGGCTTTGTTATTCATTACTATATAAGATTTAAACAGAAAATTAGGTCAAGTATCATCTCTCTTTTTTACTCACATACCCTTATTTTTGGGCTTCCCACGTGGCACTAGTGGTAAAGAACGTGCCTTGTGGGAGATGGAAGAGATGCAGGTTCCATCCCTAGAGGATCCCCTAGAGGAGGGCATGGCAACCCACTCCAGTATTCTTGCCTGGAGAATCCCGTGGACAGAGGAGTCTGGCAGGGTTACAGTCCACAGGGTTGCACAGAGTTGGACACAACTGAGCCGACTTAGCACAAAGGCACACACGCACCCTTATCTTTAGCTGCAATTTCTTGTGGGTGTTGGCCATACTTAATTACCCTGGATATTTACACAGAAACTTCATGGTGGATATAGTAGCTTGGTATTATCTGCATTCCAACTGCGTTCTCTTGGGCCTTCCTAAAATGCGGAGTCTGGAAAACTAAAAAAAAAAAAAATATTAGAAATGAAGCTCTGCGTTTCCCAGATTATCTTGTAGCTGGGCTCCTGGGTTAAAAATAGGTTCTGCCTACTAGATGTGTTCTTGTGAGACTGGGGAGGCAGAAATGAACCCACGGTCCAGCTGCTTTGGCAGCGAGATGCTATCCACCAGGGCTGCAGACACGTGTTGGACTTTTCTGCAACACTGGATCAGGGTTGTCACTTGCTTTGTGGCTACGGAGAGCAATTGTAGTGACTGCTCCAGCTTCATGATTCTGGACCACAGGTTTGGTGGTGGATTCTTGACATTAGAATTACCAGGCAATCTCCTGAGTTCCTATCATCTTTTTGGTGACCCAGGTAGCAACTTCCCTGGCAGACCCAGCTCAGTAGCATTTCTTTAGTAGCTATTGCTGGAGGCCCAGCCTGGAATCCTCTTCTCTCGTGTTTCCAGTTATTTTGAAGCATTTAACTCCCTGTTTTAAACTTTTCTGCTTACATTAACATGAGTGGTTTTTGGCTGAAACCTGACATTCTGTTCTCATGTCAAAACCAATTTGTTTACAATGAAACACCTTTCCTAATTAGCTCTTATTTCTGACATTCTTAAGTATTGTCACTCATGGTTATCTTTTTTTGTTCATAGCCAAACAAATTCCTCAAAGTGCCTCTTTTTGTTTGTACCTTTCTTTCTAGTCTTCATGTTAGCATTAAAATCAGACATTACTACTTCTTAGGCCTGGAATGTTTAAATAGTCACTT